>NC_132995.1:53394092-53697122 GCF_048564905.1 Vicugna pacos
CCTACCCACCCCCGACCCACGCTAACTCCCCTTAACAGTGTGGGATGGTGTTCCGGGCTCTAAATGTGTGACTAGCGACACGTGAGGTGGTGGTTTCAAAACAAGGTCACACTGTATACAAAGTATGTAATTTGCTCTTTTCCCTTAAAATGGTATCTCAGACAGCTTTCCGTGTTACTTCACACAAGCTTGTTCACTGCCCACTGTAAGCAGGCAGGCGCTGTGCTGGGACTGGTGTTACAGTGTGACCCACAGTGACAGCGCCTGCCACCTGGAGCTCACGGTCTCTGGGATACAGCTTATCTAATATACAGGAAAAGGGTCAGCTGCTCACGTGGGCTCACTCTTAGGAGGCAAGTGCGGCTGCAGACGAGAGAAATGGTGCCTCTTCTCTCCGAAGTCTACCTGAGATTGATGTCTAGCAGTCACACACTTAGAGGCACAGTGCTGGCTGGGATAAGACCAGCTAATGAAAAGTGGGGGTGCTCTGAGCGACATGAACAAGGGGGCCTGATGCAGAGCAGGGGTGGTTTGGGTCAAAGATCAGCCTTGCCCCTTAATGGGCTACATGGCATTCCATCGTGTGGATTTCCTGTGACCTGTCCTGTACTGGTGAACGATGACGGTCCAGGATAACTAACCCCTCCGTGAACATCTCTGTGTGGATGAGCTGAAGGCCACCAAGAGCTGAAGCAGCCAATGACAGCGGATTTTTTTCGTTTCGTTTTTTTTTTTTTTCAAGGAGCAGGAAGATATTTACTTCATGAAGGGGGCCTTTGAGGAAGTGATTCGTTACTGTACCACGTACAACAACGGGGGCATCCCTCTGCCACTGACGCCTCAACAGAGATCCTTCTGCCAGCAGGAGGAGAAGAGGATGGGCTCGCTTGGCCTGCGCGGTCAGTGCTGGGCCTTAAGTTTGCTTTCATATGCAGGGCTCCTGGTCAGTAAGGTGCTGGTCAGAATGGCATCAGGCGGGTGCTAATGCAAGTAAAGCCAGCGTGGACTTTCCTGGGCAGATGAAAGACAGGAAGCCCCCACCCATCCCCAGCGCCAGATGATGCCAAGTGTTAATCCAGATGCAGCTCAGGTGTGCGAGAAGAGGTCCTGAGTTTTCTAAGGCAGACAAATGGGATGCCCCAGAAACATTGCTTTTCCTGACTGGTCATCTTGCTTACTGCTCACTGTCAGGAGGACACAAAGCTCTTGTACGTAAATGTACATAGTGTCATATGTCAGTGTCTTGTATGGTGTCTGTCCGTTTTCAGAGAAAGTGTCTAAGAACACTCCAGAACACGTGCAATCCCTCAGGGCAAAGTAAGAAGCGTTGGATTGCCACATTGGTTTCCCTTGCCTTGGTTTTCCCCGTCAGGGAATGGTAATTACAACTTGCTAGCAGCTTGCTGACAAGTGTATAAGGTGAGGCCATAGGAGCTGGGACAGAGCCTAGCCTAGCAGGGCGGGGAGGGTCACTTCGGGAAAGAGGGTGTCCCCTTGCACCACTGGTACCAAATAAGGACTGAGGGGGATGCAGCTGGAATTTCTTGGCCACAGCCTTCCTCCAGCATCAGTAAGGTGACAAAGCAAGGTCACTTCTCATGCCACCCCCTTTCAGAGCACTTGTCCCCAAGAGCCGGGGCAAGCTTCTGTGCCACTGACCCAGAGACCTCTCTATCCATGTGGCCCTCGTATGCCATCCCACAGGTCTCCTCATGGCTGCCCCTCCTGGGGTGGGGTTGGGACTAGATCACAGTGGACAGAGCCCCGTTTCCCCGGGCAAGCTGTCTCCAGCTCTGCTTTTCACTGTGGGCAAGCCATCAACAGCCATGCCCCACACGGGCCTGATATCCACTGGAAAGGTCTTCACCTTCCCTTTGTGGTCCAGGAACTTAGTGCCCAAGCCTCTTGTAGACAGAAGAGGGTCTGGGACACAGAGGGGCCGGGGCTGACTGCAGGCAAACATCTTCTGAACCTTTGCGGGTCTTTCTCTGTCTGCAGTGCTGGCCCTGGCTTCTGGGCCCGAGATGGGGAGGCTGACATTTCTGGGTCTCATTGGAATCATCGACCCCCCAAGGGCTGGTGTGAAGGAAGCAGTACAAGTGCTCTCTGCATCAGGCATGTCCGTGAAAATGATAACAGGAGATGCTCTGGAGACAGCCTTGGCGATAGGTAACCGGGGAAGGGGGTGGAGGGTGAGGGTCGCTACCACTGGTTAATCCTCGGTGGTCCTGGTCAGGAGAGCTCACAACTCCCTTCCAAGTGCCTGGAAGAGATTCTGAGGTTCAAGGACCAGCATCCCACCTTCTGAGGGGGTGTTCATCTTTAAGATGTCGGCAGGTGCTCCTAAAGAGGAAAAGACCTGTGCGTACCGAAAACTTCCTGTGTGCCAGGCCTTTCCATCCATGATCTCACCTTCACAGGCAGCGTCGTTCCCAGTGCAGGGTTTCCAGTCTGGCTTCTGCCCCTAGAGGTGTGCCCTTGGCAAATCACTGAGCCACTCTGACCCTCAGGGGCTTCATCAGCAGAAGGCTAGCAACCCTCCTCCTCCTGCCTTACTTACTACTCTTAGGAGGGCTGTCACACCTTGGTTTTCTCCCTCTTCTGTCTTGAGGCAGCCTGGCACCTTGGCAGGATCATAGACTCTGGAATCAAACAGAAAGAACCATGTCAGTTTCCAGGACTAGCATTTACCAGCTCTGTGACCTTGGGAAATTCACTTCCCTCTCGGTTTCCATAAGGTGTTTGTTGCCAGTTCATCCTGTGGCTAGAATTAAGATCACATGCCATAGCAGGTGGGCTGTGACTGGGGCCATGGTGGCTGCATTCATGTTACTGGTGGCCAAGGCAGGGCCTGATGTCAGGTGGGTGGAGGAAGGGGCGAGGGCCTTGGAGCAGTGAAGGACTGTCCCCACCCCACAGGAAGGAGCATCGGTCTGTGCAACGGGAAACTGAACGCCATGTCCGGGGAGGAGGTGGAGAGTGCGGAGCAGGGCGAGCTGGCTGAGCGCGTCAGGAAGGTGGGGTCCACCCAGGTTCAGAGGAGCCAGGGGGTGGGGAGTGGTGTTTCTACCTCCGCATTCACTGATGGCCGCCTCTTTCCTCTCTGTATCCAGGTGTCTGTCTTCTTCAGGACCAGCCCAAAGCACAAACTCAAAATTATAAAGGTCAGTTGTGTTCCTCCCTCATCCCTCAGGGCACAGCCCAGGATGGCCACAGCAGTCTCTGGGGAGGGCAGAACTGGGACCCCATGCCACATACACCAAAAGCAGGGAGCAGGAACTGGGTGGTGCCAAGGGAGAAACACAGGGCCAAGCCTTCATTGGGCAGGTGCCCTTTGGCTGCACCTGGAGTTGTTAATCAACTCCGGGCCTCAGTTTCCTCATCTGTAAAGTGGGGATAATGTGAGTGACACCAGCTGATTCACAAGGTTGGGAGAGGACGAAATGAAGCCAGGCCCATGAAGCTCTCAGCAGGTCCCTCACCCAAAGCAGGTGCCCAGTAAAGAGTTGACTTCACCTTCTGATTGTGCATAAAATGAAAGTGTGGGAATGAGAGACCCCTGCAAATGTGTGGTTTTATTGCACATGGGTGCTTTGAAAAGTTGCTATTTAAGGCTTGTGGGGTTTTTTTATGCAACTTTGGGATATTTTTAGTTCTAGAGAATAAAGCTCCATGTAAGTCATCCTGCAAAGAAACTGTTAATGCCTACTAGGCACCTCATGGGTTCAGGAGAAGAGTTGTTAATTATGATTTGCTAATGGTTGTTGACTGAAAAAAAAAAAGCACAATGCGAGAGTTGAGAGTTAAGTTTTATTTGGGGAAAAATGAGGACTACAACCAGGTAGAGAGCCTCTCAGCTCAGAGGAACTGCTCCAAAGAGGTGAGACAGGGTCAGTAGGTGTGTGATATTAGTAAAGAGGGTATGTGCCGTCAAGGACACATTTTGGCAGAAGGTTGCTGCTAGGCACAAATGATCTTAGAGATTTCCTCGATATGAGAAGATGCAAGAAATTGGGCTCATAAAATCTCCTCCTGAGAGTTATCTGAAGGCTCGTTCTGCCAGTTTTTCCCAGAGCACAGAGAGCCTCATTCGCTATCTCTGCTCTGAACTCCCTCCAGGGTGAATCGAAGGTCAGTGACTGCAGTGGCTGGTGACTTCATTCTTATAGGACCAGATGGCGAGCCAGTTATTAGTTGGCGTGGTGATGCCAAGGAAGGTTCTGGAAAAGGAAGGTCCTCATGCTGCCTCTACTGGTTTCCTCTTTGCAAAGGCTTTGCAGGAGTCGGGGGCGATCGTGGCCATGACAGGGGATGGAGTAAACGATGCTGTCGCTCTGAAGTCAGCAGACATCGGGATCTCCATGGGGCAGATGGGGACGGACGTCAGCAAGGAGGCTGCCAACATGATCCTGGTGGATGATGACTTCTCAGCCATCATGTAAGTTGCTCTTTAGGTGTTTTATTTTAGTGGCAAAAATGCCTGGGGTGGCAGCCCCTGGGATCTGCTCTGATGGATATACAAGGTGTCCCTGGGGCCACCCACTACTGAAAGCAGGGTCATGGGGGCCTTTTCTCCTTGGGAATCACCAAGGGGCAGCGGGCACTTCAGGAGCCCTGGGCGAGGGCTGGGTCCCTGACTTGGATGAGAGAATGACCTATAATCTTTGGACGGAAGGGTAATTGTGGCTTGGAAGACCAGTCCCCAGGAACTGATGTCACCTATTAGGACATCATCATCCTCTCCTGGTATGTCTCCAAGAATACCAGCAAGGAGAAACAGGGATTTGGGGGGGCAAGGATGACATCACCTCTGGGTGACACTGTCACTTACTTTAGCAGCTGCCCAGAGTTGGCTGGACTTTCCCACCAGGCCCTCTTTGTGATAAATGCTTTCTCCTCTCTTGCAGGAATGCGGTGGAGGAAGGCAAGGGGATTTTTCATAACATCAAGAACTTCATCCGATTTCAGCTGAGCACGTAAGTCAAAGCCAGCGTCCCTCAGGGTGCCTGGTGCTGTGCGTGCATCTGGGAGCAGCTGGTGACAGTGCTGTGTGTGCCCCGCAGAAGCATCTCAGCCTTGAGCCTCATCACTCTGTCCACTGTGTGCAACCTGCCCAGCCCTCTCAATGCCATGCAGATTCTCTGGATCAACATCATCATGGACGGGCCGCCGGCACAGAGGTGAGGCAGCCAGCTGACAGGAACGTGGAGAGCAGAGTGGGACACAGGAGGCAGTGCTTGGTGGACAGGCAGGCAGGAGGATGGAGCTTTCTGCTTCTCTGCCTGGAGTGCTCTCCCTGGGCTACCCGCATAGCCCTCTCTTTATTTGGGGTCACTGCCTCCAAGAAGTCCTCGCTGATTACTTTTTTAAAGTGAGGTATAGTTGATTTACAACGTTGTTAATTTCTCCCTTATTGCTCTAGCAGCAGCCTCCTCCCTCCCAGTCACCTTACCTTGCTTTATTTTTCCCTAGAAGGGAACATATGTCCTGGTTTACCTGATCATAATTCATCCCCCTTTTGGAGGCAAGGGTTTTGTTTTGTTCCTGGCTCCCACAATGGTGCTTGGCCCTAGTAGGTGCTCAGGAAGTGACTGGGTGAACAGGGAGAGTGAGGCTGGCTGAATGCTGCAGGTGGGTGTGCTCTGGAAGCCTGCATGAGTAAGCGAGGTGCTTCACTGTGCTGGAGCACGTACTGGGTGGTATCCTCAGTGCAGCTGAATTGTTACCATTAATCGTCACAAGTGACAGCTGGCCAGAGGGTCCTACTGTTCCCCCCATGCCCAGCGCGAGGGTCCCCTCTCCTACATGCTCTCCTTCAGGATGGGGCTGCGAGTGAAGCTGGACTCCAGCCATATCTGCTCAGAGAGGGCCCCACCCAGCCTCCTCCCACTGATGGGAGCTCTTCAGTGCGCAGGGCTGGAACCCCTTTCTCCTGGCCAGACCCACCCTGGGGTGGGGGTGGTGTCTAGGTCATGGAAATTGCCTCTGAGGAACCACCAGGTGTGGTTCAGGACCACGTGGTCAGCTAGAGGGTGTGGGTATTTTGTCTCCAGGCTTGGGGACAGGTGAGGGTGGGGTCCAGGTTAGGGGCACCCGGAGGAGCCAAGGGGCTGGGTGGTTAGGGAGATGGCCCAGGACATGAGACAGGAGGAGCCAGGGAGGACCTGGAGACATTGACACGGCCTGTCCAGGCCTCTGACAGGGACCTTCTCCAGGTGTCCTTATGTATTTAACCACTGCACGTCTTCAGTGGTTTGTGTCCGGTTTTTGTTTTGAGCAGCTTGGGGGTAGAGCCGGTCGACAGGGACACCCTCCGGCAGCCACCACGCAACATCAAGGACACAATTCTCAGCAGAGCCCTTGTCCTGAGAATCCTCCTGTCAGCCACCACCATCATCAGTGGGACCCTCTTTATCTTCTGGAAGGAGGTAAGGGATGCCCTTGTGGGCCCATCAAGCAGGTATTCAGAGCACCTGTGTGGGGCAAACATGGGGCAGGGGGTGGAGGAGGGGAGACAAATGGACACACTCAGGGGGAGTGGGGTGGGTGTGAGGAGCTGACCTGCAGAAGGGAGGTGAGGCCACATAGGCAGCGAAAAAAAATCAGACTTTGGTCTAAATGCCTCTCCTACGTTCTACTGTCACCAAGGAACAATCTGAAATCTACTAAAAGCAACTCGTGTCTGACTCCCAGGAGGTGATTTGGGGGGGATCTTATTGTGTGTCATCTCGTGACCTACAGGTACAGGCAGAGCTGTTGCTGAGATCAGTGATCCAGAGGGAGAATTAGGTGATCTGTCCAGGTGGTTAGACCCCAGGTCGCCCAAGGGCAGGACAGATGGGACACTGGACAACCACCCAATTTTTTTCCAGCACTCCCCACCGCCTCTGCCAGAGGGGCTTGGCTCTTTCCTGCAACTCGCCTACCCTGGAAGATGGTAGAGGTGCTGCCTTTGTCCAGCCCTGGGCTGGCGGGGGAGGCACAGGCTTTCCTGTTCTAACATAGTGGTCCTCAGAGCGGGGTCCCCACATCCCTGGGAGCTTGTGAGATGCAGATGTCCAGGCCCCACCCAAGACCCATCGAGTCAGACTGTTTTAACACCACCCCCCTCCGAGGGGCATCTCCTGAGAACCTCTGGTCCAGCAGATGCACTCAGGGAGGAGTGTGACTGCTGTCTCTCACTGGCAATGGGGAAGTCACGTGAGAACTGCCAGAACCTTCTCCCCAGGAGTCGTTCTCACCCTTGGCTGCAGCCCCACCACCACAATGTCAGCCAGAATGAGTCCTGACTTGGGGGGGTTGGGTGGGGGGAGCCGCTTGGTTCATTCAGCCTCTGAGGCCCTAGCTCTTGGTGGGGGCAGCGTCTTCTGCTTTCAGTGTAGGAAGTGACATTCTGCTAAGTGGGTGTCACTGTAGAGGGGTCACCTCCTGGAAGGCAACATCACCTACTTTACATGTGCGAGGTTTCCACCCCCTCATGTCAAGGGCAGCTGAACTCCCTCAGGAAGGGCTGATGGCCCCTTACCGTGCTGGGTAGCGCAGGGTCAGGTCCAGGGCAGGGTGGGTGGGAGCCGCACCCTTGGGCTACACCAGTGGACCCAGTCCTAGTAAAACTTGAACCCACTGCGGCTGGGACAGGAGCAGCAACACCAGGCCTGCACTGTGCATGCCAGCTCCCTCCCCAGGCTCTGGGTTAGGGCCGGCTCATCCTGTGTCCTCGCTCTCCAGATCCCGGAGGACAAGGCGAGCACCCCGCGCACCACGACCATGACCTTTACCTGTTTTGTGTTCTTCGACCTCTTCAACGCCTTGACCTGCCGCTCCCAGGTGAGATGCCGCTCCATTCCCCCCCAACCCCTCCTGCCCTGGTCTTCCCAGCAGAACCGGATCCTGTTCTTACTGCCGGAGTCTCACAGTTCTGCTTGGAGGAGCTGCTTCGTGGAGGCACCTGCAGGCATGTGATGCGCAGCATGTGATGGCCATGCCCTTCTCCCCCACAGACCAAGCTGATATTTGAGATTGGTTTCCTCGGGAACCGCACGTTCCTCTACTCCGTGCTCGGGTCCATTCTGGGGCAGATGGCCGTGATTTACGTGCCACCCCTGCAGAAGGTCTTCCAGACAGAGAACCTGGGAGTGCTCGGTAAGTGGGAGGGGTCACCACCTGCACAGGGCGGCTGCAGAGCTTTCTAGGCCCACGGTCCCTACGTGGGGCCATTCTGTCCTCAAAGGACTAGGCTCATGCCTGGGCATCTGCACTGGGTCAGGGGGCAATGTAATGGGGGCATGGAGAACTCGGGAACCACGGAGGAGGAGGCACCAGCTAGGAGTCGGAGGAAAGCAGAGGGTGTTCAGCATCCTAGCCAACCCCTTGCCCCTGGGGCAGGAGGCTCAGCTCACAGCAGGTACAGTGAGGCCCAGGGGTGACGCCGGGATGGGCTACAGTCTGGGCTCAGCCTGTGACATGCTGCAAGCCCCCAGCTTAGAGGTAAGTTTGCCCCTTCAGGGTTTTTAACAGGGTCTGTGTCTCTGGGACCCCACTTTCCTGGAGAACAGGAGTGGGACACACATGCAGTGACCAGCTCTCTGGACCGCAAGCACACATGCCATGTGCAGAACCACAGTGACTCCCCTGCATCTTCACCAGGCTTTTGGCAGATCCCCATTCTTTGGAAGCTGCCCAGGTGGCTTGGCCTCCTGTCTGAAGCAGTGGTAACAGAAGTGGGAGAGGGTCGCCTGGAAAGGGGGTGACTAGAGCATCAGGAAACTGCCCGCCCCGTTCTCCTCCCTTCCTGTGGCCCTAGCTTTCCTTTGGCCGATCCCACTGGGAAGCCACAGGGCAAGGGGGCTGGTGGGGTGGGGGTCCCCACTCATCCAGAAGGATTGCGAAATGATCAGTGGCATTTGAGGTGGTGGAAACAAGGGCTCTGAAAACCTGCAAGTGAGACTGGAAGTTCAGCTTTTTCCTCCCCCAAAATCTAAAAGACAGGGTCCCTGGGGGTTGCCCTGTGGGCACAGACCAAAAAAAAAAACCAAAAAGTGTTTTTACAGATGCTTCCATCCATGGGGAATTATGTCAGCTTGTGAAATCTAAGGAAAGTGCCAGGACTGTGCCTGAGCACAGTGTTTGCCAGGAGAGGGGTTGGGGGAGAATTTAGGGCTCAGTCCGCTGGGGCGAGCCGGGGGGCTGGACGGGGCGCCTGGCGTCTCTTACAGCTGACGTTGGTAATACCGCCCCACCCAGCTCTGAGCCACCTGGAAAGACCAGTTGGTCCTTGTGGAGCTGGCTCTGCAGGCTTTTGGATCCTGAGTTGGGGAGATCTCTGCCCCATCAGGGGAAGGGAAAGTCCTGGGCCCCTGACCTCTGTCTGCAACTGAGAACCAAGCGTAGGGAACCTGAACTCTGCAGCCAGGCCAGCTGGGCACATCCTGCACTGACCTTTCTTTTCCCCTTTTGGCAGATCTATTGCTTTTAACTGGATTGGCCTCGTCTGTGTTCATTTTGTCAGAGCTCCTCAAACTATGTGAAAAATTCTGCTCCAGAGCCAAGAAAGCCCAGATTCACCAGGAAGATGTATAGTGGCCCCCGACCTGTATAATATCTCCTAAATCTATATTTTTTTGCAACTGTGGCCCTCCCCTCACCCTGCCTCTTCCAAGGGGTATTTTTAGGACATCATGACATCAGGTCCTTACCTGGTTGTTCCTGGAAACCAGCGGGAAGCTCCGGCCCCGTCCGGAGTCCATCCATCACGCTCTCCCGCTGGGCCCTGGGACTGACAGGGAGGAGCCTGCACAGGAGCACCTTGCTATTTATTAAATCACAATGATTTTTATTAACCACGTCTAGCTATGTATTGTCCCATAGTTTGATGTGCTGCAGACCCTGGTGCAATGGGAAGACTGGCGGGCTGGGGACAGGCCCCAGGCTTCTGGTCTCTCTGCCCGTTTGAGGCCCCATCTCCTTACCCCTAAAATGGGGGCTTTGGGTATTTTTGTTAAGTGCAGTGCCAGGGGCCTGATGATTTTGATTAGCACTTTCCTACAAGTGGCCAGGTTTAACCCACAGCCCCATGGTCATGACCATGTATGTGGCGAGAAGCCACATCCTGGATGGCCTAAAGGCCAGAGGGGAGAGGAAAACAGCTCAGTGGTGCAGCACATGCTTAGCATGCACGAGGTCCTGGGTTCAATCCCCAGTACCTCCATTAAAAAAAAGAAAGCCTCAGCTCTTAAAGCTGAACAGTACATGTCCTTTCCCTCCAGAACCAGGATCTGGAATAGTCCTCTCCTGCCTGAGAATGGGCCTCATTTCCCACTGGCCCCGAGACTGTCCTTAACACATGGCCACTGTCCCAGCTGAAACGTGGCAGAGCAGAGGGGTCTGCAGCCTGGCAAAAATGACCACAGAGAACTAGAAACAACTCCATCTTCCACATGAGGCCACAGCTGCTACCTGCCTGCCCCCCAGTTATTAATCAGGGCTGTCCAGAGGAAATCGAAACCAATAGGATGGAGAGGAGAGAAAGACATTTGTTCTAAGGAATTGGCTTACTTGACTGTTGGGCCTGTCAAGTCTGACTTCTTCAGGGCAGGCCGGCAGGCTGGAGACTCAGGAAGGAATTTTGCAGCTCAAGTCTGAGGCAGCCCTCAGGTCTGGAGATGGAATTCCTTCTTTCTCAGGGGACCTCAATCTTTTCTCTGAAGCCTTCAGCTGATAGGATAAGGCCCATCCACATTCTGAAGGTTATCTGCTTTATTCAGAGTCTACTGGTTTAAAGGTTAATCACATCTAAAAAATCCCAGAAACATCTTGGCACTGTGGCCTAGTCAAATTGACACATAAAAGTAATCATGACACCCAGCTGCCCAGGGTGGTGACACCAGATAGGGTGAAGGTCCCTGCAGCTCCCAGGCAGAATCCACATTCCTCCAAAGTAAAATTCACACCCTTGGGGGAGGTCACAATGCTCCTCCACCCACTAAGTGACACCAGAGCTCAATGTGGAAACATACACGTGCCAGCCCCGCAAGAGGACGATGGAGGAGGCTGGCCGGGGAGGACACCTTTGGTGCAGGGGTGATACATGCCCACAGCTACCAACCTGCAGCAACTGCCCAGACGTGAAGGACAACTCCCGTCACACACAGCCAGCTTCCCTCTGAGTCAGGGACACTTCCTGCTGCCCCTCTCCCTTTTCAAGATTCTTCAGCAAATTGCTGGCCCAAGAAAATGCTTCTCATTTAAAAATAATAGTAATAAAAATAACTAGGGTTGACTGATACTTGAAATAACAACAAAAAGAACTCGTAACCCTTACTTGTACCATACAGAACAAGCCAAGGGACACTACAAGTGGAACAGCTAAAACAGTAGGGGACAGGCTCATTTTTACTAAATAAGCCACAAACTGCTAGCCACAGAATATATAATGGATCAGCTGGATTACACTCAAGTGAAGACCCTCTTCTCATGAAAGATGTACTAGAGGGAACAAGACCATTGAGAAGCTTTGCCTGATTTATATTTATAGAACTCTACCCATCAATAGCACCAAACAGGACCGGTCACCAAAATAAAGAGTGAAGAGCAAAAAACAATGACGTCAAAGGCAAAAATGGAAAAAAAAAATCAACCTCACCAAAAGCTAGTTCTTTGAAAAGATCAATGAAAGTGTCAGTCTTGCCAAAGGAGCATCAAAGGAAACCAGATACAAATTACTCATGTTAAGAACCAGGGATGGTGTATCACTACAGACCCCTCAAGATTGTCAAACAATAAGGGAACATTAAGAACAATGTTATGCACATAAACAAGTTAAATGAAATAAACCAAATCCTTGAAAACCACAAACTAAACTCACTGAAGATAAAATAGATAATCTGAGTAATCTAATTAGCAGAAACACTGAAGCTGTCATTAAAACCCTTCCCAAAAGGAAATCTCCAAAACCAGATGGTTTCACTGGTAAATTTTACTAAACATTTAAAGAAATAATAATCCTACACAGTCCCTTCCAGGAAATAAAAGTAGAGGAAACACTTCTCAACTCATTTTATGAAGCCAACATTACCCAGATACCAAAACCAGACACACAGTACTACAGACCAACACTCTCATGAACAGAGACACAAGAATCCTCAAGGAAATATTAGCAAATTGGACCCAGCCATATGTAAAAAGTACAAGACACCATGACTAAGTGGGTTTAATCCAAGATTTCAATATTCTTGGATTAGTTCAATATTTAAAAATCAACGTAATCCACCATGTTAATAATGTAGAGAAAGAAAATTAGTCGTATCAGTTGAAGCAGAAAAGCACTCATGAAATACAAACCCCATTCATGATAAAAAATAAAAAAACAACTCAGCAAACTAGGAATAGAACTTCCTGAACCTAATAGAGAGGTTCTCCAAAAACAAACAAACAACAAAAAGAAACAGACAGACAAACCCTAAGGCCACCATCCTACTTCCTGATGAAAGACTGAGTGCTTTCCCTAGAAGATTAGGAACAAAGATGTCCAGCCTCACCACCCCTACTCGGCATGGTGATTGAATTCCTAGGCAGTGCAATCCAGCAAGAAAAGAAAACTGAAAGGCATTGGAAACAAGATTTGAAAGGAGAAAATAAAACTGCCTCATTCACGAGTGACACTGTCTATGCAGAAATTCCCAAGGACTCTAGAAACAAAAACCTTTCCAGTAAATGAGTCTAGGAAGGTCACAGATAGAAGGTTAACAAACAGAAATCACTTGTATTTCTATATACTAGCAATGAATAATTAGAAACTGAAATTTACAGTTTAGTACCATTTATAATGACGCAAATTGAAATACTTAAGTATAAACTAAAAAAACATGGTTAGGATCTGTCTGTGTGCTACAGACTACAAAATGCCAATGAAAGAAATCAGAAAACCTTAAAAAATGGGGAGACATGCTGTGTTCATATGGAAGACTATCTAGTAAAGGTATCAGCTCTCCCTAAATTGGCCCACAGATTTAACACAATTCCCATCAAGAGCTCAGAAGGATTTTTTTTAAAAGACGTAGACAATCTTATTCTAAAATTTATATGTAAAGATAAAGGAATGAAAACATTTCTGAAAAAGGAAATCTATTTCCTGATTTGAAGACTTACTGTCTAGCTACAGTAATCAAGACAAGGTAATACTGGTAAAGGAACACACACAGATCAATGTCACAGAACAGAGGCCAGAATTAGCCCCACAAGTTATTACCCATTTATTTTTGACAAAAATCCAACAGCAATTCAGGGTGCTGGAACAATTAGACATCCATAAGCAGAAAAGAACCCCTCATACCTTCTACAAAAATTAACTGAAAATGGGCCATAGCCCAAAACACAGAAGAAAACAAAAGAGAAAATCTTTGTAATCTAGGGTTAGGCAAAGAGTTCTTAGATATGATACCAACGTACCATCCATAAAAGAAAAGAAAAATTGATAAATTGAATTTCACAAACATTTTCAAATTTTACTCATGAAAGTTACAATTAAGAGAATTTTTTAAACCCACATACTGAAAGAAAAACACTTTTTGGATCACATATCTAACAAAGGACTTAGATCCAGAATATTTTTTAAAACTCAAAACTTAACAGTTAAAAAAAATTTAGAAAAAGAGGAAAAATCTTAAATTGAGTCTTCACCACAGGGGGGACATACACATGGTAAATAAGCATAGGAAAAGTTGTTCAATATCATTAACCAGTAGGGAAATGCAACTTTAACCCACAATGAGATTACACACCTATTAAAGTGGCTAAAATAAAATATTGACAATACTAAGTGCTACCAAGGATGTGGAGCATCTGGAACTTGTATATATTGTTGATGGGGATGTAAATGCTGCAGCCACTCTGCAGAACAGTTGGGCAACATTCTGTAAAGTTTAACATACACTTAGCATTTGACCCAGCAATTCTACTCCTAGATATTGATCCTAAAGATGACTTATGTTCACACAAAAATCTGTATGTGAAAGTTCATGGCAGTTTTATTTATAAGAGCCAAGCCTTAGAAACCAAATGTCCTTTGAGGGTGAATGGATAAAGAAACAGGTGCATCCAGACAATGGAATCCTACCCAATAATGAGAAGGAACATACACAGGACAACTTGGATGGATCTCAAGGGCATTATGCTGAGTGACAGTATCCAGTCTTAAAAGGTTACATAATACATGGTTCCATTGACATTGGATTCTCAAAATGACAAAATTACAATGATGGAGAATGTATTTGAGGTCACTGGGGGGAAGGGAGATCATGAAGGACTTTGGGGGGTGATGGGGCAGTTCTCTATCCTGATGGTAGTGGTAGTTTCACTCCTCTACACATGGAATAAAATTTCACATAACCTGTGGCAGGGGTCCCCAAGACCACTCTCAGGTGCAGTGCCTCTCCAGGACTCCCAGGGAGAGGATGACAGAGGCTCTGTGTTTCCAACCCTCCCAGATTCTTCCCTTTGTCTGGTTCTAATTTGCATCCTTTCCCTGTAATAAACATGACTGTCAGTATGATAGATTTCAGTGAGTTTTTTCTTTTTAGTGAATTATCCAAACTGAGGGTGGTTTGAGGCGTTCCCTCAATTTGCAGTTGGGGTCAGAAGTCTTGGGCAGACTTTGCCATCTGGAGGACTGTGCCCTTAGTCTCAAGTTTGCCTCAAATCAGGTACTATGGAAAAATTCATATGGTGAAATTCAAGTAAGGTTTGAGCTATTTAGTTCATAGTATTGCATTAACACCCATTTCCTGGTTTTGATCATTGTGTAATGGTTCTTTAAGATGTTTTCACTGGAGGAAGCTGGGTGACGGGTACATAGGACCTCTCTACTATTTTTATAACTTCTATGTCAATATAAAATTATTTCAAAATAAAGTTTATAAGGGAAAAAATTAAGACTCAAAAATTGAGCAAAAATATACTAGGCAAATGCAGACAATACCACACACAACAGGGGTGATTCTATAAATGTCAGACAAGATCAAAATCAAGGCCAAAAGCATTCAGTGAGAAGAAGGGAAATTAATGACATAATCACCACCAAAAATCTGATAAGCCTGTGTATGCCCCAACATCCAAATTCAAAGAGCACAGTATGGAAAATTAAGGAAAGACACAGAAACTTCATTGGATACTCTTAATGGACCACAGGTAAGGACACAAACTGATTCCAAAATGTAGACACTGATGACCTCTCTCACCAATAACCTGCCACAGGTAAGGACACAGCTGGAATCTCAATTGATTCCAAGTAGACAGAACACAGATGATTCTCTAATCGCCATTCAACAAAACAACATAACAGAAGTTGTGGGGAAATTCTCTAGCATACCAATATGTTAAAACTCTGGGACCCAAGAGGAAATTGAGATAGAACTGCAGAAAATCCAGAAGCTCAGAGTCTGTGCCGGGCTATTCCATAAAGCAGAGCTCACAGGAAAAAGAGCAGCTCCATATTCATTTACTTTCAGTCTTTTTGTTTAGTCGGTTAATAATCAAATTTTAAAAATTGATTTGTAAAACATAAGCAGGAGGAAATAATATAAAAGCAAAATTAATTTAATAACAAAATTGGTAGAATCTAATCTAAAAAAAAGGAAAGGAATCTGTAAGAAAAAAAAATCCACAACAGTAAAAAAAAAATTCAAATATGTTGGTCAATCTTACATAAATTAATTTGAAGACTTGAATGAAACAGTAAATTTACTAAGAAATTTAAAAATCATCAAAACTGATCCCAGCAGAGATTTCAAACAACCCAGATGATTTTTTAAAAAAACGGATAAGGTTATCAAGAGTTAACCCCTTCCCTCGAACATCAAACCAAAAAATATCAGATGAATTTTATCCATACTTTAAGGAACTCCTTTCCACTTGCATTTTCTAGAAACTGGAAAAGGAAAGATTCCAAGTTATTTTTGTAAGACCAGCACAACTTTAAAGCATAACTTAACATAAAATCTGGCCAAAACAAAACAAATAAACCACAGACCAACTCATTTATACACACTGCCACAAAAGCGGCAAACGTGGACCCACTGAATTAACACACTAGGAGAGTGATAGTTACAACACAAAGATGGCTCAATATTTGGAACCTTATTTTGTATTTCTTATTAATAACTGAAGAAAATCATGGATGCTGAAAAATCAAAAGAGTATAGAGCTTCCTTAAAAAAACAAAAACAGACTTACCATATGATCCAGCAATCCCACTCCCAGACATATATCTGGAGAAAACTGTAATTCAAAAAGACACATGCAGCCCAATGTTCACATCAGCACTATTTACAATAGCCAAGACATGGAAACAATCTAAATGCCCATTGGTAGATGACTGGATAAAGAAGTTGTGGAATGTATATACAATGGAATAGTACTCAGCCATAAAAAAGAATGAAACCATGCCACTTGCAGCAACATGCATGGATCTAGAGATTACCATACTAAGCATAGTCACACAAAGACAAGTATCATGATATTTATATCATTTATATGTGGAATCTAAAAAAATGATACAAATTTTACTTACAAACCAGAAACAAACTCACTGACATAGAAAACAAACTGTGGTTACCAGGAGGGAAAGGGGTGGGGAGGGACAGATTAGGACTCTGGGATTAATAGATACAAATTACTATATATAAAATAGATAACCAGCAAGGACCTACTGTATAGCACAGGAAACTATATTCAATTTCTTGTAATGAGCTATAATGGAAAAGAATCTGAAAATATATATATGTACATATAACTGAATCACTTTGCTGTACACATGAAACTAACACTGTAAATCAACTACACTTCAATAAAAAATAACAAAAGGGGGGAGGGTATATAGCTCAAATGGTAGAGTGCATGCTTAGCATGCACGAGATCCTGGGTTCCGGGGTACCGCCTCTAAAAAAATAAATAAGTAAAACTACCTTCCCCTCCAAAAAATTAAAAAATAAAACATGAATAAAAGGCTTTTAAAAATGCATATAAAAAACAATATCAAAAAAAGCTTTTTATAAAATTCAACATCTACTCTTTATAGACACTCTTAATAACAAATACAAATGGGTACTTTCTTTGGATGAAAAGTAAATATATAAATGAGAAACATCTCAAAACAAAAGCCGGCATCATGCTTAATGATAAAAGGTGATGCATCTCCATTAAAGTCAGGAATGAGAAGGATGCACCATTATTATTAAAATTCTAAAAGTATTTGCTGATACAATTAATCATGAGAAAGAAATGAAAGGTCTAGAAATCAGAAAAGCAGAAAAATGATCCTTATTCCCGGGTATACCATCATAACAGCCACAACTGACACAGTACACCCCTGAAACCTACACAATCTTATGTGTTAACTGTATCTCAATAAAGCCAGAGGAAAGGAGAAGAAATCATGCAAGCCAAAATACAACAGAAAGATGCTTCTAAACGCTAGGAGGAAAATGTCAAAATACCTTTAAAAAAAAAAAAAGAAAAGCAAAAGCAATCCTTTGAAAATAAAGGCAAAATAATTTTTTTTTTTAGAAAAAAATTCTAATAGCTGCAAACTCCCTGAGAATTCATAGATAATCAAGAACAATGAACAGCAGTGGCTTTTCAGTGTGAGGTTTCCTGACCAGTCACAACAGCATCACCTGGGAATTCATTAGCACTGTGAATCCTCAAGTCACTCCCCAGACCTAATGAATCAAACCCTGTAGGTGGAAGCCCCTAGTCTGCACTTTAAGAAGCCCTCAGGTGTTTCTGATGCAGGCTTAAGGTTGAGAACCACTAGACAGAATTCAGAAAGGTAATTTAGTCCAAACAATGTAGAAAAATCAAGAGCTTTCCTAGGTTCAAACAATCATTAGTTAGGGGGGAAAATGTCCACTTACCGTGCCTGCAACAACAGGAAAAATTTAGAAAGCAAATTTAGATGCTCCTGTTCTTGGATAGGAAGAATCAGCATTAGCCAATGTCAGTTCTGCTTACATTAGTCTACATTTAATGCCATCTCGAAAATAGTATCAAGCTTTTTCGAAGTAGTCAGTGTTACCAAAGATCAAAGAAAATAAGCAGGCAACCATTTGAAGGAAAATTAAAAAAAAAAAAGTAACAGAGGACTAGCTCTTACATCTTTTAATCATAAAACTCCGATAATTAAAACATGACAGAGATCTAAATTCATATAGAAATACAGTCTATGAGAAAGTGGCATTTTAAGTCGGTGGGAAAGAGACACGCTATTTAATATAAAATGTATTGGGATTTATTTGGGGGTAAGATAAAGGTATATTTTAAAGTACATTTTGAATGGATCAAAGATTTAGACATCTAAGTAGAAAGCACAGACGTAGTAGAAGAAAAGATGGATTTTTTTTTTAAAATCTCAGAGTGGAGAAAAACTTCCTCAGCAGATCACAAATCTCAGGAGACTTAAGAGAAAATGCTAGCAAATATGATGACATAAAATGCAAAATTTATGTACAGAAAAATAAAGTCAGACAAACTGGAAACAATATTTACCATACACAGCAAACGCTATTTTGCTACATTCAAAAGAGCACTCTTGCAAATCAGTAAGACCCAGACCCTAGAAAACCAGGTGAAGGATATGATGCAGATGGGTTTTGAAAGATGAAGCTGTTCACTGTCATTCATAAGAGAAATAAAAATAAAATTATGGGTTTTGGGTATCAGGTAAACAAAAACTAAATTTTAATATAGTGTTGGTGAAAACAAGGCAAACGGGCACTCCAAGATTTGGAAGCATAAACTGAGATTGAAAGAGGTTTGTTAGCTTGTTAATATGTAAATTAAAAAGCCTGTACCTTCTGAGCCAATAATTCAGCTTCAAAGAGTTTATCCTCAGACAAAAGCACACCAAGACACACACAAGACAAAGGATACCCACCCCAGCAACGATTCGCTACAAACAGAACATCCCCAGCCAGGATGCTCGCTCCTAGAAAGGATGGGGCGTCCGTCTATTCTCGTGGTACGTTACACAATAAGAACAAATGGGTGGATATGGAGCCTTACAACCTGAATTCTTATTTCCATTTTATCAGAGAACAAACTCTTCATGTCCTAGGGTCCTATGGCCCCAGGCATGGCTGACACCAAACTAGCTTGTGTGCTCAGAACCACACCTAATGGGGAGTCACATGGCCACACCACGTCCACCGCAAGGACAGTGTCCCCCAGGTGACCAAAAGCCTGGGCTGGGGGTCCTCCTTTCCGCGTGTAAGTGAAACAGTCAGGCCTCTATGTGTGATCTGCACTTTTGGTGGGGGGTATTTATAAATATAATTAGATTTATAAATTTTTTAAAAAGGTTTTTTTTTAATGGCAGTACTGGGGATTGAACCCAGGACCTCGTGCACACTAAGCACACACTCTTACCACTGAGCTATACCCTCTCCTGCACTCTTGTTAGAAGAGGCTCAAAGCAGAAAGTAGGCCGGCAGACACACCTAGCCTCTCTGACAGCCACAGAGGCAGTGGTAAGTGGTATTCAATGGATCTTTTATTACAGAGGTATTATTTCATTGCATTTTTATAAAAAAAGACAAAAACATTCCATAACAAACTGAAGACTCAGGACCTAATTCTCCAGATTACAGAAAGGATATCCGAGGATCCTAATATGCTATATCTGCTTCCCATCAGTTAGGAAGTCACATAATGTACCTGAGAAGCTATTAAAAAAAACTGGCTTTTTTATAGGGAAAATCAATCACGGCCAAGTCTGCGGGCATCATGTGGCTGTCCCTGGGAACACCACTTGAGCTCGCACGGCTCCTCTGAAGGCTAATTAGCAAGGCCTTCAGCTCAGGGTTAACTGCAAAGTTTGATCAGCCTCCTGGTAGAAAATGCAGAACCTGCAAAATGCGAACAGTTCCGTTTACTATGGCTTATAATTGAGGCAAACTCTAATAATGCAGCATTTTCATCAGATCTGCAGAAGATTAACGTGTAGCAAAAGGCAAAGGCAGAGGCACACGTCTTGGAGATGAGCCCTTGGAGTTTCTTCAGACTGCCTCGGAGGGACTGGACGGGAGGTGGCCCATCTTCCTTACCGTTTACGGATCGCTGGGGTTTGCTGAAAGCAAATCCACTACCCATCCTCCCCTCTGGGGGCAGCACCAGGAATTCAGGAGCCCACGCAGGTTTCTCGACCACTAACTCCTACGGCCAGCAGTACACGTACGAACAGGACTCTCAGCCTTAGGGCCCCGAGTGTCCCCATATTTAAATCAGTAAGAGCACCCCGACCTCGCTTCTCTGTAGCTCTCCCAGTTTTCCCCTTTGCTCACAGCACAGATTCATTTAAAAACTGAAAAAGCAGATGTGAAAGCTTCTTGAAGAGCTCTGTCAATAGGGATAATTCACTACCTACTGAAGCCCCATGCTACTGTTATCCTCAAAACCCTCTGCTATTTCCCCCATTAGTACACTGTTAGTGCTTTTTTAAAAATACAGAAATTCCATGTCATAGGAAGCTGTTCCCCAAAGCATCCAGATTCACATCACTGCCCTTTACCAGTAGAAATGGAACATCAGGGCTTTGGCCTGGGAGGCCTGAGCAGAGGCCAAGCGACTCCTGGCGGGTGGGTCCCCTCCCTCCAACAGCAAGAACCCAAATGCCCAACACACACTAGCTAATCCCAGCAGGTCTCAGCTTCTTCTGAGCTCATCCATACGAAATGAGAGAAGTGTAAGAATCAAGTTGCTAATGTGACACTAAGGATTTCTGGAGCAGGTACACCCACTAATTGATGGACGGCATCAGAGGAACTTTACTTTGTCTGATTAAGCACACCAGGACCACCTGGACATGACCAGCACACGTTATGTTAAAGTTAAGCCGGCTCGGGGTGGGGGAGGGTTTTCAGGCTGTGCGCTCTCTGGGGGCGCTGTGCTCCAGCTCAAGGAAGGCCCACGCTGGGGGCTCCCCATCACTGGTCCTCCTCTGGGACCTCCCGGAGCCCTTCACTGTGGCGACTCCGCCCACTGATCTCCAACAGGCTCTGGGCCTCAAGGTCCACGTCCAGAATGCTCTTGCTGCTCTTGACCTTGGGAGGAAAGGAAGAGTGGGTGCGTTCAATGACCAAAAGTAAGTCATGCCCCACTGGTGTGAAGCTTATCAGAGTGGAATCAGGATCCTACTGCTGCCATAAGAAAAACTTGGTGGGGGATCTAGCTCCCCTACTGAGTGCCCCCTAACCGGGGACGCCCTCTTGGTGAAGTGATGAGGTGCAGGGGCAGATGCGGGGGCCCAACAATGCCTCATCACAGAACCCTGGAATGACAGGGAACCCCAGACCCTGCTTTTCTTGCAGACAAGCCCCCCATAACTCGGGATCCCACCTCCCTAGGTGAGTCTTTCTACTAGACCCCCACAGATCCCAGAAAGGACTCCCAGCTCTGTTCTGCACCCACCGGCATCCCCTGGCCAGAACAGCTGCTGGAAACAAATGTGGAATAAACCATCTCTAGATGGAGGAAGAAAAGAAGTAAAGTCGAGAAAGTGGAGAAATGTCCCCCACACTTACCGGCTGTGTCACCGAGGCGTCTCCCACCGCCCACACCTCCATCCTCTCGAACCGGAAGTCCTCCTGGGCCGACAGCTGAGGGCTGTTGTACGTGGTGCAAGTGGGCTTGGCCTTGCTGTGTCCTTTCCCGAAATCAACATCGATCCACAGCCCGAAGTAACTGTGCTGCCCGCCCATGCCCTGCAAAGCATCAGACACCCTCAGCCCACACAAGCCTTCATGCTGGCTGAGACGGGGCAGAGAAGGAATGAATGCGGTTTTCTTCCTTGTTGTTTTTTTTTTTTTAACTGTGAAATATATAGATTGGTGCAATTTAAGTATCCCATTACAAGTTACTAGAGAACTCATCAAGGTGTCCTGACTCCCACTTTCTCATGGGGCTGCACTGGCAGGAAATACAGGTGACAGCAAAGGACAAAAAAACACAGACCATCAGGCCTACAGACTTAAACCAGTAAAATAAGAAGTCTACGCAGCACTTGATGCTGGGAAACCTGTGTCCGGGCCCCCCGACAGGGATGCTGATCCTTGCCAGGACCAGGACCGGGACCCAGGGCGCTGTGCTCCAGCAGGTATGTCCCTTACTCAGTGCAGCCCACGGCAAGGAGGGGAGGAGGAAGCAGCCTTGGTGAAGGTAGGAACCACTCGGCACACTGCTGGCTGGAAGCCAGAACTGCTGTTCATTCTCTCTGATTGCTTGCTCTGGGTGCCACCTCCACCACCGCCTCTCCCCGGGGCCCTGGGCCTGGGAGCTAGCGCTGAGCAAGAGACCAGGGCAGGAAATGCAGCCGACCTCAGGGCCACTTCTCCCCTTCAGTCCATTACTGACAACCACTGGGGACCCACTGGGTGCTGCTTCTGAGGCCAAGGCCCTTGCCCCGTCGTCACACAACTGCCCTTTCTGGGAGGCATCTGGGTCATCAGGTGGCCCCACGGGAGCCGCACAGTGAGCCTGGGAAGGAGCAGGGGGCCCTCTGCATGCAGACAAGTGGACGAGACTCCTGCACCCTCGGCTCTCCAGGCACAGGCCTGGATTATCCCAAGAGGTGCTTTTTGTTTCAAAGCAGGGAAAAGAAATAGGCTGATGCTGCCAGCAGACACATTTCTCACCCAAACTAAGCAACTGCGTGAGCGCCCAGCCCAGCCCTGTCCCCCTCGCCCCACCCTCTCTACCGCCCTTGGCCTTCACCCTCATCCTCTCCTTCCTGTGGCCAAATTGAGGCTGGAGCTTGGAGCAGACAAGTCAGGATGGGTCCAGGGAGCCCAGTCCCAGCGTGGCACCACCCCTGGCTCATGGCCCAGGCATGTGGCAGGGCGGCGTCTCCAGCCATGAAGGTCATAGACCAGGAAAATTGGCCAAATCCGTCCTTTGCACACAAACCTCAGAAACGCTCCAACAGAGGCCCCGTTTTTCTGATAGAAATTCTGTCCTAGCTGTCGCTCGTGGCATCACCGCCCTGAGCCCCAGGCAGAAGGAACTGACTGCGCATGCGCATGGAACCAACCATACACGGCTACCCTGATGCACAGTGGAGTGTCTGGGGGCACATCAGGGTCGTTCCATCCCAGTGGACATCACGAAGTGGGGGACATACCCTGCCCTTACCAGTCCATTTGGGATGGTCTGCTGCCCGTGATTCAGGTACATATAGTGGTCATTGTAGCCCGTGCAGGTATACACGGCCATGCGGGGGAAGATGGAGAACAGGAAGCACCTGTCATCCCCTGAAAGTGACCAGAGCAAAAAGAAGCAGGATCATCCATCGGAGCCAGGCACAGAACGAAGCAGGAGACAGGCCCCAGCTCAGAAGGTTGAGCTCACAGGCTTCCTGCACAGGTCCTCAGTGTGCATGGGGTTCCCAGACGCTGGGGGCAGGTTCCTAGACCCTGTAACTGCCTGGAGATCCAGAGGATGAACTTGGGGTGCGGCGTGAGAGTGACCACTGAAAAAGAGCGTGACACCTGCTTGCTGTTGCCTGCTAGCGCCACCCAGGAGAGCGGAGTTGGGAGCTCTGCCCATGGCTCCCCAGACTCACAAAATGCAGTCTCCTCTTAAGGACAATGGTACCGGCCTGGCATTCACGCAGCCTCAGGTAGGCACATCACGCTGTGTGCGGCTGGCCCCAGCCTAAAAGAGCACATCATCCAGAGAGAAAAGGACACCTGCAGACACAGTTGCCCCTAGGGAGGGAAGGGGATACACAGTGAAAGGTGATCAGAACTTCACCCAAGGCACAGACATGGGCACATCACCATTCAAAGGTGGTACCAGTCAAAACTCTGGAAATGAACAGCATCCTCAGTCTCAGAGAATCCTCCCTTCTCTGATTCACTCACTAGGGAAAGGGATGCAGGTTGAGCCTGACCCAGGGAGTTCCTGGCTAGGTAGGAGCCAGACCAGAGATGCTCCCCAGAGTGATGAGATCCTGGCCTGAAGAACTGTTCCCTCATGGTGACAATGTGAGGGCACCTGACACAAGACTGAGCTCAGGTACTTAGGGGTCAGGCCATCCATTAGGTGGGAAGGGAATTCCAGAAAGTAGACAAGGAGCACAAATGTGGAGGGCAGACACCAAAGGGGATATGAATCCCTGAGGGGCCTTGGGGAGGACAGACCTCACCAGGAGATGGGTCTGGACTGACAATCAGGACCAGTAACACTTAGGCCTCTAATCCAGATGGGCCCTGGGGGGACCTCTGCAGAGACTTAGCTCCTTCAAGGGTCCCTGGAGTCAGGGATTCCCTCCAGGCTAAGGACTTAGGCTTGAGTCCATGTGCCCCTAGAAGGTTAGGTTTGGACTCAGGGAACTGTCTGGCCCACCTGCAGCTCCGGGCACTTGGCCTTGCAATCCTAAGGCTGACTTTCAATCAATATTTACTGGGTCCTGGATGCTAAGTGAGGTGACACAGAGTGTAGGCCCCTTGGCTACAAAAGACCCCACTCTAGTCCATCCTTAGGTCCATGCTCTGAGGGGACGGCCACATGGAGAAGATGACCCTCTAGGGTGCAGGGCAAGGACGAAGGAGTCACACGACCTGCAAAAACATCAATCCCACAGAAGGGCTCCTCATCCGACTCTCAAAATGTCAACAACACGCACTGCCTGATGGTTTACAAGCTGCAGTTCCCCACGGTTCTGAGGAACCAAGGCCCAGAGAGTAACGTTAAGCATCTAGCCCAGGACAGAGCGGGACTCAGTGGCTGTGTGCTGAGCCCTGAGCCTCAGGCCTTCAGTTGTCCCACGGACAACAGAAATGAGAATGAAGTGACCCTGTGGCTGTCACGTCACTTCAAGGCTCAGCTATTCAAGGTGACAATTTCTGGACAAACGGACAAGAACGTGCTGAACTTGACCACAATTTGTGAAGCTAGGTTGCCCTCTGCTGGAATTCCAAACTCATGCTTCATAACAGAATGAGCTCAAGTTTGAAAACTTGGTAACTGCATGGTTTCCACAGTTCTTCAAGATGAATTTTGCTTGTTAATAAAACATTAAGACACAGCAGAGCTGACCTTGAGTTAATATTAAAGGAGCTGGAAGAAGTGGAAGTTTTATCTACAATAATGATTCTCGGAGTTTTTCCACATCCTAATGCAGCACCTCCAACCACATAAGCCCCAGTTTGTCACTCCCCAGACTCCCCCTCACTGTGACACTGTGACAGGGAGAGGTAGGTGTGCAGAAGCGCCCACAGCAGGCTTAAGACTGGGGTCTCCAGAAAGGCCTGCTTCCAAGGTCAGCCCTCAGCTGGTATCCAGGAATTTGGATCTGGAGACGGCTCCCCCACTCCCAGGACTGACGAGTGGCTCCCTGTGCCTAAACCGTGTGTACAAACAGTGTGGTTCATGCCAGATTCCTGCTGGGAGTCTGGAGTTTGCGTGCATGTCAGGAAGAGGGTGTTCACGTGACCAGCCCCCAGTAAAAACACTGAGCACTGAATCTCTAATGTGTCCCTAATGGACAGCACCGCACATGTGCTGTCACAACGTGCTGCTGGGGGAGTTAAGTGTGTCCTGTGCAACTCCCCAGGGGAGAAGCTGGAGACTGGAGCCGGGCTCCCCTGGACCTCACCCCTCACACCCGTCCCCTGGGCGGATCATGCTCTGCATCCTGGCACTGTGATAAACCTGCTGTGATGACAGCCATGTGCTGAGTCCCCGAGTCCCCCTAGTACAACACTGATGTGTGAGCAGTCTTATGGACCCTGAAACAGCAGGGGAGGGCTGGTAGCAGCAACTAGATTAAAACCTAGAGAAAACCAAATTCTGGAAACAACCAGACCTCAAGGATAGAGGCTCCCAACAGTCACTTCATGATCCCTTCCACCCATCCCAGACAATAGCCACCCACTGCTGCTAAAACCTTTCCCACAATGGCGCCTCTGCACCTGGACACGGCTCCCCAGCTGACAGAAGCTCTCTTTAGTGCAGGGAAGATGGGAACAATTCCAGAGGCATGCAGTCTGACACAGGACCACAAGGAGCGCACGGCCCTCGTGCGGTCCAGAACGCTTCCTGGAGGAGGGAACCCTGGACTGGGTCCCGACAAGGAGCTGACTGTGCAAACAGGTGGAAGAGGGAGAAGGATGTGTGCCAAGTCCTGAGAAGAGAGTGCAGCCTATTCTGGTAACTGCAGGTAGTTCGGTGAGACTGAGCACTGAGTGCAGGAGAGCAGGAGGGGTGTGAGGCTGAAGATAAAGGGAGTGCCATTCTGAGCACACTGAGGGGACTGTCCGAGGGTCCCCAGGGGAAGAGCACCACACTGGGTATACTGGGATGTGGCAAAGGGACTGGACTGGTGAGACTAAGAGCTGAGGGCCAGTTAGAAGGCACCTGCAATAACACAGGGGAGAGCAGGGTGGAGAAAAGGGGAGGCGGGGGAGGGGGGCACAGGAAGAATAAACAGCAACTGATGACAGTGTGGTTCTGATGTGCAGACCCCGCCCCAGAGGGGCATGGGGCATTTCTACCCAGTCTTTCACATCTCAGAACCTTGGGTCCTCCCTTCTGCTGACTCAGCGTGGAGGGTATTAGTCCCATCCCTTCACCCACCGCCCCGAACTGCTACGGCCAGGCCGTCTCATTTGGCCCAGGACAGTGAGGGTGGGCCTGGATCTGGCTGCTCAGAGTCACTAGGAAAAGCCCTCCGTCTCATAGCCACTGGCCCCCAGGAGACCTCATGAGAACAGACCCGGGCAGCCCAGGCCACACACTGGGAAACATGCAGTGACATCAATCTTGTGAAGGAAGGTTCACCTCTGAGTATGAGGACAGCCCACTACCAGGAGGTGAGTGTTTTAAAAGAGCCCTTTAAAAGCTCTTATCGGAGCACCTTCTTTGAGGAGCAGAAGGATTTACTTAGGGCCTTCCATCCAGGGCATTCAAGGTCTGGCACAGAGCTTCCAATCTCCAGCAAAAGCACAAAACAGAAAAACTGCAGGCAGAAGCAGCAAAGCACGTACACAGAGGTGATTCCAGGAAAGGAAGACAGTTCCTCAAGGGAAAACACACCTCCACCTGAAAGAGCTGGCGTCTCCTGGTCCCTCACACGGCATCCACGACCCAGCCTCTCCTGTGGCCTGGACCTGGCACCCTTTAATGATGCTGAGACGCCATTTCCTCATCTGAAATCCAGGGGTGAGGATCCCTTTCCTGCTTACCTGACCCTACAGCCAGAATCTATAAAGAAATCCACGAAGTGTTAAACCACCATACAGAAGCCCTGTGTGTCACCAGCTTCCCAAACACATCTAGGAAAACACTTGGGGGAGGAGATGGAAGAAACACATGCATCCTTTGTCGGTGCTCAGAGGTCTCCAGGCTGCAGCCATCTGACCAGATCCTGTAAGGAGCACTATGCTACCACCTGGGGTTTTGGTGGCCAAGTCTTACCTTGAAACTGAGGCTTGACCTCCCAGGAGCAGGAGGCAAAGCCACCAAACACATGGCTGTCGCAGTCCTCCAGCAGCATGACACAGGGCCCCTGGTGTGTGATGCGCCCACAGAGCTGGGCAAAACTGTGCCCGTGGAGCTCGGACGCAAATAGCAGGCGCCAGCGGTGCCGCCACTCCCTGGGCAGGTGGGAGTTGATGTAGACAACGGATAGGACATCCAGGATGCTTGCAAACTCCTGCCCCAGGTCCACTTGGCGCTCAGGGATCAGGGTAGCCAAATCGAGGGACAAGCGCAGGAGAAAGCCTCTGTGGATGACCACGCTCAGAAACATGGCCACGTGGGGGGTTCTGAACACCCAGTCCTCGATCACCGCTCGGTCACAGTCATGTGCCAGCTGCTCAGGCCCCAGAAGCTTCTCGCCATCTAGGGGAAGAGAAAACAGTACAAGTGGGCAATTACATCTCCTATCACTTACCTAAACTGCCAGGTCCAGCAGGGGAGCCCTGTGCACGGTTCATCTGAACTGAGATGCACCATTCATCTGAACTGAGATGCGCGGTAAGTGTAAAACACACACCCAATTTCAAAGACTTGGCATGGAAAGAAAAAAGAATGTAAAATGTCTTGATCATTTTTTTTACATTGATAGCCAATGTTAAATATATTTTGGACATATTCTTAAAATTAATTTCACGTGTTTCTTTTGCTATTTTCACGTGGTTATTAGAATACGATTTCACATGTGGTATGCTTTGGTGCTTCCATTCTATCTCTGTTGGACAGTGATCATCTGAACAATTCAACATCAATGCTCTATCTTTTCTCTCTGCTCCAAGCTGCATTTCAGAGTCCCCAGGAGATAGCTACACCCTTATGCCAAGGCCCCAAAACTCCCCAGTAGTCCTTCCTGAGAGAGCTACACCAAAAGCCACTAGTCCTAACAAAGTCATCTGGAAAGGATTTAGAAGCATGCTATCCTCCAGCCAAGTCAGGGCAGAGGTTGGTAACTTTCTGGGAACCCCTCTAGTTTATGTGGGAAGAGGAGTTTCATTAACTACAAATTATGCCTAATTGTTTCCAACAAGCATCCGTCATCCTGCTTTCCATCTCTTACCCACTAAGAACAGCTGTGATGTCAGAAGACAAACTACTGGCACTTCATATGTATATCAGGGTATCATATATTATGTTATTTTTCTTTCCAAGTTCAAATACCTCATTAGGGAATGTATATTGGTGCAGTCACTATGGCGAACAGTATGGCAACTCTGTAAAAAAACTAAAAATAGAGTTACCATATGATCCAGCAATCCCACTCTGGGCATACATCCACAGAAAACTGTAATTCGAAAAGATATATGCACCCCCATGTTCATAGCAACACTATGAACAATAGCCAAAATGTGGAAGCAACTTAAATGTCCATCAACAGACAAATGGATAAAGATGTGGTGTGTGTATACACACACACACACACAAACACACACACTGGAATACTACTCAGCCATAAAAAAAGAATGAAATAATGTCATTTATAGCAACATCGATGAGCCTAGAGATTATCATATTAAGTGAAGTAAGCCAGAAAGAGAAAGGCAAATACCATATGATTTCACTTATATGTGGAATCTAAAATATGACACAAATGAACTTATTTATGAAACAGAAATAGACTCAGAGACATAGGAAACGAACTTAAGGTTACCAAAGGGGAAAGGGGATGGGGGAGGCATAAAATAGGAGTTTAACAGGTACACACTACTATATATAAAATAGATAAACAACAAGATCCTACTGTATAGCACAAGGAACTATATTCAATACCTTGTAACAAACCATAATTGAAAAGAATGTATGTATATGTACAACTGACTCACTTTGTTGTACCCCAGAAACTAACACAATATTGTAAATCAAATATACTTCAATAAAATAAAACAAAACCAAAAAAATCTAAATCCCTCACTTAGTTTTTCAAACTGTTTAAAAATACAGCTTTACAGTAAAGTAAAACTTTTATAAAACAAGTCTACTTTATAAAGAGATTCACCACAAGGTATTTTTAAATCCCAAGTAAATTTAAATATACAGTTTCTCAGCCAACAATAGAATACATATTCCTCTCAAGTGTACATGGAACATTCTCCAGAACAGACCATACATTAGGCCATAAAACATGCCCCGATAAATTTAAAAGAACTAAAATCATATAACGTATTTTTTCAACCACAATGTAATGAAATTATAAGTCAGTAACAGAAGGCAAGTGGGGAAATTCACAAACATGTAGAAATTAAAGAATATACCTCTAATAACCAATAGGCCAAAGAAGAAATCATGAGGGAAGTTAGAAAATACTGAGATGAATGAAAACAAACACAATATACCAAAACTTACAGGGTTCAGCTAAAGCACTGCTTAGAGGGAAATTTACAGCCACAAATGCCTATACGAAAAAGGAGATCTCACATCAATAACCTAACCTTCTACCTCGAGAAACTAGAAAAAGAAAACCAAACTAAATCTAACAGAAGCAGAAGAAAAGGAAATAAAAGACTTGGGTGATGATAAATGAAATAGATTAAACAAAGAAAATCCACAAAACCAAAAAGGTTGGCTCTTTGGGAATGACAAAAAGTGAACAAATCTTTAGCTAGAATGACCAAGAGAAAAAGAGAAGACTCAAATGACAAAAATCAGAAATGAAAGTCGGGACATCACTACCAACCTTGCAGAAACAAGGATTATAAGGAAATACTATGAACAATTGTATGTCAACTGATTAGATAATCTAAATAGTCCTCCAAAGTTGGAAGACCCATGCTTGCTGATTTCAAATTTTTACTACAAGGCTACAGTAGTCGAAACAGCATGGACCACTCTTCGATGCCAAGGTCTAAGATCTGATGCAGGGCACTTGCCTGGAAGCTTCATCTCGGAGATCAGCTGAGCAGCCAGCACCTGCACCCTGGGCAGGGAACCTAGGGCTTGCTTCTGAGTCCAGCCTCTCAGCTCCTGTCTGTAGTTTAGCACGTGTACCACAGAGCCAACCAGATCCTCTGTAAACTTGAAAACCACAATTTTACCATTAATCACATTTCTGTTGTGACCTGTGACCTATATCATATCAACGTGGGGAAGAGGGTTTTATCTCTTCAAGACCAACTGTCATGGGCCACCATGTGGGAAAAGATCATGTAACTTATGTAGTTATTCATTATTCTAACGATACCCTTGGCTGGTTAGTTGGCCAAAGCCTCTTTGTCCAAGGGTTCGGACCTTGACCAGTTACATGGTCTAGGGTCCCCCAGCGGTAGACCTCTCCACAATGCCTCCATCCGCTGTTTAATCATCCTTGGTCCCTGACGTGCGTACACCAAGACTGCCTGGGATGGCTGCAAAGGAGGCCTCTTACCTTTTGGACTTCTCTTGCCTTCACGGGACCTTCTGTGGCAGAAATCATTTTCATGATCACGAGACTCTTCTCCTCAGAGTTTCCTTTTAACAGGTGGGACATGGACACTGTGAACTGCTCCTGGGAGACATTCTCACTAGGCCCCTTTACCTTCCCCATCAGGTCAACCCTCCGCATGCCCTCAAATAGTCTGGTGACCATCTCCGAGGGGAGTGCTTCCCCAACATGATTCTGTGGGGACAAGCAGGAGAAAAGGCCAGACAGGGTGTGAGTCAAACCCAGTAGGGATGATGGAAAAATATCTAGGGGACCAAGACCAACCACTGCTACCTGCACACAACCTTCCTAAATCCTACATGCACCATCTGTCCCCACCTAAGAGCATCACACCACCCCAGGACACACATACCTAACATGTTCTGGCTTATGGCTCATCTTGGCCATCAGACTCTTCCATAATCTATTCCCATCCTGCCCTCCAAACTTCCCAGTCTCCCCAGAAGGGCCATGTCATTCCTGCCTCCGGACATTATCTGCTCCTCACTCTGCTTACAACATCTTCTCCATTCTAGATTTTAGTAGCTGTCATTTGCAGGCCTGAATTTATTATGACATGGAACACATGACTGTGTAGTGGTAAAATTGGTCTCCTCTGTATTAGGAATTTCCAAATATATCAGTGAGCTTTTGCTTCTTATCCAAGTCCTTTATGCTCAATATGCATTTTTCATCAATTTCTCCTTAAACTTAAAATCTAGTTCTTCGCTGTCTTGCAGTAATATTCTGTAAATATCCTTTTCTCTTTGACTCCAACATCAAATCTTATTTGGTCCAGGGATATGCAAATACATGGTGAGAGAAAGTAAATCATGAACTAAATCAGTAGGATCTGAACACTGAATACTTCCAAAACAACTTCACCATGTCTACGCAGTGACAACATTCTGTGGTTCTTGGGAAGCCGGTTCCCAAGATCACTGCTTAGTAAGAGTCTTCCTACTTCTGTCAGTGTTTTCAAAGTTCTCCTGAAGAGTAGCTGTTAATTCCCTCCCAAAGGAACCTAGATTCGGTCGCCAAGCTTTTCTGATCAACTTTTAACTCTATTCATCTTTTTTTGTGTGTGCACAGGGGAGAGGAGGAGGTAATTAGGTTTGTTTGTTTGTTTGTTTGTTTATTGGCAGTACTGGGGATTGAACCCAGCACCTCATGCATGCTAAGCATGCATTCTACCACGGAGCTATACCATCCCTCCTCCATCTCTGTTTATTTTAATAAATACTTGTGAAGGTTGTCACCAACTCTGCAGTCAAGTCCCTAACTGGTCTGTCTGGTTTTGTCTGCTCCAGCTTAGGGGGTGACCCAGAAGACCAGGGTGCTTTTGCTCTAGTGGAGATACACACACACACGGATCTGTGACTCCAATAACCTCCCCAGCCAGTTTCCTCTACTGGAAGGTGAGGATGTTGGGGCAGCCCAATGCTATCGGCTCCCATTCTTCATGTTCTATAAGAGGAGCCTCTCAAATGCCTCCCCACATTGCGTGGCTTCCCCAACACCCAGGAAGATGGGCTGATGGTATCTCTTTGCCATTGCCTCATTCTGTCTGAACACTCAAACATGCGGTTAAAGGCCCCATGAAATGGGGCCAAAAGATGGGGAAAAGGGCAGTTTTAACTCCTCATCAGATGACCCTTGAATCTGAAACTTGGCTATTTTGTAACAAAAACCACAAAATTCCCAGGACATCAAATGCTTACGAATCCTCAAGGCTAAGGCAGGCTTGAAACTTTGCAGTTATTGGACCCACAAATAAAGCTAGGGCAACCTGTCTCCTGTCCGCAAGGAAATCAGGAAACGATGGTCCCAGAGACAGGAAGCAGGCCAGCCCCTCCAGTCAACCTCAGGGTGGAAATGTTCCCAAAACACTGCTGTAGGTGCAACAGAGACCACAGAGCCCACACAACCGAAAACAGGTACTATCTGTCCCTTTACAGAAAACACGGTTCTCAGTGTCCCCACACATCTGTCTTACAGGACCAGACAGCCAACTTTGGCCTGACCCCTGCTCCAAATAAACACAAACCACCGAGGGTAACTCTTGCCTTCAGTGCCTGCAGAGAGAAGGATCTGGGTGACGTATTTGAGCTGGGTTTCTCCGATGACAGAGCATCAAACAACCTGTCAATCTCGGCCTGCTCCTCAGGAAGAAACTGTGAGCTGAGACCCTGCCCCGGGTGACTCCTGCTGTTTCCCATCTGTACTTCTAGCTGGCGGGATTCTCTGCAGAGGAAAAGTTAGCACCCAGTTAGAGAGAGAAGTCAAAAGGTACCAACCCTAGGAAACAAATGGTCAAGTTAATCCATATTGATTTGGTTGTAAAATGCAGCTAAAACACAGCAGAGCTAACCAATGTTGCTTCAAAGTGGCAGAAAATGAATGGTCCACATAAGGAAAGTGGGAAAACCCAATTCTGACTCCTCTGACTGCCCGAAGCCTGCTCCTAATTTTTTTAATTAATTAATTAGTTTATTTATTTATTTATTTATGTACAGTTAGTGTGTCAATTTCTGGTGTACAGCACAATGTCCCAGTCATGCATATACATATATGTTTTGCATTCTTTTTCACTAAAGGTTATTACAAAATATTGAATATAGTTCCCTGTGCTATACAGAAGAAACTTTTTTTAAATCTATTTTTATATATAGTGGCTAACATCTCGTGTAAGCCTGCTCCTAATTGCCGAGCAACAGTGGATTTCTTTATTTGAAAATGTTCTAAGATAATGTAACTAAAAGGTAGGAAAAGCAGTATTTTAATCTGAATACTCATTTTTTAAAAACCTAAGTTAAAATGATCTCTAAGGCTGGATGATCACAGGTATTTGAATACAATTAGTGCCTTGAAAATATTGCCTTCAGAGCGAAGAGGCTGTTGGACAAGTTCTTCGTTTGTGATGCTGGCTCCACCTGGCTAGCTACACCGTCTCAGGCAAGCTACAGAAACTCTCTGTGCCCAGTTTCCTTATTTGTAAAATGAGAAGAATCACAGCCCCCCTCTCAGACCACTGTGATTGGGAAACACGTCGGCCAAAGCAAAGGGCTGAGAACGGAGCCATGAGATCCCAGCCAGTGCCCCGTCTCTTGGAGGAATCTGAACAGAGGCTGGTATCCAAAGGCAGCCAGGCGCCCTGCTCAGGTCACAGACCTCATTACAGAAAGCAGTCCCTTCTGATCCAGGGATTATAATAAAAGCACAGTCAGAGATGAAACCACCTAAGGGGCAAAGTGTCGTGACTTCCTAATTCCTGTCTTTAGACTTTATCTGGAACCCGCATTGGTGGAATTGCTGGTGTGACAAGTACCTTCCCCCAAAGCAACAGCCCACAGTCCCCTACCAGGGCAAGCTGGTTGGGGCAGTGGGTGAGGAGAGGCCATCCCTGCAGGAGGAGCGTGGATCACAGGCCCAGCAAGACCTGGCTGCTCAAACCCTCAAGGGAAAATGGGGTGCAGCTGGGACATTTCTTTTCTTTTTTTTACTGAGCTGAGACTCATGTAACATAACATTACCCATTTTACAATGAACAACTCAGTGGCATTTAGTATATTCCCAATATTGTGAGACTACCACGTTTATCTAGTCCTAAAACACTGTCATCACCCCAAAAGAAACCCCAGACCCACTGGCACTGAATCCCCATTCCGTCCCCTGGCCTCCCAGACCCTCGCAACCAATAATATGCCGTCTCTCGGGATTTGCCTATTCTGAACATTTCACGTTAACAAAATCATACAATAAATGGTCTTTGGGGTCTGGATTTTTTCACTCAGCATAACACTTTAAAGGTTCATTTACTTCTGCACAGCAAAGGAAATCATAAGTAAAACAAAATGACAACCTACGGAATGGAAAAAAATTTTTGCAAATGAAACCGACAAAGGCTTGATCTCCAGAATATATTAGCAGCTCATACGACTCAAGAAGAAGAAAATAAACAACCCAATCCAAAAATGGGCAGAAGACCTAAACAAGCAATTCTCCAAGGAAGACATACAAATGATCAATAGACACATGAAAAAATGCTCAATATCACTAATTATCAGAGAAATGCAAATCAAAACTACAATGAGCTATCACCTCACACCAGTCAGAATGGCCATCATTCAAAAGTCCACAAATGACAAATGCTGTGGAGAAAAGGGAACCCTCCCACACTGCTGGTGGCAATGCAGTTTGGTGCAGCCACTGTGGAAAACAGTATGGAGATTCTTCAAAAGACTAGGAATAGACTTACCATATGACTCAGGAATCCCGCTCCTGGGCTTATATCCAGAAGGAACCCTACTTCAGGATGACACCTCACCCCAATGTTCATAGCAGCATTATTTATAATAGCCAAGACACGGAAACAGCCTAAATGTCCATCAACAGATGACTGGATAACGAAGAGGTGGTATATTTATACAATGGAATACTACTCAGCCATAAAAATCGACAATATAACACCATTTGCAGCAACATGGATGCTCCTGGAGAATGTCGTTCTAAGTGAAGTAAGCCAGAAAGAGAAAGAAAAATACCATATGATATGTGGAATCTAAAAAACAAACAAACAAACAAAGCATAAATACAGAACAGAAATAGACTCATAGACATAGAATACAGACTTGTGGTTGCCAAGGGCGTGGGGGGTGGGAAGAGACAGACTGGGATTTCAAAATTGTAGAATAGATAAACAAGATTATACTGTATAGCACAGGGAAATAGATACAAGATCTTATGGTAGCTCACAGAGAGAGGAATGTGACAATGAATATATATATATGTTCATGTATAATTGAAAAATTGTGCTCTACACTGGAATTTGACACAACATTGTAAAATGATTATAAATCAATAAAAATGTTTTAAAAAATAATAAAGGTTCATTCATACTATAGCATGATCAATACATCATTCTTTTAATGACTGACTAATATTCCAGTGTGTGAAGATACCATGGTTGGTTTATCCATTCACCTGTTGATGGACATCTGGGCTGTTTCTTTTGGGTGTTGTGAATAGTGCTGCTGTGTACATACATGTCCATGTACTTGTTTGAGTCCCTGCTTTCAAATTTGAGGGGGATATACCTAGGAATGGAATTTCTGGGTCATATAACCTGATGTTTGATTTTTGAGGAATTGCCAAACTATTTTCCATTTTCCATTCCCAGCAGCAAAGCATGAGCGTTCCAATTTCTCCACATCCTCTCCAACACTCCTGTTATGTTTCCATCTTTTTTTTTTTTTTAATCGGAGCCATTCTGGCTGGGGGCCTCTCTGCACTGAGCAGGAAGCCTCCAGCTGAAGGCTCCTTGGAGAGGGGCTGTATCGCCCTTATAAAGGTGGGCTGAAGATGGAGGCTTACGCAACCTCGTTTGGGGCTGCCATTCAGGGGCCATCTGATCTAAATGCTTCCACTTCTCAAGTTTCTCACCTGCATTAAGAGTCAAGAAGGAAAACCTCTAGCCTTGGGCTCAAGGTCCAGCCTAATTGAAGCCTTCCTCATCTCTAAGATACAGGGTGTGGCACCAGCTGGTGCCTGGTCCCCTGCAGCAGGTACAGCTCAAGCAGCTATGCCAAGGCAGATCCATCCTCTCCATCAACTCTTCTGAGAGTCCCAAGAAACAACCTGTCACAAGTCAACACTTGTGACTTGATGAGATGTGCCATTGTCGTTTGACTTCTAAATACTCATCAGTTCTGGAAGGAGCAGGAAAGAGTGCCAAACAAAGACAGAAAGAAGGTATGAACATCATCAATTCTGCCATGAATTTAATATATTCTACCTATTGCAAACCTGTGCTGTAAGTATTAAGTGTCTGAAGGCAACGCCCAGGAGAAATCACACTAGCAAGTAGGTCAATGCCCACTGGCTAAGGATGAGGCTGTAGTCAGGCTGTATTTCCAGTCAGCTGTGGTGAGGAAGTGGGGGGACCTGGGTGAGAGTGTGGAGTGGGGTTGTCTTCTTGGAAGGCTCAAAGAAGGGAGGATTCAGTCAGTGACTGGGTCCATTCAGTCAGTGACCATTGGCGTGGAGGGGGCACTGGACAATACTTTTTCATCAAGGATGCGGGAGGAACAGAGGGGGTAGGGTAATAATCAGGAGGGACGCTCCACTGCTCTACTGACCAGGAAAGGGGCTGTGGGTTACCCTGGGACCCTGGCTAGCGACCCGATCCATCTATGAAGAGTGGTTTTGCTTTTGCTTGGTTCCATCCCAGCTTTATTTATGTTACCAGTAAATCATGACAGCTTTAGTCAAAAGTATGGTTAGATTCATACCCTCCCCAACCAGGGAGGTTTGAGATTCTCTCAAAATCTGTGTTAACATATCAAGTCACCAAAACACTTATCACACAACACTCCCTGCACCCCTCTCGTTTCTGCTGAAATCCTGAAAATGTCAGCGTATGACGATGCTCCCTAGTGAATTCTATTTCACTCTCCAGGTCTTTCTAACAAAGACAATCACACATTTTACTTCTCATAGAACACCTGAAAGTTTGTGACATGAGAAACCCTGTGACTCACCTAACACTGGAAGAGATAGTGGCCTCCCAACACCTGGAGGGAAAGGTTTTTGAGACATTGGCACAGCTTCACATCAAAGCTGGACCCTTGAGGCCAGCTGACAGCCATACCCATCCAGGCGGGCTTCCAAGGGCCCCCCAGAAGGAAAAAGCCCAGAAGGCACCTGACAGCAAGGACAGGGTCTCCAGCCAATGCCACCTCCACCTCTCTAACGGTGAAGCGATCTAAATGCCACCCCTCAAATTCCGCAAATCCTGAGAAGGCTTCCTTCTCTCTCAAAACCAAGAAGTCTCTCTACCAAGGGGATACCAGCCTCTTTCAGGGGCAGTCTGGAGTTAAAAGGCTGCCAACACTTAAATGGCCCTCCTCAGAAGTTCCCAGATGTCAAACAATTGAGGAATCAGCGCAGCCAAGGGTTCTGTCACTCAGAGGTCACGGGTTCAGCCCCTCCAGGACATTGGCCTTCCTGACATCCTCACAGGCATCTAATTCCTTCCAACAGGTAACACAGCATCTCCTGGGCCAGATAATGCCCGGCACAGGGCAGGCATACAAAGAAGCTTCAGGGGCGTCCCATCCAACAAGAACTCGGGGGATTAACAGGCCTGGGGCGAAGAGAGAACAGAGGTTGAGAGTAGAAAACATCCAAGGGACAGGTTCCAGCTGGGTGCCTGTGGGTGCCCACAGGCAGTTCACCTGGGAAGTCAGACAGTGCACACAAAGGCACAGGGTGAAAGGAGCATCATCCCACATCCTGGCAAGGTCTGATGTGGGGAGGGTACCGGAGGCAGGCTACAGAGCAAGGGGGCACTCGTCTGCTTCCACCCAGCCCCTCACTTCCAGCCCTCCCCAACCCCCACCCCGTCCCACCAGAAACAGGCTCCTCCGCTGTTGTCTGAAAACAGTAGCCTGGCCAGGCCTCCGCGGGGCTCAGACGCCCATGAAAAACAACGGGGGCTAGGAAAGATGCTAACAGGGAGGGCCAGAGGTGCAGACCATTGGCATGCAGTGGGCACAGGACAACATCGGGAGGAGACATCAGGGAAAGGCCTGGAAGCACCAAAAACACCAGTTTTTCTTTCAAGGAGAAGGGAGAACGGGATGTCGCAGCCGTAAGCAGGAGCCACAGGACTGGAGTCCACGACAGGTGGGAGGATGCACAGCCTCTAAGAACACAACCCTGCACCCCCACAGGGCACAGGTGAGCATCTCCAAACAGCTCCAAAGATGCCCCACTTCCTGTTAAAGCACCCCACGCAAGGCAGAGGGAAGCACTGGCAGCAATACAGCGTTTCCAAGTTCCTCCAGCCTAGACTCACTTTAATCAGGACAGAAATCTCTGTAACCAACTGTGGGGAGGAAACGAAGGCCTCCAATGATGCATTCCTACTTCTCTCCAAAAGCACATTCCTGAACTTTCTTTCAATTCCTGGCAATGGTTTCCTCACGGACTGTACTGGATGCACCTCCATATGCAGGATAAACTTTTTTTTCCTGGCAAGTTGTGTATAAAACAACCCAGCACTGGTCTGAGTCTTCCGCAGGTTTGCATCTATCAAGTCCTCTTTCAGAAGAACACACCTCGATGTTCCTTTCAGACTGCTTATCTTGGTTCAACTGGGGACAGTTTTGTCCCCCAGGGGACATTTGGCAATGATGTGTGGCTGTCACAACCAGAGAGAGGGTGCTGCTGGCTTCTAGTGGATAGAAACCAGGGGTACTGCTAAATACTCTGCAATGCACAGGACAGCCCCCTGCAACAAAGAAGTACCTGGCCCAAATGTCAGTAAGGCTGGGAATGAGAAATGAGCTTCCAAAGATGTGGGGCTGTGGGTCAGAGCGGGAGGGTGGGCAGTGAAATGCACTAATAATCAGAGTGCCTGCCTCCCACACGGAAGCCCCCAGGCTCTGAAGTTACAGTGTAAGCCATGATGAGCAGATCCAAGTTCAAGTTCTGCCATTGGTTGATGTTATGACCAGGGACAAATTACTAAGTCTCTTCGAAACTTAGTAAAATTGGGAAAGGGCCACCAGCCCTGTAACGAGGTGGAAAGGATTAAATGAGGGAACAGAACATTTAATTCTGCTTTCTAGAGGTCAGAGAAGGAGAGAGAGATGAGCCCAAGGCAACAGAAGGTCGAGTTCTCGACTTCCAACAACGGAAACAGCTCAGCTTGGAAGGAACAAACCCCCTCAGTGCTGGGAAGGGAGCCAGGAGCCATTTTTCTGCAGAATGGGCCACAGTTTCTGCTGGCATCCTAGGACAGCTCAGCCAACTCTCTCAAAGCATCTCTGATGGCTCCTGTCCTCCAAGGACATCCCAGACTCCCTATCTCCAAGGGGCCACTGTCCTGGGAGCAGTCACATGGCCCTCAGTACCCACTTCCTGGGAAGCCTCCAGCCACCTTATCTGGTTCAAGCTCTGTTTACATCCCAGAACCAGCAGCCCTTATGTGAAGGGTCAGTTTGAGCCTGGGCCAGCCCCACAATGCACAGAGTTCTGCAGGCCAGAAGGTGACTGGTCCTCCTGCCCAAGGTTGGCTTCCCTCCCTCCAGAGGCCCCGCTGGCTGATCTGCAGGGTATTGACCTGGGAGTGCTTTCTTCTCCTCTCCCCTAAATTTAGCCATCAGCTCCACTCTCCTGGGACAGAGAGCAGCATGCGGTCAGAAGACAAGAAGGAAGGTAACCCACCCCACTACACACTCCAGGACAACCCCTGCCTCGCCTCCTCCGTCAGATGCTCCCCAGTTCTTCCCGCGTCCATTCACTCTCTGCCCCTTCTCGACAGCTGGCCTCCACCCTGGAGACCCTAGGGAACACACCTGCAGGAACCCTCTGATCTCAACCACACGAAAGGCAGAAAGTGAGGAGTGCTTCTGTGCCAACTGACCCTCTTTCCCTCCCTTCCTCAGAGCTATCCCACCACTCCAAACCCCAAGGGGCACAGAATCTCGGGCAGCCAGGGAGGGGCAGGGCCCAGGTCCGTTCCAGGGACCAAGACCATTGCCCCTATCCCTACCCTAGCCGGGCTGCTCCTTCCAGAGCCCCCGGGCCAGTGACCTCCCCGCTACCCCACCGGTGCCCTCGCCCTCCACCCCAGCGCTGACCTGACCTGCCTTTCCAGTCGCGGTCCACAGATTTCCCACCACCAACCCGGAACGGCTCAATCCCGTTGCCAGGCGACGGCGCTGACAGACGGCTACCTGCCCCAATCGCAGAAGTGAATGCCTAGGGGGCGGAGCCCCATAAAGGACTCAGCCAATAGCAATGTACCTCATGGGGCGTGGGCCAGCGCAGGCGAATGGGGACGGGGCTGTGGGCAGGGACCGCGGACAACCGCTGGCAGGAAGGAAGGAGGTGGGATTCCTGCGCGCAGCTGCGGGAGCTGGGAAAAGAGCTGGAGATCAGACCTGGGGAAGAGCTGGGGACCAAAGAGAGTGGCTGACGATTCGGGGAGGAGCCAGGGAGGAGCACCTGGGGTGGAAGAGAGTGTCCGGTCTGGACTGTGGAAGCTGGGGTGAGGCTGGGATGAGAGAGTAGCTGGGAGAGAGGAGCGTGGGCCCACTAGAGACACACTGAGAGAAGGGAGAGGCAGGTAACCCAGCCGAGGGACCCTCCACTATTGAGGCCTCTGGTTCAAGACGCAGGCAACTCTCCTGGGGCACCCCTCCACCTCTCTACTGTCGGACACCTTCAGTCCAGATGTACTACAGTCGGCATCCCCGCCTCCTTATTAAGACTCTCTTTCCTGGGATCCGGGTCATTCAGCCCTGGCTTTTCTCCCATGCCCTCCCTGGTAGTTTTCACACGGTCTTTTCCTGCCTTCTGTTCTCCGGGAGCTCTTCATGCCTTCCCTCTGGCCCCCTCCTTTCACCCCAAGCATCCTCTCTGAGATAACGTCCTTCCTGCTGACAGCCTTCCTGATGACTTCACTTCCCATCTGTCTACTGTGCTGACCCCCAAACCTGCACATCAAATTGGTCATCTCGGCTGCACTCTGAGCCCATTTGTCCAAAAGGCTATACCTCAGCCTCAGCCCAGCCAAACCCAAACAAGTCCTCTTCCTTCCAAAACTAAGTCTCCTATTTACTTTATTCTGGGAGTATCACAGTCCTCACCCTCACAATCCTTTATCATTCAATCCCACCTTACTGAGTAAGTGGGGAGGAGGAATGATTAAGCTGAGGGGAAGGGAGGGTTGGGGGCATATATCTGTGGATGGGAGGCCTGGGGAAGATAAGCAGAGAAAAAACAAGAACAGTGAGAGGCTATGTCAGGAAAGCAGGTGGGATATTAAGAAATACACAGGGAAAACATAGGTCCTACTGTGTAGCACAGGGAACTATATTCAATATCTTGTAATAACCTATAATTAAAAAGAATATTTATGTGTATAACTGGATCACTATGCTGTACACCAGAGACTAACAACACTGTAAATCGACCTCACTTCAATAAAAAATAAATAAATACAATGTTTTAATCCTTTTTCCATGTTACTACATTTACGTGGAAAACATGACATTTTGGTAGCTACCACCACATATAAACTTATTTGTTTATTTCTCTATTGTTGGTGGTTCAGGTTTTTTTCTACCTTTTGGCTATTAAAATAACGCTGCAATGAGCAATATGAAAGAAAGAAAGAAAGAGCAAGAGAAAGAGAGCGAGAGAGAAAGAGAGCGAGAGAGAAAGAGAGAGAGAGAGAAAGAGAGAGAGAAAGAGAGAGAGAGAGAAAGAAAGAAAGAAAGAGAGAGAGAGAGAAAGAAAAGAAAGAAAAGAAAAGAAAAGAAAAGAAAAGAAAAGAAAAGAAAGATGTACACAGGGATTTCCAGGCTTAAAAACTGAGATCATCTGAACATTTCCCTTTTGTGTGTCAAGGGTCTGCCTTCCAAGCTCTTTTGTCCACCCTGATCCCCATCCTCCCTGCTCATCAGATGCCTCCCCACCACTTTCCAAGTTGGAACCAAGCAAAGAGAGCCCCTCCCGTCTGCTCCCTGAGGCTGCCTGGCTGCTGACGTAAGGCACAGTTTCTGGTGGAGAGGTCAGTCTGGGTACTGAGGCCGTCCTATGAGAGCCAAGCGTCCCGAAGCTCAGCCACCTCCACCCTCCTGTGGGTCATGGACACGAGTTGAGTAACCTCAGCTCTTCACCTCAGCTCACTCTAGTTAGGTTTCTGCCACCAGCAGCCAAGGGAGTAGAAGGATTAAATCCCTTGTCCTTAGGCACACAAACCTTGGGGGTATAAATCAGGAATATCCAGGGTGATTGCATTCTATGCAAAAAGGCAATTTCCTATAGGCAAAAGCACATCCAGGGCAGGGGCCATGATGACAGTCCTAGATGTGGGCACTGGGGTGCAGTGATGGAAGGGCTGGGGGCGGGGGTTGCCTGGCTGCAGAGATTACGACAATTAAACCAACTAAAAGTCCACCTGCTTTTTATCACCAAGCACTGGCAATTCTCAGCAACATCAAGTGATATCATTCTCCTCCCTGAAAAAGCCACTTATTGGGCTAACCCAGGGGTTGGCAGACTTTTTCTGTACAGCGCCAGGTAGCAAATATTTTAGATTTTTCAAGCCAGACCATCTCTGTCACAGCCACTCAAAGATGTTGGGACACAAAAACAGCCACAGGCAACAGAGAGACAGCTGGGCATGGCTGTGTGCTCCTCTGTGACTTTATTTATGGACACTGAAATTTGACTTTCACAGAATTTTCACATGTCATGAAATATTATTCTTTTGATTTTGTTTTCCAATCATTTAGAGTGTGAAAATCATTCTTAGCTCACTGGCTGTCCAAAAGCAGCAGTGGCTGGATTTGGTTTACAAGCCATGGTGTGCTAGCCTCTATTTTTAACAGTGACTGCAGTTACTGTTAAGTTTGAATAATATTTATATAAGCTTCAAATGTGGATATTTTTATTACGCTTCCCTTTAAAACTGGGTCTATCAATCCTATTTAAAATTGAGAAAAAAACAGTAAAATACCTAGTAATAAACCTAACCAACAAGGACAAAGACCTATACGCTGACAACTATCAAACACTGATAAAGGAAACTGAAGATTGACTCAAAGAAATGGAAAGATATCCCATGCTCTTGGATTGGAAGAATTAACACTGTTAAAATGGCCACACTATCCAAAGCAATCTACAGATTTAATGCAATCCATATCAAATTATCCATGACATTTTTCACAGAACTAGGACAAATAATCCTGAAATTCATACGAAAACACAAAAGACTCAAAATTGCCAAAGCAATCCTGAGGAAAAAGAACAAAGCTAGAGGCATAACCCTCTCAGACTTCAGACAATGCTACAGAGCTACAGTAATCAAAACAGCATGGTGCTGGTACAGAAACAGGCGTAAAGATCAATGGAACAGGACAGCCCAGAAATAAACACATAACTATTAATCTTTGACGAAGGAGGCAAGAATATACAAAGGAGAAGAGTCTCTTCAGCAAGCGATGTTGGGAAAGTTGGACAGCTACATGTAAATCAATGAAGTTAGAACACTCCCTTACACCATATACAAAAATAAACTCAAAATAGCTTAAAAACTTAAATATAAAACATGACATCATAAAACTCCTAGAAGACAACACAGGTGACATGTTCTCTGACATAAATTGTAGCAATATTTTGTTAGATCAGTCTACCCAGGAAATAGAAATAAAAGCAATAATAAACAAATGGGACCTAATTAAACTTACAGGCTTTTGCACAGCAAAGGAAACCATAAACAAAATGGAAAGAAAACCTACGGACTGAGAGAAAATATTTACAAACGATGCATCCAACAAGGGCTTAATTTCCAAAATATACGAACAGCTCATACAACTCAATGACAAAAAAACAAACCCAATCAAAAATGGGCAGAAGACCTAGACAGACATTTCTCCAAAGAAGACATCCAGATGGCCAACAGGCACATGAAAAGATGCTCAACATCGCTAATTATTAGAGAAATGCAAATAAAAACTACAATGAGGTATTACCTCATACCTGTCAGAATGGCCATCATCAAAAAGTCTACAAATAATAAATGGTGGAGAGGGTGTGGAGAAAAGGGAGCCCTCCTACACTGCTGGTGGGAGTGCAAATTGGTGCAATCACTATGGAGAACAGTATGGAGGTTTCTTAAAAAACTGAAAATAGACTTACTATATGATCCAGCAATCCCACTCCTGGGCATACATCTGGAAAAGACAAAAACTCTAATTTGAAAAGATACACGCAGCACTATTTACAACAGCCAAGACATGGAAGCAACCTAAATGTCCATCGACAGATGACTGGATAAAGACAAAGTAGTGTGTGTGTGTGTGTATAAATGTATATCTATATTCCACATATACATGTATATATAATGGAATAGTATTATGTTACATAATATATATTATATATACTATACATGTGTATAATAATGAAATATTAGTCATAAAAATGAATGAAATGCCATTTGCAGCAACATGGATGGAACTAGAGATCATCACACTAAGTGAACTAAGTCAGACAGAGAAAGACAAATATATGATATTACTTACATGTGGAATCTAAAAAAAATGACACAAATGAACTTATTTACAAAACAAACACTCAAACATAGAAAACAAACTTATGGTTACTAAAGGGGAAAGAGAAGGAGGGATAAATTAGGAGTTTAGGATTACCAGATACTAACTACTATATTATAAAACAGATAAACCACAAGGTCCTACTGTAGAGCACAGGGAAGTATACTGAATATCTTGTAATAACCTATAATGGAAAATAACCTGAAAAAAGATTTTATATATATACATGTTTATATATATACATGTATATATATAAAACTGAATCACTTTGTATACCTAAAACTAACACAATACTGTAAATCAACTATAGTTCAATAAAAAATATATATATATTTTTAAATAAACTAGGTTTATTTGGAGAATGCCCAGTTATAGATCTGGCCCCAGCACACGTGGATCCAGCTGTAGACATTTAACTTAAGAGTAAGTCTGAAATACCCGGAATTTTCTGCGCTCATTCAGGGTGCAGTTTGGGCCTCCAGCCCCTCCTGGAGCATATATTCCTGCCTTGAAAGTGTAGATTTGAAATAAACATCAGAAGCACAGTGACTGGAAAGACCAAGAAACAGGCCTTAGCTACATCAGTGACACTTGGCACTTCTGTGGTTAAAAGTTCTCAACTACAGAACAATCTAAAAGCCTCTAGAATAAATCCCAAAGAAATGAAGGCATGAATGGTTTTTTGGTTTCTGGACTGTAGTGTGTAACAAAATGTGTATGATTCTCTGTTAAACATAGCCTTAGGCTTAAGGCTTTCCCTGTGCCTACAGCTGTTGCTTCCCAGAAAGCATCTGGGAAGCGGAGTTAATAAAACACGTTCATAGACACATGATTAACTAAATAAATGGAAGAGGAGGCAAACCTCCCTTTCTGACAAAGCCCAGTAATTTGTGTAGACGCTCCGATAGTGGGTGGGGGCAACAGTGCCCCTCCAAGAGCTCCAGCAGATGGCCATGTCATATGTGCCGTAGCTGAGTGTGGGGGCAGCAGAGCAGGGTCTGCTCCTGGCAGTGACCCTGCTGCCACCCGGCAGACCATCAGAGGTGCGGGATCTGGGACGAGATTCAGGACTCACAGTGGGCATGGCTGCCTGGAGTCACAATGAATCTCCCCAGGGACCCGCAGTGACAGGCCACAGGGAGGGGGTCAGCCAGCCCAGGGCAGACTGGGAGCCAAAGGACAGGCACTGCCCGGGCAGGGGAGTTGCAGTGACTAAGGAGGCCTCCCAAGGATGCACAGAAGTGGTCACGAGATCAAAGGCAGCTGGAAACATGGGCTAGGCCCAGATGACCTGAAGCCAGCTTGCCCCTTACAGGAGGCCAAACAACAGCCCTAGAGACACCCACATCCTCATTCCCAGAACCTGTGGATACGTGACTTGATGAAGGTAAGAACCTCAGGATAGGAGATCACCCTGAATTATCCAGGTGGGCCCAGCGTCATCACAGAGAGCAGAAGGGTCAGAGTCAGATGAGGAGATGCAATCATGGAAGGAGTGGGGAAGGGAGGGAGGGAGGGAGGGACTGGAAAATGCTACATCTGCTGCTTTGAGGATGAAAGAAGGACCCCCTAGAACCTGGAAAAAGCAAGGGAAGGAATTCTCTAGAACCTCCAGAGGGAACTCAGCCCTGCAGACACCCTGATTTCAGACTTCTGACCTCCTGAATGGTGTAAGAGAATAAATTACTGTTGTCTTAAGCCACTAAATTTGTGGTAATTTGTTCCAGCAGCAATGAGAAACAAACTGACCTCGGTCACGTAAAAACCTTCTCCCTCCCTCTGCTGTGACCCTGGACGGGACAGTAATAGGATCACCAAGTGTAGCCAATAATGACACAAGTCATCCAGGTAATTCAAACTTTGGATAAACAATGAGCAATTTCTAGTATGAACGGTCCCATATACTGCATGGGACATATTTAGATGGCGAAGAAATTACTTGTTCTTCATCTAAAATACAAATTTGACTGCACATCCTGGTTTTACCTGGCAACCCTAGCCAGAAACAGCAGCTGAGGGGCAGAAGGGAGCAAGTCAGAGCAAAACTGCTGTCCCCAGAGATTCCCGGCAGGTGCTAGACGGGAGGGGAGGAACTGAACATTCAGTCAAGCTCCAAGCTTTGTTAGCTGGGACTGGACACGTCTAATTAATGAGTTGGGAACACTGTCAATCTCAAGTGACTCCAGGACCTAAGTTTCTAAGAATGAAGGGGGAAAGAAATCAAGGGAAGGGTCTGGGATTTTCATCCAAGGACGAGAAGGTGGCTCTCTGCCCATTGCCGGGAGCAGGTGGGAGGGGCAGCTGTTAATAAAGCCGGTTTCATCTGCACCTGCCAGGCTGTCTTGGACTGATGACAACGGGCTGGATCAGCTCCGTCTCCGGCCCAAGGTAAAGATGCAAACAGATTTTGCTGAAACGAGGAGTCCCGTACTTGCTTTGCCCTTTCACTACTGGATGAGCAGCCGCGGCCCCGCAGGAGGTAAGCCTTTCCGAGTTCCAAGCCAAGTCTGCACCTCTGCGTTTCTGCCTATATTCAGCACAGTTAATGCAGCCGTATGCCCGCAAGGTGGCGCTCATGACCGCTGCAAAATCATTAGCTGGGGTCAGGGTTTTCACAGTACAAGTTCTAGCGTAGTGATGACCTGGAGAGCTTTGGAAGGTCGCCCCTCCAGCGGGATTTGCCTGAGCTTTTTCTCATGATTAGACTGGGGTTGTGATTTGATGGGATGAAGACCCTGGAGGTCAAGCACCCTTCTCATCGCTGCACACCAAGGGCACACGCTGTCACCGACACTCCTTACCACTGCTGTTGGCCTTCAGCACTCGGCTCTGTCTAGTTTCTCCACTTCATTTTCTCCCCCTTTCCATCCAAAGATCATGTGTTTTTAAAGATTTCCTTTTCAAAATCATTTCCTGTTGCCCCTGGTTCAGTGAGGACAGTGGGGATGGGGTGAGAAGTTGGGGGCACGGATGCCCCTGACATGGCATGAGAATGAAGTGCAGCCATGAAGCCCAGTGGTTTATAGTTTGGAGCCTAAGACAGTTACCTGGGGTTCTTGCTTCTTCCCATCTCGTCAATCAGCCAAGTTAGACTTCATCATTATCCATGAAGGGGTCACAAGAAGGAGGACCCAGGGGAGGGCAGCCAGGGACAGCAGTGTGAGGGGGACCACGTCCCTCTGCCCTGTGAGCAGCACAAGGACGCAGTGTCCCCAAGAGCACAGTGACGTGTGTGTCCCCCAAACCCCACCCACAGAGGGGGCACAGAGAAAGCCACTGCATCAATGGAGGCTGGTTTTCCCCTACTCTGTCCTCCCTGCAGCTCAGCAAGATTCCACCAATTAAGTCAGATCACACTTTTCTGCATAAAAACCCTTCAGTGACTTTCCTTCGTCCCATGCAGACTAGACCATGTGACTGCTGCACCCTGGGCCCTGCCATCTCTCCACCCATCGGGTCTGGAGCACGTGGACCCCCTAGCTCAGAGCCGTCACACCAGCCCTTCCACTCCGGCCAGGACAAGTGTACCACTTTCTTCACTCCCTCCCCATTTGGGCCTCAGCTCAGATCATACCTCCCAGAGACCCCCACCACCAATGAATGCCGAGATGGATGAGAAGCAGAGAGGGTGCTGTCCTGTGAAGACAGAATAGGGTTCAAGGACCAAGTGAGAAAACCTAACCTGACCAGCAGGGAGACCCCAAGGACAAGCCCTGAGGCTCGGGGGAGGGTGGAGGTAGGGTTTATACCCCATCCAATGACATCACCATCCCCTGCTTAAATCCTGCAGTTGACTCCTGTGACTGCCTCTTGCCACCCAGCTAACCCAGGGGCACACACAGTCTCCTAAGTGGTATTCTGTGAGCCAGCCATTCTGCAGGGTTAGTCACATCCTGGTTTTGCAGAAAGTGTCGAGGAGGTCACCCCAGCATTTCTCACCATGATAAAGCTCTGGGTTTCTGCCTCTGTGGTTCACGGGTCTGTGTCTTCTTCTCTAAAACCATAAAAGGTGTCAAAATCCCCTCGTTGCTGAGATCCTCTGTGCACAGGCTCAGTTGGGAGCGCCTTGGGGGCTGAGCCAAGCAAGGCCCCTGCAGCTGCCTGCTCACCTGTGCACCGGCTTCGAGGGGTTGCCTTATAAGGCGAAAAGCAGCTGCCTGCCGGCTAGGCTGTGGGTTCAGCCCAGGGCTTTGAGAGGAAGTCCTCAGTTTCACAAGAGGCTTTGCACATATCTTTGCAGAAAGTCTGACCTCCAAGCCCGCAGCCAGCTCACTACAGGGTATCTAACCAGGAGCTGGCTGCCAAGGATCCATGGGGATGTCATCCTACCTCCTGCCCGTCTGGAAACCAGAGGAGATGCTCGGGCATTCATCGCCTGGGGAGGCCAGCAGACAGAGGCAGAGCATATCATAACATTAGGGGAACCAGGTGAAGATGCAGTTTGGAGTTGCAAATATGACAATACTAGTAAATGTCGGCTCCCAGTGAATGATGGACCAGGTCCTGAGTACCCAACACGCAGTATCTCACTTAATCCTCACAATAGCTGGGATGGGATATGTCCCACCTTACAGATAAGGAAAACTGAGGCTTATCAGAAGGCACTAACTTATGTAAGGGAGAAGTAACTTACCTCCCAGACAATCAGCAAGCAGGAGACACAGAAGAGGCCTCCAGGAATCCCCCTCTGAGAAGGATCACTGTGCTGAAGATAAGCAGCAAAGGCTACAGCCATGCTGTTCAATGCAGCAGCCGCGGGGCCATGTGTGGCCACCAAGCCTTTGAACTGGTCCCAGCTGAGATGTGCTTTAAGTGTAGGACACACACCAGAGTTCAGAGACTTGGCTGTACTTTTTAACGTTAAGTTAAAATTTCTTTTTGATTGTAAAATACCGCAAACATTTTAAGCTTGACTCTGAAAGAATTATAGATTCGCAGGAAGTTGCAAAGATAGTTCAGAGGTTCCAGGTACCCTTCAGTCAGTTTCAGACAGTGACATCTTAGGTAACTATCAAAATTATCGTATAGAATCAAAACCAGGAAACTGACATGTGTGCATAATTCTGTGTCCTCTCATCATATGTATATATTCATGTAACCACTGCCACAATCAAGATATGGAACTCTTCCCTCGCCACAAAGATCCCCCTTGTGCTACCTCTCTGTAATCATAAACAGAGATGACATGCTGAAATATTATCCTGGCTGTGTTGGGTTAAACAAAATATATCATCAGGATTAATGTCGCCCGTTTCTTTTCACTTTGAAAACATGCCACTGGAACATTAAGAATCACGTACGAGACTTGCCACTTATTTCCAATAGACAGCACAGGCTTAGAAGTTCAGACCCAGTGCAGCCCTTAGGATGGGTCACCTGATCTCCCTGAGCCTGGCTCCTCTGCAGTAGCCCAGGCCTTCAGAGGAAGTATACAATTGTTCATTCATTCATTCAGTGCATTTATTGAGTGCCTGTTGTGTGCTGGGCATTATGCTAAGAGCTGGGGACACAGAAGCAAAGACTGTTGCCCAGAAACCTGAATTGTCCCCGGCTTCCAGAGCAGTCAATCCAGATAAGCGATCCCAGAACCCCACCCTCTTCCTGACACCTCCCAGAACTCACTCAGAGGCAAACAGGAAAAAGCAACAGTTGGTAGAAAAATCAAGTGCACACAGAGGATGCTGGTGCACACAGTTATTATTCCCAGTGAGCAGTCCTGGAACCCAATGCCTGATGCCCAAGCATCCTCCATCTGTCTTTCCATCCAACCATCCACTCACCCCCAGGTGCTCCTTAGGTTTACCTGGAAAGCTTTTCTTTCTTTTTTTAAATTTCTTACTATGAAAAATTTCTAACATGAGGAAAAGCAGACTAACAAAACAAACCTTCCTACACCTACCACCTGGATTTAATACTTGTCAACATTTGCCCCTATTTCCTCTTTATTGTTCATGGGAATATTTGAAAGAAAATGATAGTCATCCTGACATGTTAACCTTAACTATGTCTGCCCACATATCCTGTAAAAAAGGAATGACACTTTCTTATCCAATCACAATGTCATTAACATCAATTCCTTAATACAACCTGGTCCTCACTCTCTGGACTCTGATTAGAAATGCAGAGTTCTGGGCCTTGCCCCAGACCTGCTCTGTCTGCATCGTCACAAGGTCCCCAAGAATTCGTGGGCACATTAGTTTGAGAAGGAAGCTTTACACCCAGTCTATCATTGAATTGTGGCCCTCAAAATTCATACGCTAAAGTCCTAACCCCTAGGACCTCAGAATGTGACCTTATTTGGAAATAGGGTCACTGCAGAGGTAATTAGTGCAGATGAGGTCACACTGGTATGGATGGGGTGGCCCCTAATCCAATACGACTGGTGTTCTTATTTTTAAAATTAGACAGGCATGCATTAAGAGAGGATGATGCGAAAAGACAGAGAGAAGACAGCTTCAAGGAAGAAGCCCTGGTTCAGATCCTCCCCAGCTGGCATCAGAAGGACCAATCCTGCTGAGAGCCAACTTGAGTTCACACTTCTGGCTCCATTTCTGTTGTTTAAGCCACAGTTTGTGGACTTTGCTGCAACAGCCCTAGGACCTTCAGACACAGCCTATAATCAAAGCTTCCCTGCCGTGTTTTTTAAACAGCCCCTGACTAAGCCTACAAGGAAAGGTTCTGACATTACCCGGTCTGGGATGGGGGCTCAGATGCAGGCGTTTTTTAACACTCTGGAGGGATTCCTGGTGCATCCCAGGCTGGAATCACCACTCTGCCTCCCCAGTTACCCATAACAGCAGCCGGTAACTCCCCCATCTACTACCTACTGCTTTGTGGGGAAAGGTAGCAAGTTATCTGGAGGGAGAAATACCCAACACCAGGCTTGGAGCCCTCAAAGCAGGGCTCCTCCACCTGAGGTCCTCAACCAGCAGGTCAGCACCACCTGAGAGCTTACTAGAAACACAGATGCCCCAGGCAGGCCTGTTCCAGAGGCTCTGGATGGGGCCCGGAAAGCTGGGTTTGAATGAGCTCTCCTGGTGATCCCCATTCAGCCTGAAGTGGAGACCAGAGCCTTAGAGAAGTGTGGGCCCCAAGCTGTGTGTATATTTGACAGCCTCCATCTGGACCAGCCACGGGAGTTTAAAAATCATCAGTGTAAAGAAGCCAAATCCATCACCGGCCACAAATCGGGTGGTCCTTCCTGACCTAACCAACATCTCCATCTAACTTGTTTCCTTGTTAATTAACTTGTTGGTTCAAACATTAATACATGAACACAGTAACAACTGCGAACAGTCCAAGAGAGGAAGGAAATCTCCTCACTGCTGTTCCCAGCCCTGCTCCCCAGAGGCCACCATGGCCAGAAGCATCTTGGGGATTTTCCCAGTGCTCTGCTCTGACTCCATCCTCACATCCATCTATTTCCCTTGAGCACACACTCCAGAAGCCACCGGCAGTTGTACAACTGTTCTTCCTCCACTTAATCCATCCTGTAGCCACACAGTCTCTGTTTTGGTAACATGCTGCTGTCTGAGACTATGTAACTGATTAAGCCAATCCCCTGTGAGTGAGCACTTCCTTCGCTTCTCATTGTTTGCTTTTATGTACGAAGTGGCATGAAGCATCCTTGTGCGTATACATTTATACCAACTGAGGTCTCCACATTTGTGGATTTCATGGACTAATTAAAAACACCAAGGGGCTGATTAGAGTTGCTTGCTTATTTAATGACTAAAGATGTTTTAAAAAAAAAGTAATGCCTGTATATGTATATTTGTGTACACACACACATACACACGTACACACAATGGAATATTACTCAGCCATAAAAAAGAATGAAAGGGAGGAGGTAACGCCCATTCTTAGCATGCATAAGGTCCTGGGTTCAATCCCCAGTACCTCCATTAAACCAATAAATTAAAAAACCTAATTACTTCCCCCTACCAAAATAAAAATTTTTTTAATGCAGATGCTTTTTTTCCCTGCCTCAATAAGAAAGACACTCAGACTCCCCCAGCATAGGGCCACTATCTTCCCAGCCCAGCATACCCCAGAAACCCACATGGTCCTGTGCACTTTAAATTCAGCAGTTGTAAGGCTCTCCTGGGGAAGTGGTTAAACACGCTGGTGCAGGCCATGATCCCAGAGAGTGACTCTGTAGATCAGGAATGGTGCCTGGGACACCTCCATTCTTCCTGAGCATTCCAGGAGGCCCCAGCACATGTGGTCCAGGGAGCAGTCACAGACACAGCATCCTGTGTCTCACTGCTCAGAGTGTGGTTCTCAGGTCTGCAACACTGCCTGGGAGCCTGTTAGAAATGCAGGATCTTAGAAACAATCCTCTTTAAAATAGCACCCAAAGTAATAAAATACCTAGGAGTCAATCTAACCAACGAGGTGAAAGACTCATACACGGAAAACTATAAAACACTGATTAAGGAAATTAAAGAAGACTTAAAAAATGGAAAGATACCTCATGCTCCTGGATTGGAAGAATCAATATTGTTAAAATGGTCATACTGCCCAAGGCAGTCTACAGATTTAATGCAATCCCTATCAAATTACCCAGGACATATTTCACAGAACTAGAAAAAAATCATAATAAAATTTATATGGAACCACAAAAGACCTAGACTTGCCAAAGCACTACTGAAGAAAAAGAAAGAGGCTGGAGGAATATCTCTCCCAGACTTCAGACAATACTATAGAGCTACAGTCATCAAGACAGCATGGTATTGGTACAAAAACAGACATATGGACTAATGGAACAGAATAGAGAGCCCAGAAATGAACCCACAAACTTCTGGTCAACTAATCTTCGACAAAGGAGGCAAGAATATACAATGGAATAAAGACAGTCTCTTCAGTAAATGGTGTTGGGAAAACTGGACACCTGCATGTAAATCAATGAAGCTAGAACACTCCCTTACACCATACACAAAAATAAACTTAAAATGGATCAAAGACCTAAACATAAGACAAGATACAATAAATCTGCTAGAAGAAAATACAGGCAAAACATTATCTCACATACATCTCAAAAACGTTCTCCTAGAACAGCCTACCCAAACAATAGAAATAAAAGCAAGAATAAACAAATGGGACCTAATGAAACTTACAAGCTTCTGCACAGCAAAGGAAACCATAAGTAAAACAAAATGACAACCTACAGAATGGGAGAAAATTTTTGCAAATGAAACTGACAAAGGCTTGATCTCTAGAATATATAAGCAGCTCATACGACTTAATAAGAAAAAAACAAACAACTCAATCCAAAAATGGGCAGAAGATCTAAACAAGCAATTCTCCAAGGAAGACATACAAATGATCAATATCACTAATTATCAGAGAAATGCAAATCAAAACTACAATGAGCTATCACCTCACACCAGTCAGAATGGCCATCATTCAAACATCCACAAATGACAAATGCTGGAGAGGCTGTGGAGAAAAGGGAACTCTCCTACATTGCTGGTGGGAATGCAGTTTGGTGCAGCCATTGTGGAAAACAGCATGGAGATTTCTCAAAAGACTAGGAATAGACTTACCATATGACTCAGGAATCCCGCTACTAGGGATATACCCAGAAGGAACCCTACTTCAAAATGACACCTGCATCCCAATGTTCATAGCAGCACTATTTACAATAACCAAGACATGGAAACAGCCTAAATGTCCATCAACAGATGACTGGATAAAGAAGAGGTGGTATATTTATACAATGGAATACTATTCAGCCATAGAAACTGACAACATAGCGCCATTTGCAGCAACATGGATGCTCCTGGAGAATGTCATTCTAAGTGAAGTAAGTCAGAAAGAGAAATACCATATGAGATCGCTCATATGTGGAATCCAAAAAAAAAAAATAAAACATAAATACAGAACCAAAACAAACTCACAGACATAGAATACAAACTTGTGGTTGCCAAAACAAGATTGTACTGTGTAGCACAGGGAAATGTATACAGGATCTTGTGGCGGCTCACAGCAAAAGAGAATGTGACAATGAATGTATGTATATTCATGAATAACTGAAAAATTGTGCTCTACACTGGAATTTGACACAACATTGTAAAATGACTATAACTCAATAAAAAAAAATTAAAAAAAAAAAAAAGAAATGCAGGATCTCATCCCCCCGCACACCTCCCCGCCACCCACTGCCTAGCTACTGAGTCAGGATCTGCATTTTAACAAGATCCCCAGGTGACTAGGTATCGCCCAGCCTATACTTGGTCCCTTAAAAGCAAGGCACAGAGACACTGTTAACACGTGTGGCCTTTCAGACTTGTGCCTCCCAGCCCTCTCTGCCCCACCCTCGTTATACACAGGTGTTAGCTGTCCTCCTCCAATGTGGGAGCTTGATTTTTCGTGAATAGGTCTTGTATTATTTCCTGGTGTTTTTCTAATCAAGCACCAGAAACTGGGGGTGGGGTGGGAGAAGGTGAGGCTGAAACAACAATGTTTTCTCTCACAGCCCCAGAGGTCAGGGTCCAAAACCAAGGTGTTGGCAGGGTGGGTTCCCTCTGGGCTGAGGGACAGTCCATCTCAGGCCTCTCTAGCTACTAGTGGCTGCCAGCGCTCCTTGGCACTAGGGAACTTATAGACTCATCTCTGCCTCCGTCATCACCCGGCTTTCTCTGAGGCTGTGCCTTCTGTCTCTGATCAGGACACCAGTCATTAGATTTAAGGCCCTAATCCAGGATGAGCTCATCTTGAGATCCTTAATTACATCTGCAAAGATTCTACTTCCAAATCAGATCACGCACAGGGGTCCGGCATGAGGGCTGAGACCTAGCTTTTTTTTGGGTCCCCCCACCACAGGTCTGCTTTGTGGCTTACACCTATGAGTATATACTCCTCTCTTCTCTGGAGGTTTTATGTTTAAGTGTCCACTCTCATCTGGGAGGAAAAAAGGCTGTGTTCTCCTTTAAGAGATTTCAGTCCCTGACAGCTGGTGGAGGAGGCTGCGTCCACCCAGGCAGGTGCTGACAGCTTCAGTTACAACACCAGTGGCTTCTGATGCCTACTGAGAAAACGAGGGCCAGAGAGGGGCTGCCAGGTGACGCTCTTCCCCCAGGGGTGAGGGTGTGGCCTTGAGATGGGGCCCCACCCACCAGCCTGCAAATTTCACAGAATAAACTGGGGCACCAATACCCATGAGAGGCCACCAAGGAACAATCCAGCCCCAAAGAAAAGGATGTTCCTCCAGCAGTGCTGTTTGAAACATCTAACATCCGACACTAAAGGATCTGGGAGTTGGTTTGATGACACCCACTGAATTTAAGTGTCCCCAGGCCTCGGGGCTCGGGCGCTGGAGGTCACCTGAAAGGAAGCTCGGGGAGACGGGCTCAGGTACCCAGGGTTCCAGCGCACACCAGCCTTGGAACCACAGGTGTGCCATCATCAGCTGTTGCCGTCCTGGCTGGGCTTTACGGGAGGATGTGAGGCCTTGTGGCACCCAGAGCCATCTTTAAGAACTGCAGGGCAAGGTGGTAGCCCACGTGGCCGCCTATTTGAAACAACAGTGGCATCAGAAGCTGTGCTTCTGCCTCCATCCCTTGGTGCCCCCTGCAGCCCTCAACCTGAGACCCCTTCTCACCTTGTAAACCTGGCTCATGCAGTGGACCTTTGCCTCCAGAACCCATCCTCTTTGGGGCTACTCTGTCCATGCTCTCAGGTTTGCAGTGGCCAGGGGGCTGCATTGCTCAGATCTCCTTCCAAGAGAGAACCTGGCAGCCTCCCTGCTCCCAACCAAGGACAGAGCTGGAGGAACAGGCTGTTCTGGCCCTATGTGGGGTTCCTCCATCAACTTACCTTCGCTCTGAGACTCCCTCCTTGCTGCCTGGCAGACTGAACCTCTTCCCACCCAACCCTCCTTCTTTCTGCTTCCCCTTTCCTGGGTGTCAGACCCACACCGTGGGCAGAAGGTTCTCCCCTCCTGCTCCCTCTCCCCCACCCATCACGGGCTTCCCACCCAGTAGGTTTCTTGCACATTGAATTCCAACCAGGCATCTGCTTCCCATGGGATGTGAATTGGTACAGAGTTCAACTTGGCTTCTAGTTCAGGACTCATCTGGTGGGTGTGTCTCCCCAACCAGGAATGGGATTCGAGACACCAGTGGCCACAACATAACAAATGTCCTCTGTGCTCATCTGTCTCTCCAAAGTCCCATTCCAAGCAGCATCTGACTGCATCCCTCTCTCTCCCTGGCACCCCTTGCTCTCTCCTCTTTCCCACCCTTCCTTCCCCTTGAAGATCTGGTCTCCTTTCCTGCAACTCTTCACCATGCCCTTTTCTTGTATAAATGTTTACCCACTTCCCTGATCAGAGCCATAAAGTGTGCCAATCTGTCCTGCCACCAGTCCCACTTGGAAGCGTGGAGAAGGATGTGCATACTTTCTGTTAATATTTTCCCCAGCCCATGGACACCAACTTAATGATACTACACTCGCTTTCTGAGTTACAGCTAAGCATCTCCTACTTTACATAAAGATGAAAGTCCAGAGAATTGCAGACCATTTGCCCAGAAGAACCTAAGGAAGGCTCCTCGGGAGCAGACAGTGGTTCCCTGATCACACTTTGAAGAGCTCTGTCTCAGAGGTGCCCCCTTGAGTGATTAGCTCTGGCCCCCATCACCCCCTCTCCCCGGCCCATCCTTGGACTGGAAATGACAACAGGAGCTGGTGGGCAGGCCCTGGTCTTGTGTGCAGGTAAGTTTCAACCCCAGGTTAGGGGACAGTTTCCCCTCTCCTGCTCCTCCCCAAACTCCTTCCTCGCCTCCCTGCAGGCACGTGCCACCCCTGCGGCCCCTACCTCCATCTTTCCTTCAGCCGCACCAGCCAAGCTAGGAGGGTCAGTACATTCCATGCAAATCCCCCTCAGAAAGCACAAGCCACCCTTGCCAGCTCCACCAGCCCCTCCAGTCCAAGAGGCTGCCCCAGACAGTCCAGCACCTCTGGCACGCGAAAGCCTTGTGACACCCAGGGTGAGGCTGGCGGACCATGCCCCAGCACATGCACAGTGGAAGCCTCAGCTTGGAGCCCCGTGGGGACTTTGCCTTCGTTGTCAGGACTTAGGGTTCCTGATGGTCCTCCAACACCCACCAACCCCACTGTGGAGATGAGGATTCCAGCCCCTCGGCCACCCAAGAGGTGGAAAAGAGGAAAAGACAGCGGCTGCAGCTTTTGAGGCTGTAAGAGTAATGACCCAGGGGCTCTTCAATGGTGCACATGCCCCACTCAGAGAAACACAAGTCCCTGTCCAATATCGTGTTTGTCTTATTAGATGACTGGTTCCCAGGAAGAGACCCTCATGTCCAGCCCCTGGCTTCTGATCCAGAATTTCTCTGACTGCTCGCAGGAATCTAATGGGGAGGATGACCTCTGATTGCACTTTTGGGAGAACAGACGCTCAGAAAGGTCTAAGGACTTGCCCAACGTCACACAGCTAAAAAGGTTGGGGACAGGGCTGGACCGGGGCCCCTCGTTCTAAACAGAGAGGACTGTTTGTCTGGCCACCCAGAAACCAATCAAAAGAATTTTCCAACAAAGATCTGTTCTTCGAGCAAATAGAGATTTGTCATTATTTTAAAATATAATAACACCAAGCACACAAACCACGCTTACAACCTCCCAGGCACTGTTCTGATCCCTTCACCGGCAGTGATTCATTTGATCATCTGCACAATTCTGAGGCAGGTTCAGGCATTAGTCACGTATTACATCGGAGGAAACCAAGGCACAGAAAGGTAACTGACTTCCTCAAAATCACACAAGGATGTCGGAGCTGGGATTTACACACAGGCATTGGATTCTGGAATCAGTCACCTTAACTGCTGCCCTCAGCTACAGAGAACAGAAAGGAAACACAAAGAGAAGCAGGTTTGGCTCATGAACAGGATCCAAATGCACTGAATTTAAGGACAGACCTTGTCCCCTTGTCCTGTAGCATGGAACAGCTCTTATGATGCACCGTCAACCAGACAGCAGAGCTTCCAGTTAAAGAGAGGCGGCCAAGTAGCCACGCTCTGCAGATCCACTAGCCACATGCCCTGTGTCCGCTCTTTAACTGGCCTCAGTTTCCCCATGTGGAAAGTGGGGATGGCAGTACCTCCCTCGTACAATGGGCACCAAGTGAGTGGGGGCACTCAGAACAGCGCTCAGCCCCTCTTAAGCACAACAGAGGTGAACAGAGTTATTCCCGTGTTTCTGCTCAATTCCACACTCCCGCCAAACCACACCACCACCTCCTCCTCCTCCACCACTGGCACTTCATCACTCTCTGGAAGTCAGAGTGAATTTTCAGGGGATAATGCAGTCCCAGATGAGAGTTGTCCAGGCTGACTCAGTGATGCCCATGTGTGGACCAAGGGGCTTATGATGACTATGACTTTTAAAAAGTCACAAAGGGTCACAACTGTGTCCGTGGATAATTTCTCTCATTTCAACACCAGAGCCCCAGATGTGAGCTCCTCCCTGGGTTCACACTGTGAGTTGTAAGGTTCAGGAGCTGGATACTGAAGGGGTCTAAGGAGAGCTAGACCCCTTAGGTCTCATTCATTCATTCATTTATTCAACAAATGTTTCTGGAGGACCAATGATAGACCAGGCACATTGCTAAGTACCGGCAGACATTCAGCATAGTTACTGATACCAGGACATTCTAAATGGACAGACACCATCATACAGGGATCCTATACATAATCACTTAAGCTCACGTGCTATGTAGGAGACTATAACAGGGACAGGAGGAAGTGTCATAGAAGGAAAGGCCAGGGAGGGTGGGGGCTTCCCAAAGGAAGCAGAGTTGAGCCAAGACCTGAGAGATGGGCCTGAGGAGATGGACAGAAGGGAGGGGGGAGATCGGGCCAGGCCGCAGGAAAGTGTGGTCACGGACCAACAGCAGCATGGTCTGAGACTGTTAGAAATGCAGCATCTCAGCCCTCACCCCAAGACTTGCTGAATCAGACCCTACAGCTCAACAACACCCTCCAGGGAATCTGTGCGCACGGTACATTTTGAAAAGCCCTGCCCAGCCTCTCAGGATTCTCGTTTAGAGTAAATAAAATGTAAAGTTTCTATGACATTATTGACTTCAAGAAAAGTTAGTTCCTTTTCTTTTCTGCCCATAGGAAGGTAGGAACCCCACCCTCCCCCAACATGTGATCACCATGCACCCTGAGAAGACAGCAATTAACAACAGTTGCCCCAAATCTGCACCTTATATACACAATTGCATCTCATCCTTACAGTGACCCTCAGAGTGAAGTAGAAACTACTGTCACCACGTTGCAGATGAGGAAACAGACGTTCAGAGAGGTCCCATGATTTGTCCTAGTTCACTGTGGCCGAGGCAGACAGTGGGGACTAAGTCCGTCTGGTGCCCCAGCCCGTGTTCTAGCCACTCAGCCCCCCTGCCATGTCACTCAACCTGCACGGTTTGGGATCCTAGTCTTGTGTGGTTGTGTTTCTAAGAACCACCTCTGGGCTTGCTCTCACTTCCACAGGCCAGGAGAGGCAGCATCTCCCCGGGGACCAGTTGGGAAATGTGCTCTCCAAGCAGACAAGCCAGAACTCGAACAAAGAGACACAGAAATGTTACCACCTTGCACATTTCTGAGCAATCTGGGCTGCCGGGTTTGCACTTTTGGCTCCGCGTCCTTTTGCCCTCTCTGCTTGCTGAAATCACTCCATTTGATTCTCTCATTCACTGCCGCAGCCAGGACAGTCATGAGACAGTGAATGTAATGCAAACTGTGACCTTTCCAGAAAAGAATGGCCCGTCGCCTCAGCATTCAGGAGAGGAATTCCCCAGGAGCGACTGAGGACCATGGTGCGTTTCCTGGAAGTGTTCTCCCTGGCTGCTCACAACCTCCTCCTATACTGGGGAGTCCTGGTTTCTTGTTGCCTGCAAACTGGTGCCCTTCGAGAGGTAAGGCCTCACTCCAGGACACCCCTGCAGCTTCCCAGCTGCAGCAGCAAGAGGAGAGGTGGGCATAGGTTCTGACAACCTCAGCATCAGGGAAGTTTGCCAGAGCCAAGGGCCAGAAGTGGGAATGAAGCCATGCAATGGAGCAGCTGCTGGAAACTGTCACTGCAGGTGATGCACCAACAACGTGATCTTGCTGCTGAAAAAACATCATGGCTGCAGCTTCGTTTGACAAAAATTTAAAGCATATTTATTTGTTCCTTGGGAAAGTAATGTAACTACCTTCCAGGAACAAAAAGCAAGAAATCACACACACTCATTGCGGTGGGGAGTGTTCCCAAGACCACGCCAACATTCAGATACTCACTGGAAGAACTCACAGGTCTCAGCCACGGTGAAGATGTATTTATAACAACGGAGTCAGGCTACACAGCCAGCTCATAAGAGAAAGACCCACAGCTGGATGTGATGGCCTGAATGTTTGTGTCCCCTCAAAATCTGTATGTTGAAGCCTTAATGTCCAATGTGATGGCATTTGGAGATGGGCCTTTGCGGGGTTTAGATGGAATACTTGAACTCATGGAGAATGAGTAGAGAACTCAGTAAATTCCTCAGTTAAATAAACGTAACAACAGACACCGAAGCACAGATGTGCAGGTGCACTGAGAGGTGCCCACGGTGCTTTGCAGCCCCCACTGTCTGCACTGCTGATGGGGCCCCTTGGCTGCACTGGGCAAAGGGAACATTCTCTCCCTTTGCTCTGATCTGGTCCAGACCCCCTTCTTCACTGTTATGCACAGTTGTGGTCCCTTTGGGGCTCCTGGTAAGACAGGCTGGCACCTGGGATCCTTTACTGGAGTGCTTGCACCTGGACAAATGTCTACAAAGAAACTATGAGGGACTGAAAATAACTACACACATGCGCAGTCAGGGCAATAGGAACAATGAGATACAAAAAGGCCACAAATCGATGGCCGTTTCTGAGGTGTCAGGAGCAAAAGCAGGGGACCGCACATGATCCCTGCACACAGCACCACCAAGGGGATGGGCAGACCACCTAAGCACCCACTCCAGCCCAACCCACAGAACTGCCCCTGTTGTTACCCCATTTAAGGAACCAGTTTGCTCCCCCACCTCCTGTCACTTGAGGAGGGAGCACGGGAACCTGTTACTTGCTTTCACTGTCTTGCAGCCAAGTCCCAGTAAAGCCTTGCCTGAACTCCTTGCCTGGCCTCTTATCAATTTCTGTTGATTAAGGAGTCTAAGGTAACACCTAGGCTGCACTGCTCTGCCCTCGGAGCCTTCCTCCCTGGACCCTGGGCTCGGTCCGCACTTGACTGGCAGCCAGAATTTAAAGGAGTCTGCTCCCAGTCCCACCCCACCCCAGGGCTCTCTGTCTGCCCTGGGAATGGCTTTTCCTGCATTTATTCAGTCTTCCTGGACTTTTTCTGTCCTTTCTGGTCTCCTGGCCTGTGACTGCCCCCTCTGATAAAGTTCTGGGAAGAATTCTGAAACACATTTCCTTCAGATGGGAAGACAGAAGACCACCTTTCCAGCCCGGTCTGTCTGTCTTGCTCAGGTCTCTTTAGGTTGCAGGTAACACAGACCCAGGGCGGCTCCGTGGGCCTGCAACCTTACCATCCACAGGACCTGGCTTTGCAGGGCCCTGACTTGGTTTCACGCTCTGCTGTCACCACCTTGAAATTCTTAAAAATGTTTGAACCTGGGGCCCTATGGTTTCCATTTGCATTGAGCCCCATGCCTTATGTGGCTGGACCTGCATAAAGCCATTCTAGAAACTTGAATTACCAAAGGAGATTTATGGGCAAGTCAAGGGGGTGTCCCAGAGAACCCAAAGGTAAGACTGTGGACAAGACATCATGGCTGCCGGCCCCACCCGACTTCATCTCCTCTGTTTCAGGATCAGTCCTGACAGCAGTTTGACAGGGCAGAGATGCTGACTGGTCCAGCCTGGATCAGGTGTCCAGCCTTGGTGCAATCAGTGCTGGCCCAGGGGGGCAGGGTCCCACAGCTTCCAGAAAGCAGAAAACAGAGTCAGCAGTTGGCAAGAAATGAGTCTGCCCTGAAACTTCCCGTGACACGCGGTCAGCAGCCCCCGGGCTGCAGCGGCCCAGAATTTATGGCTTAACCACCTCGTGCTCACTCTCCCATGAACTTCCCTTCTAGGCAGAAGCCCCTCAAAACCCATCTGGTGATTGATTAGGGGACCTCTGACCCTGAATCCATTTCCAGCTGAGCTATTGATTTGGGCAAATCCTATCCCCTCTGGTCACTTTCTTTCTTCTCCTGTTTAAAAACAAACCGAAACAAAAAGAACTTCACAAAGAGGCAGGGAGTGTAAACAATACAGATATCTGGGGAATGGCTGGTCTGGAAAGAAGCTATACACACACACACACACACACATATACACAAGAACGTATATTTTCGAAGACTCTGTAAGCAAACTGTGTATCTTTGGCCCTTCAAAGTCTGACCCTCAGTGAATCATTGCAAAGCATTCTCTGGGGGGCACTCAGAGTCCTGCGTGGGACAGATACTGGCCTCCCCAAAGGAAGTTAATTAGACTCTGGGAGATAAATCTTTGCTTCCTTCCTCTCTGAGACGATTATGAGGAAAGTGCCCCCGCAATCCGCACTGGGAACAAAAGCCTTGTGTCTGGCAAGGCGCCCCTACCCGACCTCTCTTGCAGTATGAATCGCGACCTCATGATCATTTCATGAAGCCTTCCACGCTCTGAAACGGCAACTCCCCATCCACGGCCACACACTGCAGAGCTCCCCTGGACCCTCCAGGCTCCTGCAGGGAGGCTGGGTTCCTGGGGGTCGACAAGCATGGGCTTTGGGGGCTGACAGAGTTGCCTTCAAACCTGCTCAAGGCCCACTTTCTGGCTCCCACTCAGGAGGGTTCCTTCAAAGGTCCTTGTCTGCAAAAAGGAGATGATGACAGTAATGCTGATTTCACACAGGTGCTGAGAGGTTAAATGTGACCATGTGTGTAAAGTGCTGACTGAGGGCCTGGGCCACAGTGAGCATGAGATAAAACTCTCACTGGGGCTGCTATATCATCTGTGGGCCCAGGCAACATGAAAATGTGCAGAAAAATCCTTTTTTTCCCCCTTTCCCTCTCCTCTCTCTCTCTCAACCTGTCCGGTGTTTTTCATTTGTTATTTAATGACATGCTCCCTCAGACACAGGATGCTCTGGGGACGAGTAGGTGGAGAACAGCAGTGATTACAGGGGGAGGAGGGGGCAATGGAGCAGGTGGCTGAAAACTCATCCCAGGAAGCAGGGAGATGGCAGCAGGCAGGACCACCCAGCCCCCAGCATATGCTCCGCTGTCCCTCACACGTCACTTACAAAACACAAAGGCAGAGAGAAATTAAGAATTTCAAGTCAATAACATGTAATCACCTATAATGTGTAACTGAATCTCTATGCTGTACACCAGAAATTAACACAACATTGTAAATCAACTATACTTCCATGTAAAATTTTTTTTATTTAATTTTTTTTTTTAATTTCGAGAAGGCTCCTGCAGAGCATTAAATCCCAAGCCCAGGCCCATCTGAGCACAGAGCCATTTGCTTGTGAGGCTAGCCCTGATGGTAAGAATTAGTCTGATTTATCCATCACCCTGATTCTTTGATTCAACAAAGTCATTCATTGAATAAACAGTTTCTAACCATTTGGGAGTATCAACAAAGCTGAACACAGATGTACACCATAAGCCAGCAATTCCACTCCTCAGTGGTACACCTAACAGGATCACCTACCTGTGTAATCACTTGTACTAGAATATTCTTTGCAACACTGCTCACAAGAACTCCCCCTTGAAAATATCATACCCAAGTGCCCATCAACAGTAGCATCCTTAAACAAACGAGGTCTTTCTGGATGACAGGACCCACACAGAAGAATGACTTGCAAGCACACATGACAGCAGGGCTGGACCCCACAGACATAACGCTGAGGGACAGGAACCAGACACAAAGGAAGACACGGTGTGTGCGAGTCCACGTATAAAAGCAAGACACTGCATCTCTGCTGCCAGAAGGCAGGATAGTACTTACTTTTGTGGGGGAAGTCCAACGGGGCGCAAGGGGGTCTGGGGGGCTGGTCACGGTGGGTTTCTTGAGCTTAGTGCTGATCCTGTGGTTGTGTTCAGGGCGTGAGCATTCGTGGAGCCGTACACTTCTAATGTGTACACTTCTCTGTAGATACTGTATCTCAATAGAAAGTAAATGTAAGACATTAGAATAACCTTTCCCAGGAGCTCACTGTGGGGATGATTTAGGGAGTTAAGGAGCTGATTCAGGCCCCTCCCTTAGTGCCGCCCCCAAGTCCTAGGTTTCCTTTGTCTCTTATCTCCTTACACTAAATGTGATTTTGTGACATTCAGACTATCTCTTGGAGGGCTGTGGTGATGAGCGAGAACCGGCAGGTTCAACGCCATGAAATATGGTGCAGTGGCATTCTCTTTGACTTTATTTGTGTCCCTGTTTGGGTCCAACTAATATTGGATGAGCACCTATTATGTGCTTGGTACTAGAGACTCAAGGATGAGGATGTTCCTGCCCTCAAAGAGCTCAGGATCTGGTTCAGAGAAAACCCCAGGGGCTCGGGATCAGTTAGGTCTCAACCTACAAAGGGTGTAATGATACACCAACCTCAGTGTCCTTTTATTCCTCGGAATTTCTACTTACGGTACAGAAACAGTCGCAGGACAGCAAAGCTTAGCTCCAGGACTGCAACATTGTTTAAAATAGTGAAAAAATGTAAAATAACCTATTTTTCCGGTGATGGGAGACTGGTCCAAAGAGTGATGGAAAAGTAAAACGAGGGACTACCACGTGGCCACTGGAAATCAAGCTGGAGAAGACCGTGGAATGACTCTCAAGGCCTGTGAATGAGCAGAGACTGCTCCTAAGGTGCAAGCCCACAAGGTGGCCTGCCAGTTTCATAGCTGCTGGAGGAGACAGGAGACTCCTGGATCAGAGACAAAGGACTTTATCACTCGTAGCACAGCAGGCGGCATAAGCCTCAAGTCTGCAGATGCCACGGGGCGAAGTGAAGCTGTACACAATGCATGATCTTCCCCTGAGAAACCGTGGGCTTAGGGAACCCAAATCTCTTCCACTGGGCAGGAAGCCTGCCTGACCTGGTCCTGGAAGAGACCCTATTATAGTGAGCAGAAAACAACTTGCCCTTTGCTTGCAGGGAAGCACCCTGTCTGATCACTGTTCTACAAACATCCTGAACAGAGGGTCAAGGCTTCTGCTTGAAGACATGTAGAAACCTGAGAGGCCCATGGAAACCAGCTCCCAGCAATGACAGAGAAAGAAATATGGGGTGACTGAGAAACAGGGCACAAAACAACCCTGATGTTGTGATTCTGACCTTGAGTAGATATGCACACGTTACATAAACACTAACACCAGACTGGCAAAATATACACATAAATGTTCCTAGCAGGGTTCTAAGTATTCCTAAGTTTCTATAATGAACAAGTATTAGTTTTACATGTGGAAAAGTACACATTAAAAAACAGTTCTTTGTAGCAAAGAAGAAATAGCTAGCCCTTGCTATATGCTTACAAAGCACCAAACCCTGTTCTAAGCATGTGCCTCATGTAATTCTCACACCAAAGTACCAGGCAAACACTGGTCATTGTTCCCATTTTCCAGATAAGGCAAACTGAGGCCTGGAGCAGTCACGTAGTGGGGAATCAGGACAACTAGGATTCTGAACCCAAGTAGTAGGGCTGCAGATTTCACGTTCTTAAAACCACTTTCCTATGAGCCTGGAATAAAGCCTTGTTATTACAGGAGACTGAGCTCTCTTACCAGCAGCCCTTTTATTTATAGATATAATGATAAATCTAAAAATAGAGACTGGAATTGTTTTCTCTCCACCCAGAACATTAAATGAATCTAAAACCAACCATGGTTGGATAGGAAGACCCTGTAATAACATGCAAATGCTTATGATGGAGTTAAGAAGGCAGACCATATAATTTAGGCAGAGCAATATTGCAAATTTCAAAGAAAAAAAGACACATATCCACAGGGAAAAAAGCACCAGAACACAGTATACAACTATACTACTCTTTTTGCTTTAGGGGAATGAACCCTTGGGGATTTTTTTTTTTTTACTTTTCTCCATTTTCTGAATTTTCTGTAACAGTTATAGTTCTTTTATAATGAAAAATGTTATACAAATTTAAGAAGCAAGACGAAACACTAAGTGGGGGAGCGGGTAAGAGCTCAGTGGTAGAATGTGCACTTAGCATGCATGAGGTCCTGGGTTCAATCCCCAGGACCTCCATTTAAATAAATAAATTGGGGGGAAAAGGAAATAAAGACAAAACACAGATGAAAGCTCATTGCAGACGAGGAGGGGTGACACAGACTGTCAGGCCCAGCCCAGCCTAGAGTTTATGAAGTGGCTGCCGGCAGGCCTCATCTGCCTGAAAAATGTTTAACTTGGCTGAATCCTCATTTAAACAAATATTCATTGCTTTCTGTCGCTAGGAAGTAGGGAGAATTCAGATCACATTCATCTTTCTCTGAACACTTGCCCTCCTCTGACCCAGCAATTCCACTCCTGGAACGGATTAGAAAGAAATGCGTTCGCGTGTGAACCAAGAGGTGCAGTCTAAAATATCCATAGCAGCCTCTTCATTCTAGTTCCACACATGAAACCACCCAAATGCCCACCACAGTACAAAGATGCAATCAAGTGTGGTGCATTCACACCACAAAATACAGTACAGAAGTATACCCAGATGGGCCATTTTTTCTCTCTTGGATTGGCCTGCTCTCAATTCTCAGGAGTGTACTATCTACTATTTTTTTTACTTCACTAATAAAAATCTTGCTCAAAAAAAAAAATATATATATATATATACCCAGATGTAAAGTGCTAGTACAAACCAACAAAGCAGACGTCCAGTGTTAGAGGTCTGGGACAGTGGTCACCTCTGGGGATGTGGAAGACACTGAGGCAGCGATAGAGGAGGTTGGTGGGCAGGTGGGATTTCAGAGCAGGTGTGCTCTGTGTCTTGATGTGGGTGCTGAACTGAACTGTGTGTTCAGTTTTCAAAAATCCATCTAGCTGTGCACTTTTTTCCTTCTTTTTTATCTGTCTTTTATTGAAGTGTAGTTGATAGCTATACACTTATTTTGAATACAAAGTATTTATTTTATAAATATATTTAAAATAGAATTTTGTGTACATTTGAAATGTGTAGCTCACTGTACAGGAATTATACCACAATAAAGGTATTTTAAAAAATGATTTGTTTACTCATCAATTTCAATAAATCGTTATGCTGCTGAAAAATAAAATAGAATTTTAATCTGTCTACTCACAAAACCTAATTTAAAACATGATACATTTATCTCTAGCCGATTTGATGTTACTCTTTTACAAACAATACTCAATTTGTCATTATTTTCTACTAAGAACCTGTACTAAATGAAATTTGTTATTTTATCAGAAAACATTTCCCTTTAATCTTAAAGAGTGCTCTTCTAAATGAAGGCACCAATAAGAACCACTTTCAGGTGGTACAGAATTTCTTATTTCTTTAAGACTCTGTGGTTGACCACTCCTTCATTAGTTACCTGCAGCAAGACACCATCCCGCCAAAGGGGGGAAAAAGTTTCTCAAGAAGTTTATCATGTTCATGCAAATAACCTAAATAATTTCAGGGGTGGTCTTAGGATCAAAGACTCAAGGGTACATACAACAGAATATGCCCTGATTATCACATTCCTGAAAAGGCAACAAAGCCAGTCAATCAATCTCTGATGATACCTAAGAAATGAAGTTTGAGCAGCCAATCTGTCTCTCTCCTACAGGGCAAGGGATTGGGAAAGAATTACCACATTTAAACCCAAGTATCTAGTGCTGGATACATATAGGATCTATAATGTAGACACTTTATTCATAGATACAAGTTATCTGAAAATAGATTCAACCATCTTGCCCTACCTTCTCCTTAGCCTGATAAGCATGTACAGCTAGGAACTTATCAAATAGCAGAAGAACAAAATGTCTTTATTTTTAATAACCCATAGTTCACTCAAGATGCTTGATCCAAAAAATATGAATGCACAAGGGTGTAACGATTGGAAATTTCATGTTTTATGAACATGTGATAGCTGTACACTTTTGACTTGAATACCTTTTTGGGGGCACAGATACTGTTGTAATTAACGTAATTTTTTTAAAAGCCTTTAAAATGACAAAAGCAAGGATGACAAAACCTTAACATTAAAAAAGAAAAATTCCAAAGTTCTGGTTTCTCTTGAAAAATCAGCAGCTCTAGAAACATGAACCCTGGCCCCCACGTGGGAAGGGCAGGGGTCTCCCAGGCTCACTCGCTCTCTGCTTCATCCAGCCCCTGGCCCCTGGCAGCACCTGAGTCTGCAGTCTCTCACTTGCAAGGCAAGGAAGCTGAGACTCAGAGAGAGGAAGTGAACTGCCTGAGGCCACACAGCAACAGAGCACAGACACAGCTGAAACCCAGGTTTCTGGGCCCTCAGGAGTCACCCTGTGCAGTCAGGGTGATTTCATCTGGGCTGGAAGGAGGCAGCGCCACATTTGAGGTGAAACTGCATTCTTGCTATGACTGCAGTGAACAGAGGCCAGGGGCCCTTCCCCTCTGGATTTGAAATCCACTGATTGCCCAAAAGAGTGTGTTGCTTCAAGCCCTGCAGTTCTCGATTCTTCTCTCATTCTTAAAGTAACTAGGTGGGGTGGAGGGTATAGCTCAATGGTACAGCTCATGCTTGGCATGCACGAGGTCCTGGGCTCAATCCCCAGTACCTCCATTAAAATAAAAAACATGGCGGCAGCTTGTACAGCCACGGCCAAGATTAAGGCTCAAGACCTTTGCATCAAGAAGGAGGAGCTGCTGAAACAACAGGAGGACCTGAAGGTGGACCTGTCTCAGCTACACATTGCTGAAGTAACAGGCAGCGCGGCTTCTAAGCTCTCCAAGATCCAAGTTGTTCATACATCCATTGCTCATGTTCTCACCGTCATTAACCAGACTCAGAAAAAGAACCTCAGGAAATTCTACGACAGCAAAATGTACAAGCCCCTGGATCTGTGGCCCAAGAAAATATGTGCCATGCGCCACAGGCTCAATGAGCAGCAACCTGAAGACCAAGAGGCAGCAGTGGAAGGAACAGCTGTACCCACTGCAGAGCTACGTGGTTAAGGCCTGAGCATCCAGGCATCAATAACACAAACTGGCAACAATCAATCAATCAACAAACCTAATTCCGCCCCCTCTCCCAATAAAGATTTAAAAATTTTTAAAGAACAAAGTAAACTGAAGCAATGGGACCTACTGAGAAATAGGTACTGACCCCCTTGTGATGCCTGCCTAACCCGAGGGAGACTTTGTGGAGAGCAGGAGCGTAGGGTACCCTCCCCAAGATCCAGGAGACCCATGGGCGTCAATGCAGGCAGGGGTCCCACAGGCCAGTAAATCAGTTTCACAGACATGGAAAATCTTGGGTTCAGATCCTTCCCCAACCTGTATCCTCTTACTGCAACCAATTCCATGGGGCGACTTTTGGAAGCAAGGAAAGTGGGGCTTAAAATCTTCTCCCCTACCTGATCCTGAAATTTCAGCACGAAAGCTTCCATCCATGTCCCTGTTTCTCTTTTCCTGGAAGACTGCTGCTTTGCCACTATCAGTTCTTGGCCTTCACCGTGGAGGAAGGAGCTGAGAGCAAGTGTTCCCAGGTAGGGGGCCAGATACCTGAGATCCGAGGATGAAGGAGGCACTGGTCCCCTCCACAAACCCTAATGAGCACTTCCTATGTTAGGGGATGTCCTTGTCCTCCAGAGAGCCCTGAATGGACGGACAACTATAACAGCGTAGCAGACACATCTTTCGGCACACGGGACACAGCAAATCACACAGGTGGGAAGAGGGTTCAAGTCGCTTAACCTCATTAAGCCTTCATTCCCTTATCTGCAAAGTGGGGCTTACATGCGTGCCCTCTGAGGCGTGAAGACTGGATGAGAAAGTCAGCTCGGTGCCTGGCCTGCACTAGGTGCTCAATAAATGCCAGCTGGGGAGAAGGGGCTGACCCCAGCCTGGGGATTCTCACCAATAGTCTCACCAGCCGAGTATGAAACCGAGTCCCCCTAAAACCAAGTTTTCTTCCCCAGTTTATGATTAATCTCTCTCCCCGAAACTGTATTCCCTTTCTTGTCCCCTTTGGCCTTAATTCTGTGCTAACTGAACACTAATCAACCAGAATCAGATTAAAACTGCTGTTGTTGATAACATCGTGAATGTTCTAAAACAGCTGTTGTCAATAACACTGTTAATGTACTAAAGCTGCTATTATAGGCCTCATCATTAACTGCAAACTCAGGCTGTTTCTCCAGGGCAAGATGAGCTCATAGACTACACCCTCTGCCGCCCCCGCCCCTAGCCATGGACCACCTGGCCAGAGAATCATAAACCAGAGATACTCTGATTCCTGAAACTACTATTAAGAAAATGTCACAGGAATGCCACAAGACAATGACTAACCCCAGCTTCTTTGTTCTTGCCCTTGAAAACACCCCTAACTCAAAGACAAAGTTGGAGTGCTCCTGAGGCTTGTCTCCCACTCCCTTGCTTGGCGCCCTGCAGCAAATCCTTACTTTATTGCTACCTCCTGCTGCCAAATGGGCTTTCTGTGACCCAGGGCCCATGAGCCCTTTGCTGGGTTACAAGCGTTGTGGGCCCAAGCCCTGGTAGCTGGCTGTGCCCCTTCCTGGTGGAATCAATTCCCTGACCTGTAACAAGGGTGGGAATCTTGTTGTCCATCTCCCCCGTGTGTCCCCAGCACCCAGAACAATGTCTGCACACAGCTAGGGACTTGGTGACTGCATGAATACGTGAATGAACAAGTGCACCTTTTAAGTTCAGCTCAAATGCCGTCTCCTCTCTGAAGCCTCTGATAGGTCCCTCCCCAAGCTCCTGTGCCCTCACACCCCTACACTAGAGTGGTCTCTCAGCACCATGAAAATGTGTTCTCACCCACCCAGTGTCTAGCGCTGGGTGTGGGCTCGCCAATACTGGCAGAAATGAATATGAGAATGGAATGAGTAATCAGAGTGAAGGCGGAGGTGAGTGATTAGCTGATAAACCCACCTGCTGAGCCTCTGGCTTCCTCCCTCCCCTCCCAGCCCCCATTCCTGGCTCCCCAACCTAGTTTAGGATGCAGAGAAAACATGCAGGCAGGTCCTCCCTACCCGAGCTTTGTGGGAATTACTGCAGCACAGAGGGACAGTGTAAAAAGCAGACAGAACGAACTCTTCCCTCCCTGGGCCAAAACAGATGGAGTATCCCTGAGGGAGAAAGGCTGATAGGATATTGGCAAAGGGTTCATTCCCCTTTTGTAAGAAGGTAACTGAGGTCATTCCTGAACTTCAGGCTGTGGGTGGGGTCCTTGCAATGGGTCTGCAATCCACTAATGAACATAATTTTAAAATGGTTCCAACATATATTTGTTATTTCACAAATTTATGTAAACGAAGTTTAAAGGAATAAAACACATGCTCCTTTACCTTGGTGTCTTAAATCTGCTGTGGCCTCTTGTCCTTGGGCATTTTCTGAAGCACCAGAGGATAGAAAGCACGGGTCGGGCCTCTGTCCTCCACACCAACTCCCAGAGACTCTGCTCTCCAGATGCACCGGAACGGACCCTGGTGGCCATATTTGCACCTCGAGAGTCAGCTGCTCTAGCTGTAGGTGGTTGGACCTGGGTTGGTCACTTGACTCAATCTGGGCCAATCAGGTTCTTCCCCTGATCTTACGCCTCTACCACGTGGTGTCCTGGATTTGTGATTCCTAATTTCAGGTGCTGGGGGCAGACCCCGTGGGTAAAGGAGAGTAAACAGATTAGCAGGGAGAGAAGATGGAGAAGGGATACTACCAGGGTGTCTGATGGAACTTCCCTCTGGCTCTCACTCCCTCCTCAGGCCCTGTCACTCTTGGTCACTAGGAGTCAACCCCGTTTCTTTGGATAAACTACCCCATTCAACCCTTAAGCTCTCCCAGGTGGCTCCCAACGACGCTAACGACTGCAACCCCAATTTCCATGTTTGCAGGAAGCAGGAGGTTTCTATTTGAAAGGATTCAGAACTAATGGTCTAGGCTGCATAGAAACCCAAACTTCTGTAATTAAAGTAATCACGTGCTAAAAGCAACATCAGAGGAGCTCTGGCTTCTCTCCATGCTTAGATTCTTGAAAAATAAACTAGGAAAGGGCATATTTATCCTTCTTCTAAAGATAATGTTTTATTAGCTTCCTTGTTTTGGAAAAAAAAAAGTCAAGCAGCAATTTCCTTTATGAGAAAGAATTAATTAGAAAGATCTCCCTTTCCTTGGGCAGCTCTTTCTAATAAAACCTCAAGAGCAGCTGTGTCCTTGGCCCTCTCGATTTGCCAAAGGATCTTGTTACTCGTCCATGGTGCTTGTATTCAAGAAGAATCTGAGATGGACTAAAAGAAATCATGGAAGGGGTGTCTGGGCGGGAGAGGATGGAGGCCAGAGAGAAGTAGGGATGTGTGAACTATGCTGGTTCAGTTTGCTCTTGTGCTCTGGGTAGGATTCTCAGCCTCTGGGCCTCTTTTGTGAGATGAGGAGCTGGACTCAGAGGTACTCAGCTCCCATCTGAGGGGCTCCGCAGACCCAGAGAGGGCCAGCCTCACCCATGGGCTTCCTTCTGGGCACCCATGGGCAGCTATGACCCCCGACACAGGCAGCCTGCAGGACAGAAGAGCAAAGGACAAAGCACTCTGCCCCAGGTCCTGCCCCCTTGGTGCCACTTGCTCACCAAAGCCACGACCTCTGACCGCTTACCAGGGAAGCTGTCCCCATCACTCCCTAGACACACCTAGAGCTTTTAAAATGTGGATTAATTTCAAACAATTAAAGTTGAGAAATATCACATAAAATCTCGATTTCTGACTCTTCTTGAAACGTGAGATGATCTGGCAGACTTGAGCCACACTCCCAACACGCTGAAGTTTGCTGAGCTAGGTGGGGCTGTCACTTCAGAGAGAGCACCTGCTCTGTACAGCCCTGAAGTCCCCAAGGGGCAGGAGGTAGGGGGACCAACCATTCTGAATTGCCTGGGATGTGGGCTTTCCAGTTTTAAAACTGGACGGTCTTGGAGCAAACCGGGGTAGTTGGCCACCCTGGTTCCCACTCAGTCCATTTGCTCATCTGTGGTCCCTCTGGCCCCAGAGTTGCAGTTTGGGACCCTGTTAATTATTATTAATTATATGTTGATTGCATGCCCTCCATCTGTCTTGCTGCTCCAGCCCCTGACTCCCTTTGCCTTTATCAAGTAATGTCCCTACCTAACCACAACCACCAGCACCTGCATTTCTCTGCCCAGTGGGTCTTTCTTTGGCTGGGGCCCATTTTGCCCACCTGAGAGGCTGGCCCGCCAGATGTGATGTTCCTGAGAGTAGCCCTGAGCCGATGCCTGCTGGAGAGGAGGGTCAGCACCAGCTGCATTGACCTTGGGTGGGAAGACACTCAGGTGTGTCCCGCAGGGTGGCCTTCAGCAATCACAACCCCTCTTGTTACTGGCTCCTTCCCTCTCTGTCTCAGTTCCCACCCCCTTGCTCGGTATCCAGGACCACCTCCCAAATGAACCCCTTGCGGTCCTGGGTCTGCCAGTGTATCCCGGACCTGACTGTATCACCAGCATTTGTGCCCAGATCCCCTGTATCCTGCCTATCCACCAACCCCTTTGGAGCTGCTTCCCAGCCCTGCCCAGAGCAGTGGTCTGGGGTGTGGCCCAGGCAGTGGCTCAGTTCCTGCTATGTCCAGGCCATCACACTGCGGTCACACGTGGATAAAGGCTTGTTGAATGAGGGTATATGTGACCTGCTCATGTGACCACAAGTGACAAGTGTGAGGCTCCCTGTGTGCGTTACTGTGTGTGAAGATGGGATGTCCCTGGCATGTGACCTATGGTCCCACCCCCCCCCCATCATGGATGGCCCTGTGTCTTTGTGATAGCCTCAGCAAAATGCCTTACTTTTTTTAAAAAAAATCAACTAAACCCTTGCACTTGAATCCTGGCCTCAAGGTCTGTTGCTTTGGGAACCCAGGCTAATCAACCATGAAATCCCCAGCACAGAGGCTGGCAGCTGGGGCACTCCAAAACCATTTTTGAGCAAATCACTGAAGAAACAGTTTTCCTGGGGTCTGTTAAGCCTTCCTGCACATCGTGGCCTAAGAGCCAGGCTTTGCAATCAGACTGGGATTCCTGTCACATGTGAGCCACTTCCCAGGGTCAGTTACTGCCCCTCTGAGCCTCAGGACCCTCACCTGTGAAATGGGAATAATCGACAAACGGGGCGAGGCTGCGTGGCTCATCGCCCAGTCTGCCCAGGGTGAGAGCTCCCAAAATGCTGTCCTGTGTGTGGTTCCTGTTGACATTACCGATGTCTCAATCTACCCAGACCCGTGGAACCCCCAGCGGTCCCATGATGAAACTGTCAGCATCCTGAGGGACAGATTCCTAGGAACCTGGGCTCATGCTACCCAAGGACACACGGGGCTAAAACACATCCACCAGACTGATCCAGATTCCTCTACAGCAAGACCTGCCTGGTGGACACACTGTCTGAAGCTTCCCTGCAGCCAGTGCAGAAGCAGAGATGTAAGAGAAGCCCAGGGAACATCCCAGAACAGATTCTGGATCTCACAGATACAGCCAGGCAGAGAAGTGAAGGATTGACATGTAATAGTTGAGCTCTGGAGGCCCCTCTCCAGCAGGGACGGCTGCTAGGGAAACTGGCAGTGGTCAGTGGTGGAGATGCTGTCCCTTTGTCTCCATGGCTGGCAGACCCCACCCGCCATCATTCTCTATGTCTCGGCTCCACTGGCTCTAGTGAAGCTCCCAGTGCATAATGTGACTTTCCTACCACAGGACCTTTGCATGTGGTAGTGGTTTCCCACTGCTGCACACAAAGCTTGGGAATCCCAAGACCACCTCACTTCCAACACCACCTGCAAGTGGGGGTCCCCAAGGTCACCCTTTGGTTTGATAATTCACTAGAAGGCTCACAGAATGCAGAAAAGCCATTACAATCATGATTGCAATTTACTACTGTGAAGGGATACAAATGAAAATCAGCCAAGGGCAGAGGCATAAAGGGCAGAGTCCAGGGGTCACCAGGCCCGAGCACCTAATGCCCCCTCCCAGAGGAGTTGTGTGGACAGCACTTACTTTTCCCAGCACTGATGTGACAGCACTCTCTGAGTACTGGCGAACCGAGCAGCTCACCCAGCCTTGATGGCTACAGTTTTTACTGGGGCTCAGTCATGTGGACTTGGCTGACCATTCACATGACTGACCTTAACCTCCAGCCCCTCCAGAGGTCAAGCCCAACGCCCCCACCATAAATCACACTGGTGACAAAGATGATACAGTCTGGCCTAATGCTCCAGGTAAACAAAGCTACGCAGGCATTCCAAGGTCACCTTCCCAAACTAAGGTCAAACTGAGCAAGGTTAATCTTTACTACTCACTGTTGTAACAAACAATCACAAACGCGGTGGCTTAAATACAAGTTATTCTGTTACAGTTCAGCGGGTCAGAATCCTGAAATGAGTCTTACGGGGCTAAAGTCAAGGTGTCAGGAGGAGTGATGTCTTCTGGAGGCTCCAGGGGAGAGTCCATTTCTGGCCTCTTCTGACTCCCAGAGACGCTCACATCCCTTGGCTCATGGCCATGTCACTCCAATCTCTGATTTCTGTAGTCAAATATCCCTCTGCTTCCCTCTTGGAGGAAAATGTATGATTGCATAGGCCCACCTGGATAATCCAGGATAATGCCCCCTGCCACCCCATTTCAAGAATCTTAACTTAATCGCGCCCACAAAGTCCCTCTGGCTATAACGAAGTAAATTTCCTAGGTTCTGGGGATGAAGACCTGAACATCCTAGAAGGCTGTTATGCAATTTACCACAGTTCTCCCCAAATCCCTGGGATCTTCCACAGACAATGTCTCCGCAGCCTTCTGATTTCAGTTTAAACTTCAGCATCTGCAGGGACTTTTCAGGGTCACCCTGTTTAAAGATGCTCCAGCACGACTCCCACCCACAACTATGCCCTGAGCACGCCCTCTTGCTTATTTCCTTCAGGGCACTAACTACAATGATGCGGAGTATTTACCTATTTTTTATTTTCCATCTGTGTCTCTATCGTTTGCTTCTGCTAGCCCAGCAATGGCACAAAGCCTGGCGTGTAGTATGAGCACAGTGCACTATTTGGCACTTCGTCTTTAAACAGACTTACAGAGTTTTCAGCTGATGGAGAGGCGCTGTGATAGCACAGGCGGCCATCGATGGGTAGGAACTTGAGGTCAGAGAGTCCTGACTTTCACTTCTGGAGTTCTCTATAATTAGCCTCCCTGAGCCTCAGTCAGCAGATGGTCCTTATAACGTAATGTATGCAGTTAATACCCACAATACACTCAGGACACCTGCGGTGTGCCATCAACGCTGGTTCTGGTCCCACGAGAGCACATGGCATCTCAAGGACTTCTTCATTCAAGGCCACCTAGATGGACTTACTCATGCCCCAGCACTATGTAGGGCGGATTTTTAAAATCTGATTTTCTATATTCAATACCTTGTAATAGCCTAATAATGAAAAAGAATACGAAAAGGAATATATATGTATAACTGAATCCCTGTGCTGTACACCAGAAATTAACACCACATTGTAAACTGACTATACTTTAAGAAATAAACTAACAAATAAATACCCTGTACATTAAGATACAAAAATAAATAAATATAATCTTGTTTTCTATTCATGTCCTGATAAGATCTCAAAGGAATGTGCATAGACCCAAATTTTAGGACGAGTTCAAGCTGGCGTCACCGTTTGAAATTCAAAGCTGTCATGTGCATCTCAGAAAAATCTAGAAACAGTGTCTGAACACGATGATTCCCCAAGAGTCCCCTACTTGTTCAGCTCTGCCCCAGCCTATCAACTCTCACTGTGGACATGCTTTGGAATCTTTCCTCCATAGGAGGGCACACATTTTCCTTATAAAGAAACCTAGTAAAGCCCACCTGCCATCTGGGACAACTGCTGTCTGCAACAGAACACTACTAGTATTTAGTTCATATTTAAAAAAAAAAATCAACCCACTGTGGTCTTTTTTCCTTAGCCTGACCCTGGGCGATCCCCGTGAAATCAGGGTTTCTGTGCGCTGTAGAGTGATTAACAATACAGACAGTGGATCCAGAATGCTTAGGTTGAAAAGCCTGGATCCTCTACAGCTGTGTGACCTTGGGCAGGTTGCTCAAACTTCCCAGGCCTCTGTTTCCACATCTGGAGAGTGGAAATAACAAGAGCCTGAACGGCATGGGGTGGTTGAAAGGATTGAATGAATTAATCCATGTGATGTGCTTAGAACAGCTCTGGACAGGCAGTGGGATGCTGGTGTTTGACAACTGGCTCTGTGTGTGCTTAGCATGCACAAGGTCCTGGGTTCAATCCCCAGTACCTCCATTAAAATAAATAAATAAACTTAATTTCCTTCCATCCCACCCCTCCAAAAAAAAAAAAAAAACTGGCTCTGAAGGGAGCCCTGATTTTCAGCGTTTGCTGATTTTCAATTTCCCTGGTGTAAATATTTCCATCACTGCCAATTTCAATCTATGGATGTGAGATCACCAAAGGTGGAGCTGGGAGAGGTGAGCACCAGGTCTAGCCAGAGCCAACGCACCTCTGGGCATACAGGGAGCATTATGTCAATCAGTGATTCTCAATGTGGAGTTTCCAGACCAGAAGCATCTGCACCCCCTGGGACTTTGTTAGAAATGCAGATTCTTGGGCCCCTCCCAGTTCCACTGGATCAGAAATGCTAGGGGTGGGCCCAGGGATCTTCATTTTAACACACTCTCCGGGGGATCTGTGCATGCCCAGGTGTCAGAACATTGGGGGGAAATGTTAGTTCCTGTTATTATATGTTTTAATACATTCCAATAATTATAGGGTGATTAACATAACGACAGTTCCTCTAGGTACCCTGAAATCACCACGCAAATTGCCAGTCTCATATCTAGCAATCTGGGGGGAGGGTTTTACCGACTCTCCGGGACACTGAAAGCCATGGAAGCAGAGGGGCTGCACCAGGGCCACACAGCTCATCCACAGCACAACCAGGGTCAGAGCCAGGCCCTCGAGCTCCCGACCCATTCTCTGGCCAGGGTCATGTTCAGTGATGCCTGGGGTTGACCTGATGACTTTGGCATTCTGCCTTCTCTTGTCTTGGTGGGCACGTTCATTCTCAAATGCCCCCTGGATGAAGGGAACACAATTTCACATGAGAAAGCACCAGTTTAGGGGTCAGACATTCAAGTGCCGACTCCACCACTGCCGGCTGCACGACCCCAGGCATGCAGGTTCCCACTCCCAGTGCATGACAGATGGGGACGCTGGGTCACCACCTGGCACCTGAAGGCAGAGGGGCCCAAATCATCCAGGGTTGAAATCGGACCCTGAAGCCAGAGCTCAGAAGCAGCGTGTCAGGGTGGAACCCAAGGGCCCCATGAAGGTGGCCTCTGCTGTTAACTTTTTCTTTTTTTTAACTGAAATAAAAGTTCTAATCATGATAATTAAATAGCTGCCTTGTCCTATCCTTAGGATAGATTCCCAGGGGTTCCCATAGCATTTGAGGATGTGTGGATGTGGTTTGTTACTGTCAGGGGTCCCCAAGAGTCAGTCATCACCCACAGGGGTCCCCTAGGGGGACAGTTTATCACAGGCACCATCCTCCTCCTGACCCAGAGTCCTCACCCCTACATCCCCCCTCTCCTTTCAGGTTTATTAAAGATGCTGTTGACTTCAGAACAAATAACTAGTGAAGTCACATATTTGGCCTTGGGAGAAACTGATACACAAACTAGCCCCCTATGTGATGTCACAAAGCCTAGACAACACAAGGTTTACAAATGTTCCCACGTTCCCTCCCCATCCTTGTCACACTGCTGACATTTTAGGGCAAAGGCAGTAACCCCCATTTACTGAGAGCCCACTATGGCCCAGGCGCCCTCCTAGGTGCTGGAAAGAGAGACAGGAAGGGGCAGATGGAGCCGCAGTGGACGGGAGGCAGAGGGCGGCCTGGCACACACAAGAGTAAATCAGCCTATTGCAGCCTGAGATAATCTGCTGTAAGCCCACAGGTGGACTTACAGGCCTGGGTCCAGGGCCAGGGGATGCCCACTGCCTCCTATGTCACATGTTCCAGGCACTTCCTCTGGCAGAGTCCCAGAATCTTGTTTTTTTAATGTGCAAAAATGAAATTTATCTCTCTAACTGCACTTAGTTTGCTATGGGGGAGTAGAACATTGTTAATCTTGGCACATTAAGATAATTTACCCTGTTATGGGCTGAACGTTTGTGTTCCTCCAAATTCGTATGTTGAGCCCGAACCCCGCAGTGTGGCTGTATTTGGAGAAGGAGCCTCCAAGGAGGTAACTAAGGTTAAATGGTGTCTGAACGGTGGGGCCCTGATCTGATGAGATCAGTGTCCTCATAAGAAGAGACACCAGAGAGCTCTCTCCACACACACACACAGGGCAAAAGGATCCGTGAGGACACAGTGAGAAGGCGGCCGTTTGCAAGCCAAGAAGCAGGCTCTCACGGGAAACCAAATCAGCCAGAACCTTGATCTTGGACTTCGAGCCTCCAGAACTATGAGAAAATACATGTCTGTTGTTGAAGACTCTGGTCCATGGCATTTGGCCCAAGCGGAAGGAGATATATCCCCTCTGGCTTACAAGCCTCTTTGGGGCAACTCCTTAGTCAGTTCAGGATTTTCACTTCATCAGGGCTGCTTTCTTTCTCCCCTGCTCCTGGCTGAGCCCTGGCTTTATGTCCCAGAACCACTGGTAAAGCCTGACCATCATACCACGTAGGGGAAGTCCCATAAAGCATATGGCATTTCCCTTACCATGGGACATCCGGCTGCCTTGATTGGTCAGCATTATAAATCACAATATAATAGAAGCAGAGAGCTGCCTTAGAAGAATGTCAGACACAAATAGCCATGTGCACAGTGTGCTCAGCAGGCTGAAGGGCTTTGTCAGTATTAATTAAGTTAACCCTCAACGCCCCTCGAGCTGGGATGCTCTGGTTAGCTTTCATGGAGAAGATGAGGCACAGTGAGGTGTAGCAACCTGCCCAGGTCACAGAGCTGGTAAATGGCAGGGCCAAGATGTGAACACTCACTGAGGCGTGGTGAGGAGCTGGCACTCAGAGGGAAAGACCCCAAGTGACTTCCTTTGCTCTGTTCTCAGGACAAGCCCATACTCCCCCAACGGCCCCACTATCCATCTGGTTAGGGGCACTGTGCTGTGGCCCCTGGAGAAGGTCTGGAAGCATCGCCCACAGCACGAAGGGAATGGGTGCCCTCCCATGCTGCATCAGGGTGGACGTTGGTACAACCCATTTGGAAGGTGACAAGGCAGGACCTTCCCCATTTCAAAGGGGTATGTCCTCCTTTCACTCTCTGCTGGCTACATGTCCTCAGAAAATACCTGCACAGGGGCCCAAGGAGGCACGCACCAGGACAGTCCTCGCAGCAGTGTGTGCAGTGGTCAAGAACTGGAACTAGCCTGAATGTTCACCTATAGGCAAGTGGTTAAATGAATTATGGTACATTTATTCTGTGGAATATATTGTCAAAAAAAGAATGCTATGGCAGTATTTTCAGTAGCCAAGACATGGAAACCACCTTTTATGTCCACCCAAAGATGACTGGATAAAGAAGATGTGGTAAATATATAAACACAATGGAATACTATACAGCCATAAAAAGAATGAATTAATGTTATTTGCAGCAACATGGATGGACCTAGAAATTATTACACTAAGTGAAGTAAGCCAGGAAGAGAAAGAAAAATACCATATGAAATCATTTATATGTGGAATCTAAAAAATGACATGGATTTATTTACAAAACAGAAACAGACTCACAGACATAGAAAACAAACTTATGATTACCAAAGGGGAAGAGGGGAAGGATAAATTAGGAGTTTGGGATTAGCAGATACAAACCACCATTTGTAAAATAGATAAACAACGAGGTCCTCTTGTATAGCACAGGGAACCATATTCAATAGCTTATAATAACCTACAATGAAAAAGAATATATATATGTATAACTGAATCACTATGCTGTACACCAGAAACTAACACAACATTGTAAATCACCTATACTTCAATTTAAAAAATAATAATAAAAATAAATGCACGAATCAATGAACAAACACGCAAAAGAAAAAATGAATGCTATGTCTACACCAGGCTTTCTAAGTCTCGGCACTGGTGACATTTGGGACAGGGTCATGCTTTGTGGTGGGAGCCTCCCTGTGCAATGGAGGACGTTTACCGCATCGACCCACTGGATGCCAAGTACCACCCCCAAATCTTACCAGTCAAGATCATCAAAATGTCTCCAGACATTGACAACACATTTCCTAGGGGGTGAAGTCACCTGTGGCTGACGATCACTGGTCTGTCTGCAGTGAAGTATCAAGGGCACCAAAACAAGGTGAAACAAGGTCATAGAACTTCAGGCATTTGTTTAAACCCCCTAAGCTATGTATCTACATAGCTCTAGTTACAGATAGATATGCAGAAAGATATGGATAAAGTGGAGATAAAGATACAGATATAGAAACAGCTACAGATGCAGATGTAGATATAGATGCAAACAGACAGATGCCGAGATAGATTCATTCAACGGGTTTTCTCCAGTACCTGCTCTGTGCCCAAAACTGTTCTTTGTGCTGAGGGAACAGCAGGGAATGGGATAAAGTCCTGCTCCCCTGGGGATGACACTCCAGATGGAAAAGGCAGCCAGTGAACAAACAAACATCTGGTACAGGTGGTGACAGGTGCTCTGAAGAAAAATAAGCCAGGCCCAGCGCCTGGAGAAGCATGCAGGGTACTGTTTTAGAATAAGGGTCAGGGCAGGTGTCTCTGATACAGTGACACTGGGCGGAGAGCTGTGTGAATGGGGGATCTAGCACAAGAAAATCGGGTAAGTGAGCTCCAGGTGCAGGAAGGGAGCCGTGCAAAGGCCCTGAGGCTGTATCACATGAGTATGAAACACAATGAGGAGGCTCATGCACCTAGATCAGAGGTGGTGGGGCAAGGGGTAGGCGGTGGGGTTGGTGAGACATCAGGGTCCCAGTCACATCTGGCCTTGGTGCCATTGTTACCACTTTGGGTTTTGCTCTGTGTGAATGGGGAGCCATGCAGAATCTGAGCAGAGGAGGGATATTTTCTGGCTTAGATATTGAAAACCTCACTTTGGCTGCTGGCTGAGAATAGACAGCAGTAGGCAAGGAGGGGAGTCAGGAGACTGTGGTGATGAGCCATATGAAGGACAGTGGCAGCCTGGACCAGCTCCAACTGCTAAGCTTGAGAAGCCTGTGGAACATCTAAGTTGGAGCATAAAAGACCAGAGGATGGATGGTTCTGGAGGGGATGGGGAAGGAGAAGGGGAGGGAGGGAGGAAGAGAGAAAGAGAGGGAAGGAAGGATGGAGAGTAAGAGCAAGGGAAGGAAGGAGAGAAAGACTTAAGTATGGACTTTGGAGCCAACAGACTTGGGTTCAAATCCCCATTTCCTAGCTCTGTGACCTCAGGCAAGTAGCTTGGCCTCTCTGAGCCTCTGCTTCCACATCTGTAAAATGGTTTAACAATATCACATGCCTCCTAGATGAGAACGATGCTCCCTTGTCCCATGGTAGACCCTCGATGAAAATGCTAGCTCCTCCTTCAAGGGAGGGCCTCTTGTTCCCCTCCACCAACCTCCTCTGCCGACTTCTCTGCACAGAGGTTTTAGGGGGTGGTCTCCTGGGAGCTTAGAGCTAATGCCTTCCCATGTGTCAATGAAACCTGAGATCCTGACAGCAGACCTTTGGGCCTAATGGCTGTTGTCAAGAAGAGCCTTTTAGAAAAATTTGAGAGCATAGAGCACAAGAAACTATATTCAATTTCTTGTAATAACATATAATGGAAAAGATCTGAAAAGAAAATATATACATGTATGTATATGTATACCTGAATCATTTTGCTGTACACCTAAAACTAACATTGTAAATCAACTACACTTCAATAAAAAAATTGGAAAAAAAAAAAAGAAAGAAAAACTTGCAAGCAGGAGCCAGGTTCTAAAGTCCCCCACAGCTAGCCGGGGCTAGCATTTCCTGCCCACCCTCAGCTCAGCAGCCCTCTGGAGGGCCGCCTGTACCTGGGGTACCAGAGCCGCTCCCCGACAGCTGGTGTGCCCCCAGCTCTATTCCCAAAGCCTGGCCTGTGGTTGGGGTTTTCTTTCTCTCAACCCAGAATGGCCCTAGCCCCCAACACCTTTCTCAGCACAATTCACCAGGCAGGGCAGATCGGAGCAGCTGCTCATAAATCCACCGGGACACCCCCTCCCTGCCTAGCATCTCCGTGTCACACAGGGTATGGTGCTTGGCCCAGAGGGGTCTTGAGTTGCTCCGGGAAAGTGACACATAGGAGCCCTGCAGTGCTATGGAAACAGTCAGGAGGGCAGCCAGAGAGAACGTTCCCGAATCTTTAAAGGGCCTAGCAGGAGCGAGCTGGGCCTAGAGACAGAGCCAAGGGCATCTGTCTGGGGCTTTTCAAGCCTCCAGCAACCTGGGACCCACTGTCCCCACATTTCTCATTCTTTGGAGAAAGGAGCTGTCTGTGAGGTGAAATGACTCCAGGCTCCCCACCACCCCTGCTTCCCCATGTGGTCCAGAAACAGGGAGCATACTTTCTGAATGAGATACCAATCCCTTTTATATAAATACTCAGCTCTGGGGCTTCTTTTGAAAATCAGAAGACCTGGGAACACACAGCCACCATCGTGTGGGTAAGAGCTGCCCTCTTTACAAGGTCATGACCTCCCCCCACCTCCCTGGACCACAGTCCCTGCCTCTCGCTGCAGTCTCCCTGGCACTCAGCCTCCTTCCCTGCCCCTGCTCCCTGCCCAGAGAACAGGAGGCTTTCCCAGTTAGAATCAGCAGCCCTCGGACAAAGAAGGGAGGGAGGGCACGCAGAGGTCTTAAGCTGGGAGGTTGGGTTGATGCTAAGATGGGGTTGACAGAGGTGGGGAACGCAGAGAGGACCCAGAGGGCAAGGAGGTGTCTATTTGGTGTCTGTTGAGCCCCAACTGAAACACACAATGGAGAGAGGGTGCGTTATTCTGTCATCAAAGCAGTTTGAAATAAACACCCCTATCTGCGTATCTGACTGACAAAAAGTAAAAAGATTACTAATAAGACAGAAAGCAGATTAGTGGCTGCTGGTGGGGTGGGAGTGGGGCTGGGGAGCAACTGCTTAACTGGTATGAGGTGTCCTTTGGGGGTGATGGGAAGTTCTGAAACTAGATGGGGTGATGGTTGCATGATGTTGTGAATGTGTGTAATGCCACTGAACTGTTCACTTCAAAACGGTTAAAAAGGTAGATTTTAGGTTATGTGCATTTCACCACAATAAAAATGATGGCTAATGTCCAGTGATGGCGAGGGTGTGGGGACAGGGGGTTAAGTGTAAGTCAGCCCAGGGCTTCAGGAGGGCAATTTGGTGGTCCATGTTGTAATCTCAATGGTTCAGCCAAAAATCTTTTAGAAACTCTGTGGAATAAATATGTGTGTGCAAAGAGGTTCAAGGTAGAGCTGTTAATTAAAGACGAACAAACACACAAAAGCTGGAAACAACCTAAATGCCACGTTAGTTTTCTATTGTTGCATCAACAAATTATCCCCAACTTGGAAACTCCAAGCCCCTGCCCATTAGAACTTCCCGGTTCTGAAGGTTAGGAATACTAGCATGACTTGGCTGGGTTCTCTGCTCAAGGTATCAAGACCAAAATCAAGATGTCAGCAAGCTACAGGTTCACCTGGAGGTCACAGTCCTCTTATAAGCATATCTGGTTTGGTGGCAGAATTCTTTGCCTCGTGGCTTTATAATTGAGGTCCCCTTTCTTGCTGACCATCAGCCAGGAGTGGCTCTCAGCTCCTGGGGACATCTCTCAGGCCTTTCCAAATGCCCACTACCCCTCAGTAGTGGAGAATCTTCCCACCAGGAAATATCTGTCCATTTAAAGGACTCACCTGATTAGGTCAGGCCCACTGAGAATAATCTCCCTTTCTTAAAATCCACAGTGCCATACAACACACCCTAGTCACAGGAGTGACATGCCATCACATTTACAGGTTCCTCTCACACTCAAGGGAATGGGGCTATTTAAGGACTGAGGTCCCTGGGGGGGGGCATCATAAAATTCAGCCTGCCACAGTGTCCATCAACAGAGGACTAAGCCCAGCAAACTCTTGTACTTCCATGATCTGCAAAACTGAAGAGAACGAAATAAAATGATGGAGCACATCTTCCTTGATGCATTGTTAAGTGAAAAACACTGCAAAACTATATACAGGTGTAGTATATGTAGAATTTGTCATGTATGTACAATTTCACTTATATGTAACTTCATTTTATCAAAAAATTGTATCTATGCATGCCTGTATATACGTGTGTGTTTGCATATGTACAAAGACAAGAAAAGCCTGGAAGAATACAGATGGTTGAGGTACCCACAATTTATAGTCTGTATTCTTCCTGATTTTTATTTTACATAGTTCTCTACTATTAGGACTAGTTAAACTGAATATCTATTACTTTCATAGTTTAAAAATATTAAAATGTTAAAAAGAAAAAGCTCATGATTTAGTCACTCATGGAGTCATGAGATCATAAGAAACATAAAGGAAAACTAGTCTACCGTCCCTGCCCCCAGGCCTTTAAGATGTGATGTCGCTGGGAGTAATTTTCAAGCAAGACACATCATTTTTAGTTTTGAAATATGCCTTAGTGACTCCTGAACTTACTCATTGCTAAGGGAGAGCTCTCAGGAATCCGAGTGGAGTGAGAACCCGGAACCACACCCCACACAATGTTCTTGAGGAGGAGCTCAAATGCCTCTGGGCCACAGTCTGAGTGGGTAGTCTACACTGGAGGTAAGCCACAGCCCTGAGATCTGAGTCAGGGTTAGAGTCAGACCCAACTATTGATGGAAGGGCAGGGCAGGCACACACACCAGGCCAGCAAAGATGGGGTACCCGGATGGGTGGGGGTATGAGTCAGGCCCCATGCAGAAAGCAGACACAATTCTAAGCATTTCCAGCAGAAAGTTTAGTACAAAGTACTAGATGCTTATAGAACTGATGGCTGGCTGGAGGAGCAGCCCCAGGCTCAGCTGCGGTCAGATCCCACCCAGATGCTGCAAAACTGACCCACCAGGGGAGCTGCCACAATCAGGAGGGCTAGAATCAGAAAGCTGCCAAGGGGACTGCTGAGTCAGGAACATACCTTCAGAGCTGCAGCCCAGGGGTAAGAGCCCCCACTGGTGCCCTGCACCTGCCTCTAGACACCCCCAAAGCTGGAGACTGAATGCCAGTATCACCAAGACCCTGCTGGCTGAGAGAAAACTGGATGCAGAGAGACAGCTTCTATTTCCTTCCCATCTTCCAAATCTCCTGAGAACACATCTAATTGGCACAACCAAATTCACACCCAGAACCCTAGCTCCAAGAGAGTTTGGGAAATTCATTTTTAACTTTTCAAAGGGGGTAAAATGAACATTGAATACTCAGGGTCATTACCCAGAAGAGGGACAACATCACAGGTGGTCAAGGACTCAGATGGGGGCCTGTGAGACAGGGCAGAGTCCTGTCCCAAGGCCTAATAACACACTCACAAGGCAGCAAGGAGAGCCTTGATACAGCTCCTAGTTGAGGTTTCTTGGATGATCCCAGTGGTCCTTAAACGTAGTAATGGGGGCCATGTTTCTCTGTGTGACTATGCAAATTAACTGCTAAACTCACACAGTGACTACTGCTAATATCAAAATTTTCATGGCCATTCTCTGTCAAGTGGCTACCATTTTTAGCCAAGCTCTGTGCTGAGTGTTTCATGCATTACCATGTATCAGATACTCTGCAGCAACCTTATAAGATGGGGGCTATTGTTATTATTATTGTTATTATTAAAAAGGTAATGAAACTGAGGTTCAAAGGGGTTTTGAAACTTGCCCAAGTTCACATAGCCAGTGAATGGCAGAACCAGGATTAAAGCCTATTGACTTAACCACGACCTGACATGGGCTACCACTACTCATCTTTGATTTTCTTTTTAAATAAGAAAACAAATCTGTTCTTCCTAAGTGCAGTTTGTTTGGAAGACAATTGTTCCCAAACATGGAATGCACGGGGTGGTAAGTAATAAAAGGAATCCTTTGTGGAGGAGAAACCAGGATCTACAGTAACTAAATGGTACCTGTGTTCCTTCCAGAGCCAACGTCTGTTCTAAAAGCACACCTACTTCTCCACTGTGAAACAGCAGCTGTAACTATAGCCATGCTGGAAGTGACTACCCATGGGGTCGGGGACTGGGAGAGAGAAGGATGCTGCTTCTTGGAGGATGCTCTGTGAGCATCCCTGAAGCAATCTACAATATGGTCCCAGAGTTGCTATAGCAACTCCCCATCTGCGTTATTTAAATGAAATAAACGAAATAAAAGAAGAATCTTCTGTCTCCAGGCTATTGTGGCTTTGAAAAGTGATTCCTTCCCTCATTCAACCAGTATTTAAAAGTGTCATCCAGGGGTGGCAAATTGAAACACTTATAGAATAAGACCGTTAACATAGAGGAATTCATGTAAACAAATGGCAGGGGGATTAACCAGAGAGTTGGGGGCTATAGGACCCTGGAGAGTGCACACATATCCCCATCTGTAAGAGCAGCCGTCTCAGTCCCAGCCCCTTCTCGCTCTGCTGGAACGGAATCCCAGTGTTATTGGATCTTCGACTTTGTCAAGAAAAGTTGAGAGCTGGGTTTTTATGTGAAGACTTTCCATTTTTAAACATTGGCAACCAATTCAAGATTTGGAGTAGAGCTTCTGAGTACTATTGTGCAGGCTGTACACTGCATAAATCTGGGGTCACTAGTCTCATGTAAGTTCAAGGGAACAGTGTCCCCTTGGGTTGTGCATGGACACACTGTACAGCTACATATGTGCAGTCCCAACCCATCAGGGAGCCAGATCTGCCTTGTGGGTCACCAGCGTGCCAATTTCAACTCTCTAAACATCCAGCCATAGAGGTTTGGCTAAATCAATGGTTATCCAACTATCCAATATAAGCCATAAAAAATGCTAAGTATAGTAGTATTTATTGATGTGAGTGTTCATCCTATATTGATAAGTGGAAAGAGTAAGTTACAGAAACATGAACAGAGTATAATTTCAATTTTTGAAAATAAAAATGTGTATGCTGCTTTAAAAAGTCTGGGAGGGCAGACCCCCATTGGGACAAGAGTTGTATCTGGGAGGAAGAGTATCAGATCATTTTAATCTTTACCTTCTTTTTCTCTGTTTTCTCAACGTTTTTATGATGGCAGGTAATATTTAGACAATGAAAAAATTTAAGTTCATTTCAAAAATTCTGCTAAAATGGAATCAAAGTCTCTCTTCTAGCAAAAGGGTGGAAAGTAGGGCTGGGGTCCAAAACAGGGGTTCCCAAACTCAAACATGCCTCAGCATTTGGCCTGAGGGCATGTTTAAATGCAGGCTTCCCAGCTCACCCCCAGAATTTGTGACTCAATAGGTCAGCAACTGGGCTTGTGGAATCTGCTTTTCACCAGTTCCCAGGTGACAGTGGTGCAGTTCCTGGACGATACACACTAAGAACTACTGAGGAAAAGCACCTTTAGGCTCTACCCTCTGAAAAGACATTCTTATTAGAGTGCCTAAGAACCACTTGGTAAACTTGTGAAAAATGCAGATTCCAGGATGATCCCCAAAGATCATGACTCACTGGGTCTGGCTTGGGGCCCAGGAATCTGCATGTTAGGAAATATGCCAGGTGGTTTTGCTGTGGGTACCTGGGGACATCCTTCGAGAAGCACAGCATCTCTGTGTAGGGCAAGCTCATTGAGGTGGTATCCATTTATTGAGTATTAAGTGGGCTCCTACTGTATGCCAGGCACCGTGCCAGGAGCTGGACAGATGCATAAGCCACATCCCTGTACTCCAGGGGTGATCCTGGGGCAGAGCTAGAAGCAGCACCACCCAATAGAAGGCTTCTGCGAAGGCTGATGAGATGGGGGTGGGGGATACAGGAGGCAGGGGGCCTGGGCAATGGATGCCTCGGGTTTAGAGGGAGGCAGCCTAGAGGAGGGCCCTGGGAGCATAAGAGGGTGCTCTTCTTCCTCTTGATCTTTGAGACCAACAATTTATTCTCAACAGCAACCAGCCTTATTTTGGTTGGTGTTGGACTCTTCAAACAAGGCTGTCCATTCTGGGTGGGACTTCTGTGAGAACACTCATCGCTTCTCCCTTAGCTTCTCTGGACTCTTCCATCAGTTTTCTCTCTTGTTTTTAAATGTATTTACGTTGGATGGAGGTACTGGGGAACCTCGATTTGTGCATGCTGAGCACTCACTCTATCACTGAGCTATACCCTGTCCCCCATCTTCCATCACTTCTACTTCAAACAAAATCACCTGTCCAGGTGAGTACTCTGACATTCCTCCCTAGCGTTGTTGGGTGCCCTATGCGAATTCTTTTGTCTGTTATTTAAAAACTGCCAAGCTTCTGAATTACAAACAGGGGGGAAAAAATCTAACACATGCCCATCTGCCCATGACACAGATGCTTACATTTTATCATCTATATTTCCTTCAGCTCTTTGAAAAATAGATGAAATCAAACAGACGCAGCTGGACTCTCACTTTGACACTACCTTTCCCTCCTGCCCTCCCTCCCCGGGGGCTCACCCCTCATTCTCACAGCATTTGATGTATTTTTGCTCGTGGGTATCAATGCACAACCAATACGTCCTGTTACTCTGTGTGAAAATTAACTCCACACTTACCATTCTATATCCTCATCGTTTCGCAAGTTGCCTTTTACACCCACCTTCATGTTTGGGGATTTATCGGAAGAAAGAGTTTGTCACGCCTGTGCGTGACATCCACGGGCTCCCCAAGTTCTCAGCAGTGACATCAGTCCTGGGGCCTACTGGGGATGAGCCCAGGGAATGCCAATGTCTGCACTACTTCTCTTGGATTTACCAGAAATAACCTGGGCAGACTGTTAGCCCTCAGTTCAAAGGGGCCTCTTTTCTCCCTTATCCCTCAGCTGCTGGGCACACAACCAGGGTTGGAGACGGGCTTCCCTCTCTAGGTCCCTGGCACCGGCAGACAGAACACCCCCTCCCTCCCCCAGCTCATACCATGGGTCCTGAGGAGACCTGCAAGTCTCTTCAGGCTGCATCCTGTCCAGGGCCCAGACTCACTAGTGTGGCTCTTGGCTGAAGGGCCACACCTGCCCCTTCTGTCCCACTCAGAGGGAGCCAAAGTCTCCCAGTGGCCCTGGCCCCAGGGCACACTCCAGCCTCTGCAGCAGCCCCCCTCATGGTATCTAACGAATCCTTCAGTGTGGAGAACTACAAAACATTCACTAAGGAAATTAAAGATGACTTTAAGAAATGGAAAGATAGCCCATGATCTTGGATTGGAAGAATTAATACTGTTAAAATGGCCATAATACCCAAAGCAATCTACAGATTTAATGCAATCCCTATCAAATTACCCAGGACATATTTCACAGAATTAGAATAAATAATCCTAAAATTTACATGGAATCACAAAAGACCCAGAATTGCCAAAGTATTACTGAAGAAAAAGAATGAAGTGGAGGAATAACCCTCCTAGACTTCAGACAATACTGCAGAGCTACAGTAATCAAAATGGCACGGTATTGGTACAAAAACAGACATATGGATCAATGGAACAGAATAGAGAGCCCAGAAATAAACCCACAAACTTCTGGTCAATTAATCTTTGACAGAGGAGGCAAGAACATGCTATGAAGTAAAGATAGTCTCTTCAGCAAATGGTGTTGGGAAAACTGGACACCTGCATGTAAATCAATAAAGTTAAAACACTCCTACACATCATACACAAAAATAAACTCAAAATGGCTTAATGACTTAGACATAAGATAAGCCACTATAAACCTTTTAAAAGAAAACATAGGCAAAACATTATACGACATAAATCTCAGCAATGTTCTCCCAGGGCAGTCTATAGAAACGAAGCAATAGAAACGAAAGCAAAAGTAAACAAATGGGACCTAACTAAACTTACAAGCTTTTGCACAGCAACGGAAACCATAAGCAAAACAAAAAGACAACCTAATGGATGGGAGAAAATATTTGCAAAAGGTGAGACTGACAAAGGCTTAATCTCCAGAATATATAAACAGTTCATACAACTTAATAACAAAAATAACCAAACAACACAATCCAAAAACGGGCAGAAGACCTAAACAAGCAACTCTCCAATGAAGACATACAAATGGACAACAGGCACATGAAAAAATGCTCAATATGGCTAATTATCGGAGAAATGCAAATCAGAACTACAGTGAGGTGTCACCTAATGAGACCAATCAGAATGACCATCAATGAAAAGTCCATGAACGATAAAAGCTGGACAGGGTGTGGAGAAAAGGGAGCCCCCCTACACTGTTGGTGGGAATTTAGTTTGGTGCAGCTGTTATGGAAAATAGTATGGAGATTCCTCAAAAGACTAAAAATAGACTTACCATAGATCCAGCAATCCCACTCCTGGGCATATACCCAGAGGGAACCATAATTCAAAAAGACATATGCACCCCAATGTTCATAGCACCACTATTTACAATAGCCAAGACAGAGAAACAACCTAAATGTCCATTGACAGATGACTGGATAAAGAAGTTTGGTATATTTATACAATGAAATACTACTCAGCCATAAAAAATATTCAAAAATGCCATTTGCAGCAACATGGATGGACATGGAGAATGTCATTCTAAATGAAGCCAGCCAGAAAGAGAAAGAAAAATACCATATGATATCACTCATGTGTGGAATCTTAAAAAGAGAGACAGAGACAAACTTATTTACAAAACAGAAAGACTCAAAGACATAGAAAACAAACATATTTACAGGGGAGGAGGGAAGTGGGTGGGAAGAGATAAATTGGGAGTTCTACATTTGCAGATACTAACTAATATACATAAAATAAATAAACAACAAGCTTATACTGTATAGCACAGGAAACAATATTGAATATCTCATAGTAACCTATGGTGAAAAGGAATATGAAAACATGTATGTGTGTTCCTATATGACTGAAGTATTGTGCTGTACACCAGAAATTGACACAACATTGTAAACTGGCTATACTTCAATTAAAAAAAAAGAATCCTCCAGAGATGATTATAAGTGAGAAGCAATCACGATAATGGGTTTGAGCCCCCAGCGATGGAGAAGCGCCACAGGTGCATGAGACAGGTAAAGAGGTAGACAGGTACATGAGGTATGTACTGCCCTCTGGGAGGTGAGGTGAAAGCTAGTTCCTGGGTGGAGGAGGCTGGGAAGCCCCGGGACCTCTTTGCATAGTCAAGCACGAACCAGGTCTGATCCCAATCTAGGCAGACTTGGGTTCTGAGTGGGGCTCGGAGACCTGGCACACCTGTTCCAGTGGAGCCCTGCTTACAGACTCTTTACTGAGCACCTACTGTGTGTGAGGCCCTGGGGACACCATCTCTGTCCTTGACAGGGCCACAGTTAGTGGGGGAGGGGTAGAAGCTAACGAGAGAGGGAAGTCTCCTGTAACAATGACCACCACTGGTGGGCTTAAAACAACAAAAATGTGTTCTCTCACAGTTCTGAAGGCTGGAAGTCTGAAATCAAGATGATGGTGGGGCCGGGCTCCCTCCAGGTGTCAGAAGTTCTCAGGAGGATCCTTCCTGTCCCTTTCAGCTTCTGTGATTCATGGCATCCTTGGCTTGGGGCCGCATCCCTCCAGTCTCTGCCTCCGTCTTCCCACAGCCTCCTCCTCTGTGTCTCTGTTTCAAGTCTCCCTCTGCTTTCTCTTATAAGAGACACCTGTCATTGGATTCAGGGCCACCCTAAATCCAGAATGTTCTCATCTGGAGATCCTTAACTTGATGACATCCACACAGACCCTGTTTTTAAGTAAGGTCCTGTGGACAGGTCCTGGATGAATCTTTGAGGCAGGGTGTGGGACATCCTTCTTGAAAAAGCGGACCTGAGCAGAGACTAGTCTCGCTCCAGAGGGAGGGAGCGGGCCTTCCGGAAAGTGAAGGAATGAAAGGCATCCAGATCCGGGACCAAGGAGGAAGTGGACAGGGTCCCGGCTGGGGAGACAAACAGGGCCCCCGGACCCCTGTTTGGAAGTTGAAACTTCACCACAGGGCAACAAAGCGCTCATAGCTGGACGTTAGCAAAGGGCGAAGACGGGGCTGCAGGTAGGGGAGAAATTCTCTTCTAATTTTAGGATGAGCTTTTCTGATAGGCAAGGCTGGAAATTAAAGCATCATCTTGAAAAGAAATCAGCTCTAAAAATGTTTTTCTCTTAGTTTTCTGCCTTAGGATTTTACATTAAAAAAAAAAAAAAGCCGTATTGCAGGCCACAAGGCGGTCAGACTCCCAGAGCTCAGGCTGAGAGGAAGCGGAGAGATTAAGCCGCGACGCTGATTTGGGATTATCCCTCCAAGTCTCGCCAGAAAGCAGCCGCTACGGGACTCCTCTACTGGATACTGTGGCGTCCAGTAGCCCAAGTGCCTCCCGCTTTGTCCTCCCTATCCCACGAGGCTGGAACTGCCCCCTGAGGTTTGGGGGTGTTCTGACACATATCCACTCACAGCGGAGCGGGAAGATGGGTCAGTACCTACCACCCCATGGAGCTGATCCTGCATCAGAATGGAGTTCTCAGAGGATGCCTCAGACATCGGACGCAGCTGGGCCTTGTCTGATGACGTCACGGGTTGTACGTGCTCTTGTGGAAGGGCGCATTGTACCTGTTCTTTGGCCAGATTTACAAGTGGGTTTCAGCGAAATTCTTGACATCTCTACATTAGGATTTCTAAGGCGTCTGTGGTCATGCTCGGGCCAATATGAGGAGAACCAACATTGGGTTTCAGCAGTTGAAACCGATTACACAATCCGGTGACATTTCTGGGTCTGTCTTATAAGGTGGTCCCACATGTCTGTCTGGCCCCCAGATAGAGCATCATGTGGTACCCGTGACACCCCTTTAGTTTTCCTTTGCTCCTGTTTCAAACTGGAGGGAAAAGGGGATGGTTTCAGGCCATTATGGCACCATGGTCATCGTGGTTTCTGGCTGCCTGATGTTTATCTGTCTTTCTTTGGGTCGGAGCCCAATTTCTGGAATTCCTACTCTGTCCTGCCTACACCTTGGAGGGACCACCTACCAAGGGGACTTGTCCTGGCCAGCAGGCATCTGGGGACCCAGGTGAGGCTAAATAGCCACTTCCTGTTGTACAGAATGTTGGCGCTCACCCATTCATTCATTCCTGTGGGCTCATTCGTTCATTCCTGGGGCAACCCCACAGAAAAGGCTGATGGAAAGATGCTTGAACCCAGGGCTGCCTGGGTTCAAATCCTGACTCAGCCACTTACTAGGTGTGTGTGATGGACTCTATTTCTGTTCACAAATACTTTGGTGATATATCCCTTCCCCACTGAACTTCATCCTGACTGTATGACTTGCCTGGCTACTCCTCAGAGAGGTCAAGCCTCCTACCTGAGGTCACACAGTCTGTAGGTGGTACAGCTGGAATTTGAACCTTTCACCTTCCCTGTGCCATCAGGAGAAAACTGAGGCACCGAGGGGTGAAGGAACTGGTCCAGACCACCTGGCTGGCCACATCCGACCTGACACAACCTAAGTACAGAGCTGCCTCCAGTCCCATGATGAGTCATGTCCTCACAGCGGACCTTTTTTGGTTCTTGTTTTTAACCTCTCTTCTGTGACTCACTAAGACACGGGGACAGGAAGCAGCAGGAAGCTGAGAACCAGGACAACTCATCCTGGGGGTGGGGGCAGCAGGAGGCCCCCACCCCAGACCAGGGCAGCATCCAGGGGCTGGCCTCCCTTCTCAGCCTCAGATAGCCTCCTGGAAAGTAAATGGCCATCAGGAGGGTGGGCAGAGTTGAGAAACAGAAGCCTCCCCCAGGGATCAATCAGCTAGGAGCAGCAACCCCGGGGAGGGCACAGAAACGCCACGCTGCTTACAGTTACTGGCTTGTTTCCTTGTAGATCTCCTCTGCCCCACCCCCAACCTCATGCAGGTCCCCTGAGCTCGAGGCACCCCAGGTCTAGGGCAGTGCTTAGTCACAGCAGGCATGGTGCTTAAAGAAGGTCACACATACTGCCACTCCTTCTACTGAAAAGAGGAACCAGTGCCCCCTCCCCTTGAATTTGGGGGGCTGATGACCACTTTCCCCCGTAAAGTCCAGCAGAAATGCTGCCCTGTTAACAACAGAGGCTTGGTCAGAAAATGCCATGCAGCCTCCTCTGGTCCTCTGGGATGCCCACTCTGAGAGAAGAAATCCACAGCCCTGACACTACCGTGTGGGACAAACCTTGCTGGGTGCTCCAATCCACAGCCCATCTGAGCTCCCAGACCAGCACTGACATCAGCTGCCGGCCACGTGAGCTTGGATGTCCAGCAGAGTCGATCTGACCGCAACTAGAGGAGAGATCCTGCTAGCAAGATCACCAGTGGGGCCCCTCCTAAATTCCTGTTCCACAAGATCAAGGGCAAGTTAACATGCTTGTTTTACACCATCCAGTTTGAAACAGTGGCTGAATGAACAATGTGTCAAATAATTTAGAATATATGCGAGCAAGCAGACTCAAGGACCCAGAGCTCCACCCCACCCCCAAGTCCGGGCCTTGGGCAGAGACAGGAGCAGGTGGAGGCAGCTCCAGGCAACATTACTGGACACCTGCTAGATGCTAGTTACAGGGGATAAAGAGATAAAGGCAAGGTCTCTCTGCCCTTGAAGACCTCGAGATCCCGTCAGGCGCCCTCTGAAATCCCAGCCAAGGCCTGAGCTGCAGCTTTCGATTAAAACCAAGCTCTTTGACAGATAAACCTGGCTCCACCCTCTTTGCTCTTCCCCTCGGCAAACATTCTGCAAAGCCTTTATGCCTGGTTCCCTTGTCCTGCTTCACTCCTCTCTTCTGGTGTGGATGTCACCTTCTCAGGGAAGCCCTCCTTGATGCCCCTAACCAGGCCCAATCCCTTTGTAATTTTCTCTCATAGAACCTGGCTTTTCTTCCCAGGGGGGCTTATCCGCATTTGTAATCATTCCAAATTCTCTGACAGGAGCTAAACCCATAGGCCAGGAAGCCAGAGACCTACGTCATCTCCCTCTGTTCTAGGTATAGGAAAAAACTGAGGCACGGAGAGCTAACAAGACCTCAGAGCGGGCCTCCTGGGATGAGGACTGAGCCCTACTGACACCCTCAAAATCCTTGCTGCTCCTTAAGGATTTCATGGTTGAGGAAACTGAGGCCCAGAGAGGTTGACTAACTTGACGAAAGCCACACAGCTATGAGCAGAGAAGCATGACTGGCTGTGAGCCCAGGGTGACCTCTGGCCTTACCCACATCTTGCAGGATTCCTTCCTGCTCTGATTTTGGTTTCTGCCCTCTCCCACACCCTCTCCGCACCACACTCAACTCCTCCAAATCTGTTTGTGTGTCTGAAACATCTCCGGCCTCGTTCTGAGCTCCCACCGGGGTTGGCGTGCTGGAAGTCCCGTTTCTAAGCTCCAGGACAGCCTTAGAAATGATGTCACAGCCCAAGTGAGGAGGACGCTCTCTCCCAGCTTTCCCTGAATAGACAGTCTGAAGGGTTCTGACCACACAAGAAACATGACAATCCTGCTGTTGTCAAACCTGGGGTCTCTCTCCTCCCCTCCCCTCCCAAGCTATAGCCCCAGGGCCAAACAGAGATGCAGGTTCGAATCCCAGTTCTGCCAATTTCTAGCAGGGTGGCCTCAGTTTCCATAAAATGGGGATGCCAACAGCACTTATTTCTTCTGGTTGTCGCTAAAAATTAAATAAGCCACCGTATTTGAATATGCCTAGCCCCCAATAGCTCCACGAATGCCTATTACATCTGAATGAGACAACCACCGTCATTTTTCCAGTAAAGAGAGGAGCTTTGTGACACACATCAGCCAACCTCATTTTTTGAAAAACAAAAAAACATTTATTTCTGTAAACCATTTGAGTGCTCATACCCTCCACAACCCCAACACAGCACAAACCTCCCCCAATGAAACGAGCAAGGAAAAGAGAAAAGAATGCCACCAAACGTGCTCTTGGAGAACCAAGCCAATCTCATATTTCTTTGAGGAAAATAAAAAAAGGAAAATCCTTTTGCCCGCGGGGGTGCAACCTCAGATGAAAATCACTTTCTGGTCCCAGGAGGGCGGGGCTCTGCTGCACACGTGGCTGAGGTGGCCTAGTAGGAGGCCTCTGTCCCTGACTGTCCCTGCCATCAGGCAGAGGACCTGTTCGACCTAGATTCCCATCCCGTGTCCCGAGCCTCTCTCCCAAATGTTCTCAACACTGGGGGAGCCCGGAAAATGAACCCTGAAAAGACTCCTCCTGTCAAATCTGGACTCAGACCTTGGCCCCACTCCGTGCCATAATGAGATTTCAATCGAAAGGGTAGGAATGGGTTGCTTCAGACCAGTGGCCAAGCCAGGCAACATTTAAGGCAAATTTTCTCTTCTCGTTCAGTCTGAGTCAGGCCTGCAGGTATCTCCACCAAGCACTGTCTCTGTTGGACGTGGAACTTAGGCAACTCGGAATGGGGCGGTGGAGCGATTCTCGGAGGGGTGAACCTGGCCAGCGGGACACGGTGTGCTTACAGAGGCCACTGTCGAGGGTGCAGCTCCTGGCACAGCTGCCCCCCACCGCAGGAAGCAGGCAGGCGCCAGAGAAAACCAAGATAGCGGCCCTAGCCCCGGTGCCAGAAGTGACACGAGGCTGGTGGGTAAGGCCAAGCAGGCTGCTTGTGCGTAAGACAAATGCCAGGGCACGGTCACCACGGGAGGCGCCTCCAACCTGATGAACTGCATGACCTTGGCATCAAAATGATTTTTCCTTAGAACAAGAAAGCGGGGTAAAAAGAAAAACAGATAAAAGAAAGATCTTCCATGAGCTTCATAGGTTAGGACACAGCAGGTGCACAAGGGAAGTGGGGAGGGGAGCTGGGTTTTGGCCAGGGTGGTGGGCGTTGCCTCTCATCACATCTCCTCTCCCTGATGGGCTGGTGGGCTGGTAGCTGAGGCTGTGGTCCCCTCCCCTGGGGAGCAGGCGGATGACTTTGGCAAGGGGGGTTACTCCGTCTGGGCGTCATAATTGGCTCCTCCCGCCTTCTTGAGCTCACTCTTGATGAAATCTTCCTCCAGCTCCTTCCGATCACTGATCACAAACTCTTTAGCGAAATTCTGCAAGAACAAAATAAAACACAGAGTTCCCGTTAAAGAGGAGGGGGCAGGATCTGAGCGTTGCTCAGGCAACACACCGGGAAGTCTTGGCACCTAAAATACTAAGAAACGATCAAAATAAAAATCTGGTGGCAGAATGGTTTGGCAGGAAAACAAAAAATATGACCAGAGATCCCTGAAAATGACTGAAGTTGATATACTGGTCCCATGAGGATAGGCCAAGGTCAGGTCTGGGTTCAGATTCTGGCTCTGCTGTTTTCTGGCTGAGTGACCTTGGGCAACTTGCTTCAAATCTCTGTGCCTTAGTTTCCTCATCTGTGAAAACTCATCTTGTCAGTAGAATAAAAGAAGATGAAGTTGAAAAGGCAGGCTGGTGTGCTGATAAATGTTTAATACCTGGCTCTCCAAAAGAAAAGGGGTTGGGGGAGCCCTAATTTGTAGCTTTTGCCCATTTCCATGGTGTAAATAGTCCCACAGTGGTTGATTACAAGCTACCAATAGGATGTCACTGTATACAGGTGAACAAGTTTCATGACTGGCTGTCATCTGCTGGTGCTAGGTTCAGGCACCCCCAAGACCCTAGTCGCAGAGATGCAGGGCTTCCGGTCCCAGGTCGGAGTGATCAGCCCGGGCACTGAACACATTGAAATAAGTTCTGGGCGCTTCAGCCATACTCAGTAGAAGGCAGGAGATTTGTTTGCGTTCATTCAACAATCACCATGCTGTGTGATGGAGCTATAGAGATTAGCAAAATGGATACAGTCACTGTGCCCTCTCAGGTGCACATGCTTCAACCATAAAACCCCACCAGCCTGGCACACATGTGGCTCTCATAAATGCTTGTGGCGTGAATGAGTGAAGCAAGTGATCTGACTTATCAAATAACCCTAAGCCATGAAGAATCAAGAGTTACTTTAATACATGCATCACAAGACTTCCATAAACAAGGAAAATTTCAGGACAAGGACAGATAAGAATACAGAAAAAATTGTCAAAATATGAATAACAAGTTAGAAGTTCAGAAAATCATCCACATTAAAAAAAAAAAGACCACAAGGAAACAAGGTAAATATTTATCACCACTTATTAAGCACTTATGTGTACCAGACACTGCCACACATTAGCAGACTTAATTCTTCCAACCTTTTAGTATGACCCAGCAATTCTACTCCTAGAGATCTACTCAAGAGAAATGAAAGCATACGTCCACACAAACACTTGTAAACACATGTAGTCCTAACAGCCAAAAAGTGTAAACATTCCAAATGCCCAACAACACATGAATGGGTAAACAAACATTGTCTATCCATACAATGGAATATTATTCTGCCCTAAAGAGGAAATGAGGTACTGACACAGGCTACAGCCGGGATAAACCTCAAAACCATTATACTAAGTGAAACAAGCCAGACATGAAAGACCACATATTGCATAATTACATTTATATGGAAATGTCCAGAAAAGGCAAATCCAGAGGGACAGAAAGTAGATTTGTGGTTTCTAGGAGCTGGAGATGGGAACAGAAAATGACAGACATGCTCTAAAATTGGATTGTGGTGATAGCACACCACAAGTTGTGGATTTACAACTGTGTAAATTTACTAAAAATCACTGAATTGTACGCTTAGGATGAGTTAATTTTGTGGTATGTAAATTATACTTCAATAAAGCTGCTGTGTTTTTTTAAAATCCTGCAAAATGATCAATATTATTTCTATTGTAAATAGAAAATAAATGCTGAAGATTATGACACTTGCCCAAGGGTATACAGCTAGTAGGTCCAGCTGACTCTAAAGCTGGCCTTCTCTTTTTTTTTCTTTTTGGGGTAATTAGGTTTATTATTTTTTTTTTTTAGTGGAGGTACTGGGGATTGAACCCAGGATCTCACGCATGCTAAGCATATACTCTACCACTGAGCTCTACCTTCCCCCAATAAAGCAAGCCTTCTTAAAAGCATCATCATCTCCTTTAGGGGTGATGAAAATATTCTGAAACTAGATAGGGGTGGCTGGCTGCATAACATCGTGAATGTACTAAATGCCACTGAATTGTATATTTTTAAATAGTGGTTAATTTTATGTTATGTGAATTTGACGTCAATTTAAGGGAAAAAAAAAAAAGAATGACTAAACCAAGAGAGCTCTCGAGGTCAAGTTTCACAGCATTAAGACAAAACCTCTACCATGCCAAGCCATCAAGAAAACTAACAAGGAGGAAATGGGGGGTTAATATTTATCAAGCAATTAATATGTGCCAGGTACAGCCTCACACATTTTCTTACTTGATCCTCCCTTAGTCTATCAGCTTTTTTTTTTTCAAAGATAAGACCCATGGGCTGTGCTTGGAGAGATTGTGTAAGTAGCCCAGATGACTAAGCATCCTTCCAATCCTTTCTACTCCCAGTCTGCCATGCTGTGCTGCTGAGTGTCTCTGTACATCATCAGCATACAAGTGAACACAAGCAGGATGGCACAGCCAGAAAGGGGAACCCAGAAGTAATGTGCTTCTCAACCTGAGCCCCAGCTGCAGAGGGAGGAGTGAAGAGTATAGACCAGGAGGAAGAGGAGGCCCACAGCTCAAGATGCCCATAGAAGGAAGTCCAAAGTTCCTCTGCCCCATGATAGCTATATAAGGCAATCTAGAGAAACAAGTGGTGTTTGTGTCTGTTAGCCATTAGACAATTTGGATTAAGAAGTTTGAGAAATCCATAATCGAAGTGCACTTGGAGCTGTGCACAGTCCACCTGAAAACCACAAGGCTGAGAAATTCAATTATAGCCAAAAGGAGCAAATCAAGATAGCAGAACCCAGTAAGATGTAACATAACAATAAATGTAAATGAACAATATTACCTAAAAAAACAAAAACAAAAACCTATGTCTGAAAGTACAAAACAAAAAAAAGCCCCAAGTCCTATACATCTGAGACATGTTTAAAACCAAAAGATTTGCCAAAAAAATGATTCTATGAAACATAAGTATAGAGAAAAGAAACCTCACCCACCCCCACTATGTGAACCCGCCACAGCCCTGCAGAGGGCAGGCAGGAGGTGGCTGGCCATGGGCCTCCCCGACCACAGGATGCGGGGCTGGGGAGGAGCAGAGGCTTCAAAGGTGAGCTGTCACTTCCCTGCAGGGTGTGGACTCTGCAAAAAGTCCCCAAAAGGTCTGAGTCAAACTAAACACAACTCAAAATGACATGTACACTTCTTCACCTCTGTTCCATCCAGGGTCCTCACATAGTAGGCCTTCCACATGACAAAGGAGGAACCAACACCTCTGGGGAGTGGACTTAAATGTGAGCATTCAAAAATAGGCAGAAGCAGAGCAAAAACGGCTCTGTGGACAGTCAAGACCTTGACCTGGGAACAACACCCGGGACCTGAGGGGTCTGCAAGGATTCACCTGTGCAGAAAACCACAAAGAATGCATCTGCACACAGCGGGTTACCTCCCCACCACACTCTCACCTCCACACTCTCAGTCACTGTCCCTGGCCCCCTTCACGCACCACCCAGCACCTCCTGGAGCAGAGGCAGGCAACACGGAAGGCTATGAGATGCGAGATGCCGAATTCCAGCAAGAAAGGAGATTGTCAGGGCCCAGAACAACACTAACACATAGGGAAATTAAAATTTTCTCAGTAGCCACATTGAAAAAAGCAAAAAAGACCTATAATGAAAAATACGAAAACATTTAATGTATGTATATGTATGACTGAAACATTATGCTGTACACCAGAAATTGACACATAGTAACTGACTATATTTCAATTAAAAAAAAGAAAAAAGAAAAAAGAAGCAGATGACATTCACTGTAATAGTATTTCATTGAACTTTACACCCCAAATATTGTCATTTTAACATGTAATCAATATACAAAACCATTAGTAAAATCTCTACATTGTGTTCTCCACACTGAGTCTCAGAAAGCTGGTGTGTATTTTATTCTCGGGCACAGCACATGGCAGGGTTGACAAGGCAGACCTCCTCTACTCTGCAGCCACACATTGCCAGTGGCAGCCCAGGTCTAGACAGAGCAGGAAAGAGTCTGAAAGAATATCACGCTTGGTCATGGAGAATCATTAATCCCAAAACATTAGAGCTGATCTGAGTTGGGGAGGGGCAGTCTTCAGTAGGGGAGGTGGGGCTGGAAATGTTCCATGTTTTGATCTGGGCAATAGATTCATAGATATGTTCAAAAATTCAAAATTTTACAATCCAAAAATTTTATCAAGCTCTGCACCTAAGATGTGCGTTTTCCTCTGCATAAATTATATCTTGGCTAAGAAAAAAGGTTGGGATGTGGGGAACTGAGCTGAAAGAGCCTTTGAAACCCCAACATTCACCCCCTACCCTCTCATTTGATAAAGAAGCAGCAAGAGACCCAGAGAGGGGAGGCAATCCCTCCCAGGACACACAGCAGCTTCAAGGCGGGGCCTTGGGGGCAGGTCCTCTCTCCTCCGCATCCTCTGCATCCCACCCAGTGGGCTGCTCCAGGCTGCCTGTGCCTCCCACACCAGCATCCGTCATACCCTTAAGGCTGCCAAAGCCACATGCCAAAGACTTCAAAGCAAAATGTGCCGGACTGCGGGCACTGTCACCTTTGGTTCTAGAAAGATCTTCTCTGTCATGCCTAGGAACTCAGTGTCCCTGGCTGATTGCCTCCAGACCCTGTCTCTCCCTTTTTCGCCAGGGCAGGACTTTTCAAAGAGTCTCCATCCAGCTAAATAGGACTCCAAGATGGTCTGGAAACACATACCAATCAAGTTCAGGACAAATTCTGTCCCTGTGACTTTTCTCAAGTGCATTTCAGCTCATGCCTCAAAGACATAAAATGGACATCGGTCTGCTTCCAAGGAAGACGCCTCTAGAGGAGGACTGGGGTTAGGACCTGGGGCTCTCTATATAGTGAAGAATCTATTTGCAAGCTTGGTTTAAAAAGTGTGTAAGTATTTTCCTACCCTTGGTTTTAAATTATCTCATTTTTAGATGGCTCCCAACTGCCTGGGTTTAAACCCCAGCTTCAGTCCCAAAGCAGGCTGGGAGTAGTTTGTGCCGAATATAAATAGGGACAGCTGTCCATTTGCAGACCCTCCCCAGAAACTTACCATCCCTGAGCCTCAGTCTCCTTATCTGCAAGTGGGGACAATAAGAGAACCTATGTCCTAGGCTGGTTATGAGCATCTGATGACTGTGCTTAGCACAGAAGAAGTGCTCAAGAATGATTAGGCAGTATTTTTAAATGATCCTGGGTTACTTTTGTTCTCAAAGGGGTGTTAGAGGAGTCTGAGCTACAAAGAAGTTTTGCGGGGAGGGTATAGCCCAGTAGTATAGCGCCGTTCTTAGCATGCATGAGGTCCTGGGTTCAATCCCCAGTGCCTCCATTAAGATGAATGAATGAATGAATAAATAAATAAATAAACAATTAAACTTAATTACCTCCCCTCCCCACCCCCCAAAAAAAGTTTTCTGAAATACTCAGAGTGAAGGCACAGGGAGTGGCTTGTTCCTCTTCTCTCACCCACAGATTTCTCCATCCCCGCTGTTTACTTTTTAAAGAAGAGAAATCTGGGGAATTCCTCAGAATAACCAAGGTAGTGACACCAGCTCCTCTTGCCCATGCAGAAAGAAGACAGCAATCCAGCTTCCCACCCAAAAGCTGAGCACAGGGTTAGCCCTGGGAGGACAGGGAGGGAGGATGTCGGGGTAGGAGTGTCTGGTCTTCTACCTAGAACATTAGGACTATGGTGGGTTGCTACCCTCCGCGGAGAACATGGGTGCAGGGAAGCCTGGGAAGAAAAAGTAAGTGGGGAGTTTGTGATGCCAGAAATGTACGTTTCTACAAAGTGGGGCCAGGGGGGAAAGGTGACTGACCTTCATTGTATCCAAAAACAATAAGAGCTAATGCAATTCATTCTTCCAATGCATACAGGCTTGCTGAACATTTGTTATATGCCAGACACTCTCCTAGGCCCTGGGAAACGAAAATCCAGTCGATAGGGGTCCCTCTGAGAGTTTAAGGGCAGAAAAAGAGAAGCAGCGGTCTCTAAAATGCCCTGAAAGAGGCAGTCAATGGCTCTGGGCCCCGGTTTCTACCTTGGTAAGAGAAGGGCTGCCAACAGGTTTTGCCAGTCTTTTCCCCACCAGCCATCCATAGATTTGCACTTAACCCTCCAAAGCATGTGGGACAAAGTTCCACTTTGGACACCAAATCCAAGCAGCAATGGGGAATCAGACACAGAAAAGTCAACTCTGGGATTAGAGCATGGCTCTCCAAAGAAAGGCTGTGTGCTAGCTTCAGGCCAGTCCCAAATTCCTGCAAAAAAGTAGGGGATAGACTCTCCCCTCCCACATGTGTGAGGTGGGATGGGGGCGGACAAGACACATGCTGGCCACAATAATGTATCTTTTCCCCAAGTGGGCAAAGATTAATTATAAACTAAAGACCTTGGCATGCTGAAGAAACGCAGTCAGTGCTCAGCAGCCCGCATCTTGCAAGGAGAAAAGGCACCCTTCAAGGAATACGAGCCAGATGAAAATGCCCAGCAGCAAACCTGCCAGCCCCTCCTGGGCCCCCTACACCTTCCCTCCTACAACTATTCTACAGCGCCTCAGAGACTAAGCTTTTCAAAATTCTTCCAGCAAGGTGTAATTTACTCGGAAAGGACAGGTTCTTGTAACTGGTATGAGTCATCACAGACAAGGGAAAAACAAATAGATCAAAATGGTATGGCCTAGTGTTTGACAGATTTGGGAACACAGGCACCTGCGTCACTGGCACAAGTCACAAATGACACAACCGTGTTTCACTAGGGTGAAGACAAAGGATGAGAGAGAGGCCTGCAGTGGCATTTTGAGTGGACACAAGGCAGTTGCCCAACATAGACGGATGGCGGGAAGGCATGCTGTCCTGTCGCATGCTGAGGTAGATTTCGGTCCAAACCAAATGGGGCAGCTGTCCATATGCCTTGAATCTTGACCCCTGCAGGGCCACCCACCTCTTTAGCATTTGGGTGACTGCCTGGATTCTGACCCCTGCCTTCCTGGCCACGAACATTTACAGAAGCTCTGACTCCCCTTTGCCTGATATCTGTCTATAGCTCTATCTAGATCAGGGATGATAAGAATGTGGGAAACAAACTCTATTCTCTCTTCCTGTATCTGTGGCAGACATCACAAATCAATCATGGCACTTTCCCCACTGAGTCCAGATTTAACCTCAGAATCCTTCTTAACCCAGACCTCCAAAGAGTCCCAGCTATCCCTCAACTGACAAACAATACCAAATCCAGGTTTAGGACTTCAGTTTCTGCCTGGTGGAAATTGTACCTAGCATTTCTTGTTCCCTGGTGATGCCCAATTTGGGGTATTTTTCCCAAATAAATAATTCAACAGAATCTTTTAAAAAATTACAACACGTATACTCACAGATGTTCATTGTCAGTAAATACCAGACTACCTCCACTTCCCAACAAAAGATGAGTAAATGAGTGAATCATGTCTACTTTGAACACTTCATATATAGCAGGTACTTATGATATGCAGTATTTCATTTAGTTTTTACAACTCCAGAAGTTAGATATCATCATCTCTAATTTTCAGAGAAAGCTGAGGCTCAGAGAAGTGAAGTAGGCGGCAAAAGGTCACACACACAGTGGTGAGTGTGTGGTGGGGCTGGGACCAAAACCCACATTTAACTTCACAAGAGGTCTTTATTAGGAAAGTGAACACACACGCGCACACACATGCACATGTAATCCTACATACCCTTTAAGGAGGAATGAAGCATCTAAGCTGGTCCCCGAGGGCCCGGCAGCAGCAGAGCTTTGCAAGCGGGAGCAGCAGCCCCGTAAATCTCATTAGGCCGAGGGGCGTGGGTTCTCCCTGCTGACCTAACCAGCTCTCACCTCTGCCTTCCATGGAAACAAAAGCAGAGCCTCTGGAAATTCCAAACCACCCCCAAATCCCTCCCTGAGTGTAAATGGCTTCCACAATTTAATTCAGCCCAAAGAGAAGTTACTGACGTTTACCAGCTTCTGTCCTAGGTATATATAAAGAATAAGATGCAGACTAGAGCCATGACGTGAACATAGCCAAGACACGCAGACATGAACACATTCGTTTCTTGATTTTTTTTTCAGTTTTAGTACTTGTCTAAGTATGAGGAGTACTACCAAATACAGGGGGCATGGTCCTTCTAGGGTCACAACCATAATTCATGAAATTTGGGTCATAGTACAAACACACGTAAAGGAGCAATTAATTCTGATTGAGGCTGGTAGGAGAATGGAGTAAACAATCAGGATTTTGAAGGATGAATAGGAGTTCAACAGTCACCAAAAGGGGAAACTTTTTCACATCCTTTGCTTTTCTTTAATCCTTCCAACAGCTCTATGAAAATGTACAGTCTCTTATTCATAAGTGAGAGCAGAGTATAGAGATAAAGTTATTTGCCCAAGGTCCTAGGGTGAGAATAGAGCTGAAATAGCAACTTGGGTTTTACTCCTTAAGCCCATGATCTTTCCCATTTGACACAGCAGCATTTTTTTTTAAATAAGCACTGGGCAATGATGTTCAGTTTCCAGTTTAAAAAAAAGAAGAGGGGAGGGGGGTTCTACTATCAAGGAAGACTGAGCACCGGATCAGTAAATTTAAAAGTAAATATAGGGGGAAGATATAGCTCAATGGTAGAGTGCGTGCTTAGCATGCACAAGGTCCTGGGTTCAATCCCCAGTACCTCCATTAAAAAAAAAGACAAATAAATAAACAAACAAACCTAATTACCTCCTCCTCCAAAAAATAAAACGAACCAAAACCAACCAACCAAACAAAAAAGATTAAAAATAAATAAATAAATGTAGAAAGTTTGTTTCCTGCAGAACTTCTCAGGGCCTTTAATGTACCATGTGAGTCTATGAAAGTAGAGCTTCCAAAATGCATGTGGCCTCAGAACATTCTGCTTGGTGCTAGAGGACTTGGGGAAAAAGGAAGGGGGGTGAAATGACTGAGTTGGGGCCCTCGGGCCAGTCTGCAAGCACTGAGGACCTTAACCAACTCACCCAACTTCCCCAGGTCCTAGCAACTCATCTATAAAATGGAGATAATGACAGAACTGGCCTTGTTGCCAAAAATAAATGGTTTGACTATGTGGCAAGTCCCTGCAAGTGCCGGGCATGTGGTAGGGGCACACTAAAACTCATTATTCATCTTATTACCACACTGATACACGAACATGATCCTTCTAGAAGACAGGACATCTGGTCCCAGCCCTCGGGGTGGTAGGGGGTCCAGAATGTAAGCCGCCTCTGCTCCTGGGGGTCCAAAGCCATCGGAATACAGACTACAGTTATGGTTCTACGTGGTTACTGACAGCCCTTCATCCCCACCTCATTACCTTGGAGCAAACGTTCCCTGCTGTTCTTTTTCCCAGCGCTGAAAGCTGAGATGTACCTCTGTTACCTGGCTCCCTGAGCATTCATATGATATTAAAAAATAAAAAATAGATTGGAGGGTGGGTAGAGCTCAGTGGCAGAGGGCATACTTAGCGTGCATAAGGTCCTGAGTTCAACCCCCAGTACCTCCATTAAAAAAAAATAGATGAAAAGATTATGTGAAAAAAGCGATTCTGCAAGGCCAGCACGATGCTTCATCAACCGAGTCTGCTCTAAATCGAGACAGCCCGGCCCGGCGCGGGCAGGTCTCTGACAGAGGGGAACTGCATTGTCCCTGTAATCCTGCCGAGGCGCCAGGACAATGGGACTGTGTGGCCGGCACCAGCCGGGCACTTCCCTGCACCCTGTCCACGCGGCACATTCCTGGGGCTCAAGTCCGGGTGTCATCAACGCCCAGCCTGCCTCGGTCCAACCCTCTGCTGCCCGTGCCTTGCTGTTCTTGTTCTGTTTTTCCACAGCCACAGATGCAGCTCAGTTGCTCAGCCTGGCTCTGAATTCAGACTAAAGAGACCCAGAGTCAAACCTGCTGACTTTAACTCCTTGGGCTCCAGGCCCGGACTTGCTGCTTTCTAGCTGTGGGTCTGAGGCAAGTCCTGTCATGGCTCTGGACCCCAGTTTCCTCACAGGCTGATGCACCTATGCAGCCAGCAGGTCACAGGGGAGGCTTGGATTGTTTGAAGTCAGCAGGGGCCAGAGGAGGTGAGGCCAGGACCTTCCAGGGCTGCTGATGGATGTGACTCTGGTCCAAGCCATTTGCAAGACAATTAGGCAGGGTGGTTCAATCACAAGATTCAGGCCAGTGCCAGCGCTCAGCATGTGGACCGACCAGCTCCCAGGGAAACACGGCACAGCGCAGAAAGCTGTGCATCCTGGTGGTGTCTAAGCAGGAAAGCTGGGAGCAAAGACAGCTACTTCTGGGTATTTCGCAGACACAGTTCTGAGCCCTTGCCTTAGAGTTGCTCACTTAAACCCCCCACAGTACCCCAAGAGGTAGATCCTATGCTTAGCCCTGCTTTAGACTGAGCCCCAGAGAGAGCAACTTGCCCAAGGTCACACAGTCAACGGTGGGGCTGAAATCTGAACTCACACCATCTGGCTCAAAAGGCTTCCCCCCCCGGACCACTGCACTACACACCGTCTCTTTGTCTGATGAAGTAAAATAATCTTCCTTTAAAGGTAGCACGAAAAAAAACTTTTTAATTAAAAAATAAGGTTAATGGGCTGTCATAAACAAAGGACCTCATTTTAAAAAAGAAAAAATTTCAGAATATATCAAAACAGAATATCACACAGCAAATCAACTCATCCAACTCATTTTCTAAATGGGGAAACTGAGGCCCAGGAAGGGAGAGAGATCTGCCCACAAGCAGGCAGGTGGCGTAAAGACCGACCCTTCTCTCAGAGAAAGACAAACATCAAATGATACCACTCATATGTGGAATCTAAAAAATGATACAAATGAACTTATTTACAAAACAGACTCAGACATAGAAAATAAACTTATGGTTACCAAAGGGGGAAGAGGGGGAAGGATAAATTAGAAGTTTGGGATTAGCAGATACACATTACTATATATAAAATAGATAACCAACAAAGTCTACTGTATAGCACAGGGAACTATATTCAATATCTTATAATAACCTATAATGGAAAATAATATGAAAAAGAATATATATATGTATAATTGAATCACTATGCTATACACCAGAAACACAACATTGTAAATCAACTGAACTTCACTAAAAAACACTCACCATTCTTGATTTAACTGCCTCTACATTAATTTATATTCTCCATGTTTCACATGAAGCATAAGGATGTATTTATACATATGTATAATATTTTTATTATGATAAAACCACAGGGTTTATTAATAATCTTTAACTAAAACTCAATCCATTTATTCTTCACATGGAAATCATGGTAAAAGGCAGCTGGGGATGTGATCCTGTCCCCAAGACATGGAATCCAGAGTGGTCCATCTGGAGACCCCTTAGAGACATCTGTTCTGAGTTTCTACCAAGCAGAGAGAACAACTGACATGCCAGGACCAGCATGATTTTAGTGACTGTCCAAAGATACCATTATGCTAGCAAAACTGACCCTTTGTAACATAAATTTATGGCTGTATCTGCAACTGGAGGATAAATATGAGGTCTTGTAATAGCTTCAGGTAATAAACATTTTTAAATGCAGAGGTGGACATGGTCAAGACAGCATCCTAGTTTCTCCACCAAAGAGGACATCTGTGATTTTCTTCTACCAGCATCCCTTTCTTTTAACAACTGGAATCAATCTGGAGCTGCCAGTCATGAGGCCTCCACCTCCCTGCCCCACAGACTGTACATGTGACCCGGGCCAATTGGGTCCTTTTAAGGAGATGATTGACATTGAGGGAGGAGGGCTCTCTCTTCCCCTGGGATCAAGACCCAGAAGAACCACTATACCTGGACAATTTCTCCTGCTGCACAGAGCCCATCTGAGGCCAAACCCAGAGGGAAGAGAAAAGAGAGATGAAAAGAAGATAATTCTTCAGCCCTAGATTCGACAATCCCTGCACTTCCCAGGTCAGAGAGCCAAGCAATTCCCCTCTTTGCTGCAATTTTAAGCTTGCAAACAAATGAATTATAACCAATGCTCACAACTGGAGTCTTTCCATCAAAGAATTACCTTTCCAAATCACCCTCTTAACCCACTTAACCAAACTGAGAAGAGGTCTAGATTTAAAAGGAACTGCAGACTGCTAATGGGGACAGGGTTGCCTTGAGGATGATGAAGAAGTTCTGGAACTTTCAGACAGTGGTGATGCTTGCACTGTGAATTGACTTTACGCCACTGAACTATACACTTTTAAACAGCTAACATTTTATGTTGCTGTATTTCACCACAGTCATCAAAATGGAAAGAAAAAGGCACTCTGCGGGATTCAAAAGACTGCCCCCACTGGACGTGCCACAGCAAACAGTCTCTCCCTGTGTTCTCTGTGTTCCTGGCCACACCAGGCTGGCCAACAAGAGGGCTAAGTGTGGCTGGTGGAGTTCAGCGGGGGACCTTTGGCCATGAACATGCAATTCTTCTGCATTTTCCATACTGCCACCATAAAGGAGACCCTTGAAAATCGGTTAACCATTAAAACCCCAACTGCCTTGGAGAAAAACAGCCCATGGGGTCAAGTGGATGGCCATCCAAAGTAAGGATGCCTGTGCTAGGAAGGGTGCCAACCACTGTGTTCACTGGTAATGCTGATTAGGCAGAGGAATACACATTTATTGAGCATCTATTATGTCCCAGGCACAGTGCTAACCCTTAGAAGGTTCTCTGACAATCTCTACCTTTTTAAAACGATTGCTACCCCTATTAACTCTGGAACCCCACCTCCTGAAAACATATTCTACAGAAATAATCCAGTAGATGAGAGAAAGGAGCTATGGGTATTAAAATGTTGGTTAGAACATTATTTATAACAATAAAAACTGGAAGCAACTTAAGAAGCCAACACCAGGGGAAATTTCAGGAATCACAGTGCACTTGTGAAATTGGACGCTCGGCCGCCAGAAGAGCATTCATTCCCACACTCTGCAGCCACATACATTATGAAATTATGTTAGAAAAGAAAAAAAAAGGAAGAAACTGATTAGGGCATGATTTGCAGGGTGTGACCACAGCCATGCAGAAGTAGGAGAGACTTCACTCCGATTTCATCAGTTTTTGTGTTCCAGGAGCCAAGCCAGGATACCACGTTGCATAGAGCCGATTTGCATGTGTGTTCATTTTGTTTTCATTTCTTACAGTTTAATGCTTTTTGTATATTCACAGACGTGCAACCATCACCACAGATTTTAGAATATTTTAGAATCGCTTCATCACCTCAAAGAGAACCCCTATGTATGTTAACTACCACCTCCCTATCCTGGCTTTGGGGAAATCCTTTTGCAATATGGAGAACCCTTTGGTAAGGAAAAAACTCTCCTGTTCACCCCTCTTCCATGGTTTATCTTTCTGGAATTCAGGGTTTTGTTTTTTGTTTTTTTTCTCAGCATGACCCTATGTCCTAGCCCCAAATAAATCGCTTTGGAAGTTTGTGATAGTGTCAATTTTTGTTATGTCCAGAATGGGGGGGGGCTTTAAAATAAAGACTGCTACAGGCAGAACTGTTCATACACAAAGGGACACCCACCTTTTCCTCTTCCTTTCAGTCTAACAGAGACACAGGAATAAGTCAGCCAAGGCCAGGGCCCAGCTACCCAGGCTAGGAGCCTGCACCATGGTTGATATAGCCTGTTATTCTGTGGCCATCAAAACCCTACTGGTGTTCATATGGTTGACATTTATTCATTCGACAAGTGTTATTGAACACCTACTGCGTGCTAGACACTATTCAGAGGGCACTCATGAATTCTCCCATTGGGTCTTCATGGCCACCATTGGAAGTCATCTATCACCCAGTCAGATAGGGGCATCATTTTGGTCATCCCTCCAGCGCCCTCTCCTGCCCTACCCAAAAAGGTAGACTCCAGCCACCACACTTCTGGTATTCAATGGTCAGGATGGCAAATGCAGCAACATACTTCCTAGCTCACACCCTGAAAACAATTTGCGGTACATGTTACCAGCGGTGCTAGTGGTTCAGAGATTTAGCACATGTTCAAAGTCAGAGACCAAGGAGCCAAACCCAGCCCTGCTGTGTCCCTGCTGAACGGTGACTCTTTGTAGGTTATGACCCCCTACCCCAGCCCTAAAAGAACACAAGGACACTTACCTGCACGACCTCTTTCACCAGGGTCTTGTCCGTGCCGGTCTTGGCGCGCTGCAGCCCGCTGACGTTCTCGCCGATCCATGTAATGAGGGCAAACTTAGACCTCTTGCTCATTGCGTCCCCAGTGGTGACCCGCACAAAGGCAAATAATCGGACATCATCTGCACCAACGGCAAAAGGAAGGCACAGTGCTCGGTTAAAACACCCCAGATCCACATCCCCAGAAGGGTCTCTGAGCCACGAGGGTGCCCTGGACCACAAGCTACCCCGTCTGACAGGGAACCATCTGGCCTGGGGGAGCTGAGACACAGTCCCGGCAGGCCACGGACTCTGATTCAAACTCTAGATCCAGCCCAAGGGACTCTATGACAGTTATTTCTTAAAGAAAACAGATCATAATCACAGCATCTTTCAGTCTGTGTTTTACTATTCATTGGATCTTCGTAAAGGTGCTGGGAGGTGGGCCATGGGGACATCACTGTCACCTTCATTGACATCCAAAGCACCATTTGGTAGATGGGGCTTAGAGGTCAAGTGACGTGCCCAAGGTAATGAAGCCAGCCTGAAGCAGAGGGAGGTCTGGGACATCTCAGGCATATCTGTCAAGCCCCTCTCCCTTGGGGCACTGCCTCCTCCCAGCCGTGGGAGTGTGATGGGCACCCAGCCTGGGACCTGACCACAGGGGTCAGTGAGTGACAAGGCAATAAGGACAGAGAAGAAAGGTCTCAGGGACACTTCACAGGCCAAACTGACATGCTTGGTGACTGGCAGGCCACGAGGAGTCAGGAAGGAGAAGTCCAGGGGACAAGAGACCATGTCAGCTCCATCTCCTACTCCCCGGGGAATCTGACTTAATCCGCAAACATCTCAGCCTCAGCGGCCTTATCTGTAAATGGGGAGATAGTTTTGTCCTTTTTTAAATTTATTGAGCTAAAAGTCACACAACCAACATAAAATTCACCATCTTAACTGCTTCAAAGCATACAATTTAGCAGCATTTAGTGTATTCATAATGTTGTGCAATCATCACCTCTAATTCCAGAACATCTGCACCACCCCAGAAACAATCCCTTCCCCCACAAGCAGTCCCTCTTCACCCCTGCTCCCTCCAGCCCTAAGCAACCACTAATCTGCCTTCTGTCTCTGGATTTGCCTGTTCCGGACATTTCTCACAGACAGAATCCTACACTATATGGTCTTTTGTGTCTGGTTTCTTGCACTCAGCATATTTTCAAGGTCCATCCACATTGTAGCATGATCAGTACTTCATTCCTTTTAGGGTTGAATAATATTCCATTGTATGGATAGACCACATTCTGTTCTGTTCATCCATTCAACCACTGATGGATAGTTGGGATTTTTCCAAATTGAGGTGATTTTACACCTCCCTCATTTGTCGACCATGAAGGTTAAGTAGGACGCTTTGATATCCGCCTGGCCTGACATGATAGAAACTTCTCCCTGGAGCCTGAGCCACAGGGCGGAGCTGCAGGTGGGGAGTGCGCACAGGAAATGTGCCTGGTAGGGCTGAGGAAGTGAAATTCATGCAGCCATGCATGGCTGGTGCAGACAGAGAGTGTGGGGGAGAAGCCTTTTTGTTCCCTAGCATTTCCCGGCACTCACGGCTGTGTTTGGGAAGCCAGCGCACTGTTTTGAGTAGTGTTGTTGGAGGAACAGGAGAACCAGCTCCAAAGTGTTTAATTAAATTGCAGCCTTGACCCGGAGCGGGAGGCAGGCCACACATCAGATGCCTCCCAACTTGCTAATGTGAGACAATACAAGGGAAAGAACCCCTGGTCTGTTTCCACGGCAACCACTCTATTTCCCTTTTCCTCATTGGTCAGCCTGGATGTTTGGGTTCCCATGACCACAGTTGGATCCCAACTGCCCCATCGCTGGCCAGAGCCTCCATGTGGGAAAGTTACAAACCATGCGTTTCAAGTACCAGCCCAGGACCTGGTAAAGACAATGCACCATAAGTCTCTCCTCCACCCTCAAGGATGCGGGCAACTTGGCTTTTAAGACCTTCCAGAACTGCATTTAAATTATCAGGGCAGAAGGGACTACCTTCCTGGGTGGCTGTTTCATGCTTATCTGACGATGGTCCAGCCAGGAAGATTGCTGACGTTTTTGAAAATCCACAAGTCATGTTATGGTTACAAATGTTTGCCACTCAGGATTTGGCAAGACATCAAAAAGTCAGCTGAAGGTCTGAGATGAAAAACGTATTCGTCTGAGTAACATTTTCACAGCTGCCCACACAGACCTCTCTACCGCTCATCCTGAAGCAGGTTCTCAACTCATTTGACCTCCAACTGGTCAGTGCAGGAGGAAGTTCTAGTTGAGTCGCTGGTTGAGGTTAATTTCCCTCCTCTGAACAAACGAGGCAGATGGAACGCAGATGTCCACAGAGTGTATCACCTGAAAGGCAGAGCTAAACCCCATCATATGCATGTATATGAGTATGTGGGGGTGACTGGTACTGCGGGTGCATGTGTGTGCATGTTCTTGCATGTGTGTGAATGTACATGTGGGGGCACACACACTATGGTGGCAAAACTGGCCAGAAGAAAGTTAGTACTTGAGGTTACTGTCACCCTCGTGGTGCCACTTGGTCCCCAACGGGCCAGTGAAAGGAGCCGGGCCCAGAACTCACACCAGGGGACAGACACCCTGAGCTCCCTCTGTGAGAGCCCTCAGCACAGCTACCTACACCTGCTGCTCCCTTTACAGTTCACCCTGACACCCCCGTCTACAGCGTCTAGGTGGAGTCCAAGTCCTGGAATCCGTTAGATACTCATCACCACTTTGTACCAGCTCTGTGGCGAGACCAAATTCCCAGATGTCTCTAAGCCTCAGTTCCCTCATTAGCAAAACGGGTCAAATACCTACCTCATAAGGAGGCTGTGAGAATTAAACGGGGGAAAAAAGAGACATATAAGGCTTGGCTGATGGGGATGGTTACTGTTCTCCTCTCCCAGCCATGTGGTGAAACGACCCTCAGAGGTCTTTCCTGCCAGCCTCTCTGCTGCCTTCCTGTACCCTCCAAACCATGCTCACTCCCAGGGGTCTCAAAGTAGGGGCGCTCCTAGGTGCACACAGTCATGTAGTTGCTGGTCCCATGAGTATTTCTTGAGGAACTATTCTGTGCTAAGCCCAGGGCTAAGCACTGGGGTGGGCACAGAGAAGACCAGCGAGGGCCCTGAAGACAACAGGCTGTTCATTGAGCACTTCTCACATGCTAGGCGCCATTCTAAGAACTTACAATCTGCCCATTTGCTCAGTCTGACCTCTGTGTCGGGTCAGCACGGCTCACAACCCCATTTTACAGATAGAGAAACTGAGGCTCAGAGAGGTGAAGTGATCTGGAGCCAGACATCTGGTTCCCTGCCCACTGAAAACTGGTTATGTCTATAGCAGCAGTTGTCAAAGTATGGTCCTTGGACCAGCAGCAACAGTATTGCCCAGGAACTCACTGAACTGTGAATTCAGAAACTCTGGAAAATGGGGTGTGGGAAGTCAGTCTGAATGAGCCTTGGGCGGGGGCCGGAGGGGTTGGGGGGGATTCTGATGCCTCCAAAACCTAAGAACCACTAACCTAGAGGAAGCGGTGAGAAGAGGTGAGGATGGGGCTTTCAGCTCAGAGGACCTGCTCCCTGGCAGCCAGGAAAGTGGGCGAGACAAAAGGTCTTGTGGGCTAAGCGCCCAGAGTTCAGCCCCACCCCCACTTCCCCATCCCCACCGTTTTATTTTAAGGAAGTGATCGCCTAAAGGAGCTTCCGGTATGGTCTGTTTCCTCAACATTGAAATTTACAGAATTTGAAGCATCTAAGTGTGGTTCCTAAGCATCTCACTGCCGAAGACCACCGGGATTGTCCCCCCAGAGACTCTCCCCTAGTCACACAGAGGAGAGCTGTGTTTAGAAAAAGAGCTGCTGGATAACAGGGAGTTTTTCTGTTCCCTCTGTTGACATAAGCCATCATTAACAAAGAGTCCCAAATGCATCACAAAACCACAGAGCCCCCTCTCGGGGGAGCCATCAACCAATGACAGAGGTTAGGAACCCCGTCTCCGAGGATGGTCAACACCACTGCTCACTCCTTCTGGCCCCCGCTATGGGCTCAGTGTTGAGGTTGACTACACGTTAGGTGCTAGGTGCTCCCAGTTCAGGGCTGTGGAAACCCTCCCCTTCCCGCCCAATGAGAGTCTTGTTCATGAAAAGTTGGTCCTCATAGGGCGTTAATATAAGTCCACTCTCAAAAGAACTTGGCCCTTCGGTTGGTCTGTGAAGCCTCATCACAGGCCAATGACTGATTATCAGTGTCTAACAGCTCCTGGACCCACCAATCCCACAGCCTTAAGGATCCACCTGGACCCAGAGACACCACATGGCTCAAAGTCCTGTTCTTCTCTTCAAGGCTCCTCGCCTTTATCTACTTAGGAAGTTAATTTGCAGTGTAGTCATTGCATGTAAAGTTCACAGCTAGTGCTCAAAAATGCCAGCTCTGTTCACCAGGTGTTTTCTCCTCTGCAGCCCCTTCCTCCCCAGGCCCTCCTCTATCCCCTCCTCATCCTTGCAGTTCCTCTCTTGCTCCTATCCACTGCCTTTACCGCCCCTCTCTTCCCTCCTCCAGCTCTCTGTCTAGGGCTGGAAAGGAGAGAGCAACTTAGGGAAACAGAGAGAGGTAAGGAGGGAGAGTAGGGGAGTGGATGTGGAGGAAGAAACAGAATGACACAAGGACTGGGAGATGACCCCAAGGGCAAGGGAATAGGGATGAAGAAAAACGGGGGAGTCAGATTCCTCTGGAATCACCAAGGCCACCAAGATGAGCTGCTCTAATAATTTTCCCAAAAACTATGAACAGCACATAATCCCCACCAAATTCTCAAGGACTTCCTGCCCTCCTCCACCCCTCCCACCCAGACTTGAAGTCTCCTGAGGCTCAGAATCACCAAGGGGCAGATTCTGACTGGTTCCTTTCAGTATTCTCACCACAGTGACCCCGACACAGGATCCACACTGATCGAGGACCCTTGCCTTTGCCCCCTAAAAGACCCTGGTCTTCCCCTCTGCCCTTTCCCAAAGCTGGCACTGGATGGAGGACAAAACCCAGAGGAGACTGAGGATCTGTCATGGGCCAAGCAGTGTGAGGCTTTCTCACACTTTCACAAATGGTTTGAACAATTTTTTTCATTACACACAGAACACATACTGTGTGTAGAATAATTAGAAGTGCAAACAAGCGAAATATAAGAGGGCGGGCGTCCATCACCAAAATAAACCTAAGTAAACTCCCTAATAACACCTAATTAAACCTTTGGGTGCATGTCCTTTTTTCTCTTAATTTTATTTTTCATAGAAGTATAGATGATTTACAATGTTAGTTTCAGGTGTACTGCAAAGCAATTCAGTTGTATATATACATACTGATATATCTTTTTTCAAGAACCTTTTCCATTATAGCTTATTACAGGAAATTGAATATAGTTCCCTGTGTTCTACAGGAGGTCTGGGTACCTGTCTTTTTGATCTTTTAGCTGAGATCTGTCCAGATCTTGCCATTTTCCCAGCACCAACCACAGTGCCAGGCACACAGGAGGTGCCCAATACATATCTGCTGACCAACAGAGAGAAAAAAAAGGGAGAGAAGTAATCATTTTATAATTTCCACCCAACACTGAACTTTAGAGCAAGACAAAAGAAACGAGGAAGGAGACAGCAGGAAATTGCCCCAGAGCACGACAGGGCAGGATTGCAGCTCCCCTGCAGCTGACCTTACCTTATATAGACACCCTGAGAAGTTAAGCAAACAAGGTTCAGTAAGGAAGAAAACAACCCACACACCAAAAAGCTGAGCTGTCAGCCTCCACCAAGTGAGCTCCCTGGAGGGGGCATGAAAGGAAATGGGAAAGAATTCAAACATCCTGTCGCTTGGGCAGGGGGACAGCAGGACAGTAGTCACAGCCTCACTCACTTCCAGCGGGCTGCGGATGGGGGAGCCCAGGCAGCGACAGATGAGGACCAGGGAAGCGGAAAATGTCCTCTCTCTCAGACACAGAGGATGAGGGCTTGTGGGGGCCAGAGGTGACTGAGGTCTGAGGCTTAAAGGAGCCAGTCCTTCCCTTGAAGGGAGGGCTATCATTGTTGAAAGGCCCCATGTCACTCTCTCCCTCTTCTTCAAAGTGACTTTTCTTGTTGTTCTGATTAGTGAAACAAAAAAATCTTCCTGTCCCACTCAAAAATTTACACAAAATATTTAAAAGTATAAAAAATAAAGAGAACTTTCGGGAGGAGGAATAAATTAGTAGTTTGTAATTAACAGACACACACTACTATATATAAAATAGATAAACAACAAGAACCTACTGTATAGCACAGGGAACTATATCCAGTGGTAATATCTCGTAATAACCTGCAATGGAAAAGAATCTGAAAAAGAATACATATATATGTATGTATAAATGAATCATTTTGCTGTACATCTGAAACTAACACAATTGTAACTATACTTCAATTTAAAAAAATAAATGTGTAAGTGAGGGAAGGGCATAGCTCAGTGCTAGAGTGTGTACTTAGCATGCATGAGGTCCTAGGTTCAATCCCCAGTCCCTCCATTAAAATAAATAAATAAATACATACATAAACTTAATTAGCTTCCTCCCAGAAAAAAATAAAAATAAAAATAAATAAATGAATAAATAAAGAAAACTCATTATCCTAGGAATAAAACCAGCAGACATTCTTTATTCCTCGTAGCGGAAGAAGAGAGATTTTATATCCTTATGTCATCTACAGCCCATGTGTACACATGGATGTGAACCGAGTCACTGTATGTGAGATCACACTGTCTATCCAGACTACTTCTTTGTCCCACCACTTCCTCAAAGCAGGAGACCTCCCAGATGACTCCTTCCTCCCTGAATTTTCATTAAACACAGAATGACCCAGCTTCCCTAGTCTGACAGAGAACAAGAGAAAATGGAGTGCAGGATAGCCTGAGGTAAAGAAAGATGATTACTTCAGGGAATGGGCTGATCTGGAGACCCAGATTATCAATATAGTGAAAGTTTTCCCCCAGTGACAAAGCACCAGATCCTTTCTTTAACGATTACTTTTACTTCCTTAAATGGAAGTCAGTGTGTTATACCAGACTCCACCTTCTGACTTAGAGAAGGATGGTTACAACCAGTTCCTAGAGGTTGAGGCCTTCACTGCAGCATCGACAGTGAGACACTCTGGGGACACTGAAGTATTCTGATTACCTGAGCCCTAGATGCCCTTGGTGTACACTGCTTGGCATTCTGGTATCCACTTTTTATAACTTTGCTCTTTCTTCCACTGCTGTTACTTAATTATTTGACAAACATTTGTTGCAGTTCATGAATTTGCTGAATAAGACACAGTCTCAAAGCAGGGCAAAAAAAACAAAAACAAACACAAGTGTGTGAATACAATGAAGTTGGTACCATAGCCATGAGGTATCACAATACATAAGGGAACATGAAAGAAAGAAATGAACTCTGCCTGGGGGGTGGTGATTAGGGCAGGCTTCACAGAGGAGGTGATGTTTGATCTGGGTCTTGAAGGATGATCTAGAGTTCATCCACCTAACAGGGTAACATGGAAGGAGGGGGCCTATAGTTAATAACCTGAGGGATAGATTCTGACAGAACTCTACAGACAAAAGCAACAGCTTCTACAGGCAAATTCAAAATGCTTTCCTCTACCAGGCCCTCTCTATCTCTGACTTGCCACAGGCTAGAGGGGCATACAATTAGCTTATTATTACTCTGTGTAAAACAAGAGTTTAAAGGCTCAGAATGACATCCCTCAAGGCTCCGACAGCCTGATCATCCCTGCACCAGGAGGACAGGAACCTTTTTCCCTATGACGTCTCAAGCGCCCAAAATGATGCCTGACACACTGTTCACGCTCAATAAATCTTTCTTGAATAAATAAGGAACCTGACTGACACATTGTAACTGACTATACTTCAATTAAAAAAAAAAAAAAAAGGAGCCTGAGCCCATCTCTAGCTGCTTAGAAGCATTTCAGTGCCTCATCCTCAGTTGTGTCACTTCAGTGGGGGCTGCTATTTATTTAAGAATAAAACCAATTCTCTCCCCAGATTTTAAAGGTGTGGTTTCTACCTCCAGAGAGTAAAATGAATAGACCAGCAGAAATGATCAGATAGGAACAGACAGATAGCAATTGACTGGCCTGGACAAATTTGTCCTTTAAATAAAATTGCATGGACCATAAGCAAAATGAAAGACAACCTATGGACTAGGAGAAAATATTTGCAAACAATGCTACTAACAAGGGATTAATTTCCAAAATATACAAACAGTTCATGTAACTGAATATCAAAAAAACAAATAACCCAATCATAAAATGGTCGGAAGACCTACATAGACATTTTTCCAAAGAGGACACCCAGATGGCCAACAGGCACATGAAAAGATGCTCAATATTGCTAATTGTTAGAAAAACGAAAATCAAAACCACAATGAAGTATCACCTCACACCTGTCAGAGTGGCCATCATGCAGAAGTCTACAAATAATAAATGCTGGAGAGGCTGTGGAGAAAAGGGAACCCTTCTACACTGTTGGTAGGAATGTAATTTGGCACAGCCACTATGGAGAACAGTATGGAAGTTCCTTTAAAAACTAGAAATAGACTTACCATATGATCCAGCAATCCCACTCCTGGGCATATATCTGGAGAAAACTCTAATTGGAAAAGATACATGCACCCCAATGTTCATAGAAGCACTATATACAATAGCCAAGACATGGAAGCAACCTAAATGTCCATCAACAGATGAATGGATAAAGGAGATGTGGTATATTTATACAGTGGGATATTAATCCGCCATGAAAAAGAATGAAATAATGCTATTTGCAGCAACATGGGTGGACCTAGAGATGATCATATTAAGTGAAGTAAATGAGACAAAGACAAATATCATATAATATCACTTATATGTGGAATCTCAAAAAAAGAGATACAAGTGAAATTATTTACAAAAGAGAAATAGACTCACAGAAGTAGAAAACAAACTTATGGTTACCAAAGGGGAAAGGGAGTGGGCTGGGAAAGATAAATTAGGAGTTTGGGATTAACATATACATACTGCTATATATAAAATAAACAACAAGGACCTACTGTATAGCACAAGGAACTATATTTAATATCTTATAATAACCTATAATGGAAAAGAATCTGAAAAAGTATGTATATATAGCTGAATCACTTTGCCATATATCCGAAACCAACACAACATTGTAAATTAACTATACTTCAGTTTTTAAAGAATGGTTAAAAAAAAAAGTGCATAGTTAGGGAAGCCCAACAGCACAATATTGCCAGGATTAGCAATGCCTGCATGACCTGGGGGGTCTCTCCCTCCCGTGCTCACATCACCAAGCACGGTGTCCCGGAGAAGCAAAGCAAACTCTAGCCCTCAACAACCTAAGAGAGCAAGGAGACCCGGGTTCGAGTCCGAGCTCTGCCTCTTTCCATTGCATGACCAGGGCCCAGCGGCATCCCGCCTTGGATCCCCAGTGCTCTGGGCTAAGGCAGGAGGTGGCTTCTCTGTGCCTGCCTCAGAGCCCTGGGGTGGCGGGGACAGACACCCATGTGGTTTTCATCCCCATGGCTGTTGACACCCGCTGCCCTCGAGTACACCCGCACATTTACAGCCAACTCGTGTCACTCTTTTATTGATTCATTTACTTAACCCACATGAATATCCAAGACAGACTGTCCACTTTCCTTTAAGTACCCATTTCTTATGCAAGGGCTGCAGGCAAAGAATCATTTCCTAAACACCAGCTCTGTACGGGCCCTGGATTGGAAGGTGAAAACCAAGCTGTGGGTCTGGGGGTGGGGGTCCGATGCCAGGTCTGGCTATAAATCCTCATCAGAATTGTGGATAAAGGCTCAGAACTGGGCCTGGCACAGAGCCAGTGGCACAAAAGACACCGGACAGTGATGCTGACAAGGACATAGATAATTAGGACAGAGCACACAGAGGTGGCAGGAGAGGAGAACTTGCAAAATCAAGTCCACACTGGAGCATGCAGGTGGGGCTGAGTGCGTCTGGGCCCTGGGGCTTGGACCGTCACCCCAGAGAAAGGCAGGTCTGTACTGGAGAGAAAAGTGGCAGAGCCAAAAATGCTGACCTGCGAATTAACCACAGAAAGGCATATGGCAAAATTCTAGGAGGTCGTGGGACAAAGGTCGTGGGAATGAAATGCATGCTGTTCAAGCAAAATCAGAGTCCTCACCACATACCCCACACTCCTGCACAGGCGGGGCCACCACCTGGCTCAGTTTCTGCCCTCTCTCTCATCCCTTTTGTTCTTTAGGATATCATTTATGTACTGTAGAATTCACCCTTATAAGTGTACAATTGACTAGATTTTAGTACATCCACAAGGTTGTACAACCATCACCACTGTCTATTTTAGGATATGTTCATCACCCCAAAAAGAGACCCCGGGCACATGAACAGTCACTCCTCACTGCCCAGTCCCTACTCCTGGCGACCACAAATCTGCTGTCTATCTCCATGGATCTTCTCATTCTGGAAACCTGAAATACGTGGAATTGCACAATATGTGGCCTTTCACGACTGGCTCCTTTCCCTCAGCATCATGTTTTCAAGGTTCATCCCTGTTTTAGCGCATGTCAGTGTGTCACTCCTTTTTATGGCTGAATGATATTTCACTGATGGGCAGACCACGTTTTACCTAATCCACTCATCAACTGATGGACATCTGGGTGGTTTCCACTTTTCAGCTATTATTGTGAATAATGCTGCTGTGAATATTCATGTACCAGTATTTGTGGGTTTTCCTTTCTCTTGGGTAGATATTAAGGCATAGGGTCGCTAGGCTTAACCTTTCAGGAACTGCCAAACCGTTTCCCACAGTGGCTGCACGGATTTCCTCTCCCACCAGCCCGGCCTGAGGGTACTGACTCTCCACATCCTCCCCACACCTGATATTATAACCTCCTAGTGGGTGTGAAGTGCTAGCTCATTGTGGTTTGATCTGCCTTTCCCTAATGACTAATAGTGTTGAGCATCTGTTCATGTGTTTATTGACCATTTGTATGTCTTCTTTTTTCATTCAAATCCCTTGCCCACTTTTAGTTGTCCTGTTACTGTTGAGTTGTAAGAGTTCTTTACATGCTCTGGAAGCTAGACCATTGCCAAGTATATGGTTTGAGGACCTCCCTTTTAGCTGGCCCACTCCTCACCCAGACATCCACATGCCCAACTGCTATTCGTCCAGGTCTGGCCTCAGTGTCACCTCCTCTTTAAGACTCACCTGACCCACCTGGCTAACAATGGCCTCCCTCCAGTCCGTCTCTGGCCCATTGCTTCATTTTATTTTCTTGGTCTTCATCTATTCTGAAAGGATCTGAACTGCTAGCTTACCTTTTATCTGTCTCTGCACTCCCAGTGGAAAGTCAGCTCTGTAATCTAGATCATTCAACCTTCCCAAGATCCAGAGTGCCTGGCATGTAGTAGGTCCTCGATTTCTAGTTGTTGGATGAATGAGTAATTACAAAGCGCCAAAGAAGAGAATAAGTGACTTTCACCAACTCGGATACACAGCAGTAGGTTTTGCCAAAGCAAGAACAGAGCGGGGGAGGGGAGGGATAAATTAGAAATTTGGGGTTAACAGACACACATTACTATAAATAAAATAGGTAAACAGTGAGGACCTCCTGTATAGCACAGTAAACTATATTCAACTTCTTGTAATAAGCTATAATGGAAAAGTATCTGGAAATATATATACATGTATGTATATGTATAACTGAATCACTTTGCTGTACACCTGAAACTAACATTGTAAATCAACTATATATACTTCAAATTAAAAAAAAAATTTTTTTTAGTTTACATGTTGCAAAAAACAGAACAGAGTAAGTGGCATCCCAGTCCGGGCTGCCAGAGCTCACCAGAGTGAACACAGGCCTTCACTGGACAGGCGCGGTGGGGGGGAACACAGGGGTGGCACAAAGCCTGGCTCTCCTCACCCCTCCCCAGAAGCCCCAGCATGACCCAGAGGGGCCCCTGGCCCACCCGTTCCTTTATTTGTGAACCACCAACAGTATACTGCATTCTAGAGGCAGGGTAGATGGGAGCCAAAAGAGGGAGGAAAACTACTTCCGGGTCAGATCAGACGACCTCCAACCTCCAAGGGACATCCTTTCAGTCAAAAGCATCGGAGTCAGAATTCTTCCCCGGGAAGAATGGAGGCGTTTGAATTATGGAGGGTTGCTCCCCAGAGACCATCGCAGGTTTTCCACTTCAACCAAGGCAGAAAAAGTACCTCTGAGCTGCCCATTCCCACAGATTTGCCACCAGCCGGAGGCACGGGCCTCAGGTCTGCCCCGAGCATCCAAGAAAAGAGCTTACAGCAACGTATTAAGAGCGTAGATCCTAAGAGCTCTCACCACAAGGAGAATTTTTTTTCCTTTTCTTTTTATTGTATCGATATCAGATGATAGATGTTCACTAAACCTACTACGGTCATTGTTTCACCATATATAAACCAAAATATTGTGCTGCACACCTTAAACTTAGACAGTGATGTATGTCAATTATTTCTCAATAAAACTGGGGGAGAAAAAGAGGAAAGAAGAAAAGAAAAGAGCTCGCCTGTGGTCCTTCCTCCTTGTTTCAAAAGAATTTCAGTTGCAAGTATTGGGCAGCAGCAGGGTGTCAAGAGTGGTGGCCAAGAGTGCAGGCACTGGGTAAGGAGCACAGCTCAGCCCCTGCACAACTGTGGGCCGGTGCCTTTGTGGCTCTGAGCCTCGATTTTCCTGCCTGTGAAACAGGAATGACAACTGGGTCACCACATTCAGTCACAGTGTCAATGAAATGAAATCAGAACTAGATGACTCTAGTTGGCAAAACAATGGCTCCCAAAGAGGTCCACATCCTAATCTCCAGACCCCGTGACTATGTGATTCAACATGACAGAAGTGGCTTTGCCCGTGTGATTAAATTAAGGGTCTCAGCTTGGGGAGATTATCCCGGACGATCTGGGTGGGCCCAGTGCCATCACGTGTCCTCAAATGGGAAAGAGAGGAGGGCAGAGAGATGGCAGCATGAGGACTCAACCAGCCACTGCCACCTTGAAGCTGGAGGAATGGGCCACGAGCCAAGGGATGCAGGCGCCTCTAAAAGATGAGAAAGGCAAGAAAATGGATCCTCCTTTCAAGCCTCCGGAAGGAACACAGCCCTCCCCACACCTTGATTTTAGCCCAGGGAAGTTATTTTGAACTTCTGCCCTCCGGAACTATCGGATGACACAACTGTGTTAATTTAAGCGACTGAGTTTGTGATTATTTGTTACAGCAGCCACAGGAAGCTCATATAATGACCTCAGCACAATTCCGGGCACAATAAGGGTAGAGTGTTCACTGTCATTTTTTTAAGTTTTATTATTACTTATTATTTGCATGAAAGCTGACACAAATACACAGAAGATAAAATAAGAAAAAGTGCATGAGGGAAAAAGAGCTGGATGACTGTAAACTAAGTCCAGAACTAAAACAGGATGCAAGGCATGTTAATTTCAAGTGCACTAATGAAATAAGACAGAAAATGTGTAGGTAACAGCCCTGCCGTCACATGCTGGCCTCTGGGCACCTGCCCCTGCTGAGGCCACTGAGCAGAATCTGAAAATCAAGTCAAATCAGTGAGGAGTGCAGCCATGCAGGGGCTCCAGGGCAGGGACCTGGGCCAGAAGCCACTGGAGGCAGGGGCATCAGGCAAGGGGCCTCGGCGCTTGCAGACCATTCATACGGGTCAATGGGCTGTTACGCTGGCAGAGGGGACAGCAGACCTTCCGGGGTGAGCTCAGCTCTCAGATATCTCGGGGGCCTGTTCATTCATCATTTCTACATACATCTGGGGAGAATGCCAGGTGCTGTTCTAGGTGCTGACAGTAGAGCAAGAAAACCTAACAGACCAGGATGCTGTCCCTAGGAGCTCAGATTCCAGCAGGAGAGTCAGACAACTGTTACATGAACACTCGTGTGGATGTCACTTGGGGAGCTGGTAAGTGCTACAGGACATGACTTGGGCCCACACAAGGAAGTGACACATCCACTGGGGAAAAGAGATAGGGACCAGCTACCCAAGAAGGGTGGGGGTGCTCCACTGAGGACATCACCACTGGAGAGACAATGTGCCTCTTTCCAGGATCTCACAGTGGAATTGAAGACATAGACACACACGTAACCTCCGCACAATGTAGGCAGCATCACAAAAGCAAGGAGGGCATCTGAGTGGAGGAGATTTTTGCACTGGGCCTTGACAGATGTATAGGAGTCCTCCAGGAAAGCAAAATGGACAAGGACAGGGCCAAAAGAGGGAATACTGTGCACTGGTCACAAGGAAGGAGGAGGGCAGGGCAGCACAGTGCAGTGCAGGGGAAAGGCTGGGAGTCTCAGATACAGATCTGGGTTCAAAGTCCAGTTTTTCTACTTACTGTGCCATCTCAAGCAAGTAACTTTCAAAAAAATTTTTTAATTGAGTGGAAAATTCTTTAAGTTCTATAGCGCTTTACAATTTTCAACAGTTTCAAATGCATGATTTCATATAATCCCATAATAACCCCTTTTTTTCCCCTATATTGCCCCTCCCATTTCCCTCTCCCCACTGGTAACCACTAGTATGCTCTCTGTATCTGTGAGTCTATCAAGCAAGTGACTTCTGATACTCCAAGGAAACTATCATATTCCTCACCAGTAAAATGGGGATGACTCCTACTTTGGTGCCATTGTACTCGTTACACATATACCCCTTATGGATAATAAAAACTAGATGAGTTAATACATGCAAAGCACCCACAGCGCCTGGAATTTAGTACCCATGAGGTCAGAATCATGTTTGGGGGCTGTGCATTGGTGGGGTTAGCTGGTAAGCATCCCATTCTGAAGGGCAGCTCATGTCATCTCTAAGCATTTGGACCTTATGGGCAAAAGCTATGAAAGGTGAAGGGGAGAGAAAGTGATATCAGCTGACGTGCAGTGGAGAAGGCACCTCACCCCTACCCAACCCCGCCCCAGCCTGGACTGCGAGTACACCAGTGTCGGGAAAGGGCCAACTCAGCACACTGCAAAGGGCTTGGATACAGTTGGTGCTCAATGAATGTCCTGGAGAAGGAAAACCAGGGCCAAGGGTGGAGCCCAGGAAACTCCCACACTTATTAGAGGGGAGGGAAGAAGGAGAACCAGCAGAAGGAAATGAGAACAAGAGATGAGAGACATAAAAGGGGAACTTGGTGAGCTCTGCAGTGCAGCAGCAGAGGGAAGGGAAAACTATCTTCTCAGTAAGTAGCAGTCACTGACAAATGCTAGAGGGAGGGGACGTGCAATGAAGACAAAGAAACGGTCACTGCATTTGGCCACCAGAAGGTTACTAAGGACCTAGGCGTGGGGCGCCATGCTCCGGTTATGGGAGGACACCACGATGTAATGAGGTGAAGAAAGGATAGGGGATGAGGACATGGATATAACATCTACACAGTCCACAAGCAATGCTTTCAAAAACTCTGCATTACCTCCTCGAGATTTTTCGAGAAGCAAAAACTCAGTTCAACACAACAAATTAAATACTTCTTCTAAACAAGAGACACCCAAGAAAATGGACATCTAGCAACCATCTCCATAGCCACAAACTCAAAAGCAAGCACAAATATCCCCCAAAAGAGCTGTCACCAAGCCCACACATCTTATGACACAAAGAAGGTATATAATACCTCAGGCCCTCCCAGCAACAGATGTGTGAACAAAGAAGGCAGTGGGAGACTGAATTTTGCAAAAAACTGTGGAGGCAATGGCTCAATGGCCCCTCAGGTGCCACTTAAGAATCATCACCCAACATTGTTTCTGGAGCAACAGAAAAGATCTTTCAATCAATGTTTGTTGAACACATGACTGACAGACTGTTCAGCACTTTGCAATGTCCAGATCACTGTCACCAACTGAAAGCTTCCTTTTGACCTCATATTCCCTTAGCCTCACTGGACAATTTCTCTCCTTCCCTTCTCACTCAAATTTCTAAATATAAGTGATGCTGAGGGGAGGGGAAGGTGTATGTGCAACTAGTCAGGAAGAAGTCCCAGTGTGGAACAGCAGGATAAATAGACTGCCACTTGTATGTGTGTGGTACAGCTGCACATACAGAAGCCATACACATCAAGCGTTTTTGTCTCTTTTGCATCCCATCCCTTTTTCAGGAATAGCAAAGATTCTCTCCTTGACGAGACCCTAAACAGGCTCTTCTGAGCTCTTTTGCAACTAGGTTTTAACTTCTGGACTTCTGTGTTCATCTCTGCAGAATGCACTTTTAACAAGGATCCTGCTAAATCAGTTTAGCCAGAGTCCCTCATACTCCATATCTGATCACCTTCGATATCTCATCGGGCTCCTCGTCTGTCACCATGCCCCAGGTGATGTCTGATTCCTGGCCTGCCTCCAGCAAGAATCGTGTTAGGTCAGTTTAGCCAGAACCCCCCCTCCCCACTGCCCCTTTCCTCATGGTAACTTCCCATTCACTGATCCTCATATTGCTTCCTGACTATAAATTCCCACTTTTTCTTGTTGTATTCAGAGTGGAGCCTGACCTCTCCCCCCTACTGCAAAACCCCTGTAGTGGTCCCTCCACCTGTAACAACAGTCAGCCCCCTGAATGAAGTCCGCCTTTCTCTTCTTTAACAAGTGTTAAAATGCATGTTTTTTCTTCAACAGTAAAAACATCCCCGTTTTCCTTATGAACCATCCTACTGCCACACTCAGTCCCCATCCCATGGAGCTGACCCCATCCCAAATGGGCACTGCCCAGGCCTAAGCTAATGCACTTGTCACTTTTCCTGGGAGCAAACAGACCAGAGAAGGGGGCCGTGAGAGAGAAGAATGCATGGTCAAGAAGGGCCACTTGCAATCCCTTTCCTAAACATCTATATGCCAAGTGGTTGGGCAGCCTCCTGTGACATGCGTCCCATGATGGGGGTCTCACTACCTTACATTCCAACTTGAGGCCAATTCTTCAGGCAAACCCAAAATCTATCCCTGCAATTTCTGCTGTTTGGTCTCCTAACACATGGGGTTGGGGTGAGGGTAGGAACACTGAAGAAATCCACACCTTTCACAAGACAGCCCTTCAAACATCTAAAGACAACACTCATGTCCCACAGAAGTGACTCTGAAGTTACATATGCCCAATTTCCTCAGTCATTTCTCACATGAAATGTGTTGAATTCCTTACCCAACCTGGATTCTCCTCTCTTAGCCTGCCCCAGCCATCTACCCTGGGTGCTACGACCAGGACTTTTAGAGGAAAATGATAAAGAACCCACTCAAGCCAGCTTAAGGAAAAAAAAAAAACTTAATTGACTCATGAAAGCAAAAAGCCCAAGGAGAGAGCTTCAGGCATGGCTGGATCCAAGAGTTTAAGCCATGTCATTGAGTGTCCACCCTCTGTCTTTGGCTCTATTCCTGAGTTCTCAGACAAGTTCTCTCTCCAAATGGTTGATGGGCCCTGCAAGCTCCAAGTCTTCACTGTGCTTGATCCCAGAAAAATGACAAAAGGACACTTTCCCAATAACTGTCCAAAGTCTAAGAGATGGAGCTGATTGGCTTGACTTGAGTCACATGTGCCTAACTTTGAACGAATCAGTTAACAGATAGATGGCTGACTCTGATTGGTTAGGTCTGGGTCATAAGCCCTCCCAGTGGGGAGGAGCAGAGTCAGCCTCGCCAGAATTACATTGGCTGTGCAGGATTTTTATGAAATGAGAGTGAGAGTGAAAGGATGGGATGCTGGACAGACAAAAACGTGGAACCCCACAACTCTCTGTGAGTGATGTTTTGAGCTTAACACTCCAGACTCACCAGAGCATCATGGGAATATCATCTGCACCCTGATACACCATCATCCAGCCAATACCACAGAGTATCCACCCCAAATCAAGCTTCGTGCTGACACTGTCCTCCATGCACGCACCTTTTTTTGGTAACCATACCACACACCAAGTTTATTTCAACCCACCTATCGATGGGCACCACCTTCCAAGTTGCTACATTAACAATAACCACATTTATGAGCACTGACTCTATACCAGGCATTGCCCTGCAAGCTTTATGTGTACCATGTCAATTTATCCTCACAACAACCCTGTGCCTTAGGTGCAATCATTATCCCCATCTTACAGATGAGGAAACAGAGAATCTGGGAGACTTGCCCAAGGTCACACAGCACAGCAAGGCTACAAGTCAAGGCAAGACATCCTGGCTCCACCATCAATGCTCATAACCAGTCAGCTCTAAAATCTGCACCAACAGAAAACTGGATTCATTCCCAGATGCCTAGATTCTTGCTAAAATAAAACTGCTTGCAATGGAGTACTTTAGAGTCCATCAATAAAAGATCTGTTAAACAATGTTACATTTATACAGGAGAACATTTGGAGTCACTTTAAAGGCTGGGTGATGACAATAAAAGATCAGCTCCATGAGGACAGGGGCTTTCTCTGCTGATATTTATCCTCAGTGCCTTAAGAGTGCCTATTTATAGCTGCTCATACACATTCAAAGAGAGAGGGAAAAGGGGAGTGAATGAATGAATGAACAAATTTCTGAGTGGTAAAACTATATCTGAACTATATCTGGCTTTTAGTCTCTTCTTTTTGCTTGTTCTTGTCTTCTGAATATTCTACAAAGAATATGTATTACTTGGAAGATGCATAAACAAAACACGATTTAATAGACAGCCCAAGCCGCTGCCCTGATATGTATACGTGATCTGTGAGCCCTTTCTGATGAGATCAGAGAGATCACATGGCCAGTCAGTCTGGCAAACAGCTCCTTTCCCTTGCCAGCTGAGCCCTGGCTCCCCCAACTCCCTGTGGCTCTTGTCAGGGGAACCAGAGACTCCCTAGCACAGCTCAGTACCCATTTCTTCCCGATCATCTCTTCTCCCTCCTACCTTCCTGCTCTCGGACAACATACTCTACAATCACATCAGTTAAATTCCACCAATGAGATGACAATCACGGTGATTAACATTGATGGAGCATTTACTGTGTCCTTGGCACCCTGGACTTACTTACTTAATCCTCCTAATGACCACATTATAGCAAAAGGATGACCTGCTCCAGGTCACGTGACTGGCAACTGCTTGAACCCAGGCCATCTGAAACAGCCCAAACTTTTAACCTCTGTGCTAACCACCCTCTTACCATGTATTGAGCACCTCTTGCATGCAGACCCAGGGCCAAAGGTCTGATGCATGCCCACGTAGGGCCGAATGCCTGCTGCATGCCAACCTGGGGTCAAGCGCCTCCAGTGGGCAAACCCAGAGTTGAGTGCCTACTGTGCACTGAGCTGGCATGCTTCAGAACAGAAAGCACACTGTCATCATAAGCACTATGAGAGTAAAAATGATATAAAAAGTAATAGTAACAACAGCCAATGTGCATCAGGGCACTGTGCTTTTGTTTTAGACATACTATTTCATTATTTCATTTTTAATGACTGATTAATATTCATATATATATATTATATATATTATATCTGTCTTATCCATTCATCTGTCGATGGACATTTAGGTTGCTTCCATGTCTTGGCTACTATAAATAGTGCTGCTATGAACACTGGGGTGCATTTATCTTTTCCAGTTAGAGTTTTCTCCAGATATATGCCCAGGAGTGGGATTGCTGGATTATATAGTTAAGTCTACTTTTAGTTTTTTAAGGAAACGCTATACTGTTCTCCACAGTGGCTGCACCAATTTACATTCCCACCAACAGTATAGGAGGGTCCCCTTTTCTCCACATCCCTTCCAACACTTATTATTTATAGACTTTTGAATGATGGCCATTCTGCAGTGTGAGGTGATATCTCATTGTAGTTTTTATTTGTAGACATTTAATTTCAATTAACACCCCCAGTCACCATCAAAGGCAGGCAGGCACCAACAGAATTCCCATTTTACAGACCAGAAAACTTGCCCAAGGCCACACAGCAAGAGGCAGGGTTGGGATGTGAATCTAGGGTTTTTCTGATTCCAAAGGATCCTGGTTGTTGAAATACAGAAGAGATTGCAGGAGGCTGGTTTGATGGTTGACTGATACAGGGAAGAGGAATTCCCCCTGGAAGGAACCTCCAAAATCACAGGCCTGATGGCTGGGAGTGTTATACAGGGTCAGGCTGCAGGTGCACAAAAAAGGGCATGGGGGTTACTGGGCAGGAGATGTGGGTGGGAACAGACTGACTGGAATGCCAAGCAGACAGCCTGTGCTTAATGCAGTGGGTAGAGGGGAGCAATAGAAGGTTAATGAGTGACTTGATTAGAGCTGCACGCTAGGAAGAGTTACTCTAGCAAGGCGGGGTGGAATGGATATGAGACAAGAAAGACCAAGGGCTAAGAGACTGTTGCAGTAAAGCAGGGTGGAGGGAGGGGCTATGGACCTGTTTTTGGTTTGCCCCTCTTCTGGAAGTAGCATGGCCTCCCCCTTACCTATTCCCTTAGGAAACCACTCTCCCCTACTCTGTCTCCTGGTTTGGGTGGGGCTGCCCATTCCCTACTCCAGGGGTGGGCACTGACCCAGGTCTAGCCAGCCAGAAACCCAGTTATTAGTTCAGGATGGGCATATGAACCCAGGCAGCCCAAAGAGAGTCTGCCAGTCTGGGAGATTTCTGCTGAATTCACTGGCAGAGGAATCTCTCTCTCGCCCCATCAGGATGGCTCTGCCTGTGGCCTGGAAGCCGGGGTGGTTAGTGGCTGTGTACATCACCACTTAGGGAGAATGTGCCCTCCTGCCCCCAAGAGGGGTGATACAGGAGGAAGGCAGAGCTGGGAGTCAGAGGAGAGGCGGGGATTGAGCTTGGGCAGTTTCACCTGCAGTACCCCCAAACTTTCCAACCAAGGCAACTATAGACTTTTTTTTTTTTTTTTTTTTTGCTTAAGCTAACAGCACTGGGCTTCTCTCACTGCACCTGAAAGAGCTGCAACCATCCCACATAGACTGAAGTTTGGGACAAGAAGCAAGAGCAGATGTGGTGACCTAGTGATTAGTGCAAGAGGAGTGGGGACAGGCAAGCCCAGCACCAGAAGACCTAGTGCAGGGCACAAACAGCGCCAAATCCCGCCAGCAGAAAGAAACAGGAGAGTGAGGGCCCAGCAACCTTCCAGATCCATGACCTTCAGAAAACAGCTCCTGCAGACAAGGAGAGGCCAGCCTGGGGGCTGAGGAGAGATGACAGGGAGAGGCTGGACAGGAGGATTCCCTTCTGGAAAACCTGGGGGAAGGACAGGAGAAGGAAGACAGTAGCCAGAGGGTGGAGAGAGGGGGAGGAGGTTTTAGAGAGAGGATGCCCAAGGAGGGGCTGTCAGAGAGGAGAGAGAGCCCACGAATAAACCTTTCACCCTGCCACCCCAGTGCCAATGGAAGAGAGACCAGGTCCTGTTTCCAGGTTTCCAAATCCACTGTGCGTCTTGTTGAGAAGATGTTTGGAAATAGGAAGGCAGTGTCAGAGTGGGAGCTTGTCTTCAGAGTTCAGGACCCAAGGGCCTGTCAAGACATCTGGCTGGGAATTAGGGCCACAAAGAGCCTTCCCTGCATCACACAAATGGGCAAAAGTGTCTTTTGTAACCTGCTAACAATCCCCCAAGCCCCAATCAGAATTTGCTGCACCCCTGAAGGAGCCTCCTGGCTTGAAGATGAGAATCTAAACCACTTCCTTAGAGATAAGAGGCCGAGATCACAGGCCTGGAATCCAGCCTGCCCAGGTTCGAGTCCCAGCTCTGCCACATCCTAGCTGTGTGATCTCAGGCAAGTCACTTAACATCTCTGGGCCTTGGCTGCCTCCCCTACGGAGGGGAAACAAGCTCAGTAAGGGAGACAAGGCATTGTCAAGGGCAGTGTCTGGCATAGAGAAAGTTACAAGTCAGCATTCACAATCCTTTGTCACCGGGTGATGAGGACACGGCAGTGGGACACAACAAGCTTTTCTAAGACAAACAAGAGCAGACACGGCAACCACCACTCGCCTATACATTTGTCCAACAGATGGCTGAGGAAGGAAGGCAGACTTCCAGCCAAAGCAGACGGAGCCTTCAGATCCCACGGCCCATTCACAAGATCAATGAGCAGCAGGGGAAACATTTTTAGTTCACCCACCAGGCCCTCCCCACTGCCGGCCTGTCATTGGGGGAAGGGTCAGAGGAGAAAACCACAAAGCCCCAGGGAAGGAGGAAGTGTTCTCTGACCAAAGCCTCCCTGCCTGCCCGATGGCCAGGAGCATCTGTTTGGAATCTACTGACAGGATGCTCTTTCTTCCCCGGGTCACCTTCTACTATTTGACCACTATTCCATGGAGAACAATAGCTTGGGGGAAGCAGGGGACTCCAGTCTGGTGAGGGGTGGGGTGATGAACAGCAGTCTGGAGGAAAGAAAGTGCTACTTTACTGTCGAGAGAGGAAGGAAGCTGGCCTTTGAGAAAGCTTCACGTCAACAAGGCAAAAAATGCTGCTGAATGTCCTAGCTCTGCACCAAACCACGGGAGAGTCAGGAGTCTACACTTACTCCACTTGCAAAAGCATCACGGTGGTGGAAGGAGAGAAGTGGTGGAGAGACAGGGCTCCTGAGTCAGGGGCCTGGGTTCCAATCCTGACCCCGCCAGCTCTCCACAAGAGGCCCCGAGCACCTCATTAAATACAGGTTGTTATTGTACTTTACACATCTGATATTTTAAACAACCCTATACAAAAGCAATGAGTGAACATCTAGAGGCAGTTCTCAGGGAGATGTTTTAGTTGAAAGAACATTTAAAAGAAAAGAAAAGAAAAAAACCTTAGTACCACCCAGCCCATAGCAGACACTTCATAAAATTTTTTTTTTGGAGGTACTGGTCTCTAAACCAGGACCTCACACATGCTAAGCACATGCTCCACCTCTGAGCTATACCCACCCCCCATAAATACTCTTTGAATTAGAGTAAATATCACTTGAATAAAGGAAAGGGGCTGTCACACAATCCTTTGCACAAGAGTGTACTTTTTCTTTATTTCACAAATGACTGTGTCGTTTGCCTAGGCACTGTCCTGAGAATTTTACACGCACTGACTCACTCATCCTCACAACAGCCCTCTCAGATTACAGGTGAGGAAACCAAGGCCCCAAGAGGTTAAGCTGCCCTAAATCACACCACTAGAAAGTGGTCACACGGGGATTCAAACCCACCTTGCTGACTCTGAGTCCTCACCTTAACCTCCAGGCTCACTGCCTTTGTCTGAATATATCTATTTCCAAGCTGGAGACCAGAGACCAGTATAAATATTATTCGCCAATCTCAGCTTTAAGGGGCCCTACTACCAACGATGCTGAACCTTTTGCTTCTGTCTGTGGGTTGTGATTACACATCCATGCGTTCATTCCCCTTAATGGTTCAACACATCCCAGGGAAGGGCACAAAGTTTGCAAATCTTAAGTATTTTGCTTGATGATTTCTTACATATGTACGCAACTGTGTAATCAACTTCCAGATCAAAATATGGAACATTTCCAACCCCACCCGTCCCCACTCCCAAGTTCCATGTGCCCGCTCCTAGTCAGTGGCTATCTACTGGAAAATGTGACCACTACTCTGACATTTCACACCACAGATTACCTTTGCCTTTTCTATAACTTCATGTAAATGGAATCATATGTTAAGTACACTTTCATATCTGTAGGTTCTATATTCTACAAATAAAAACACATCACCAGCACATGGTCAATGATTGTAGGAGAAAGGAAGGTACAGCTGACAGTCTCTTTTTTCGACAATGAACTCCAAGACTGTTATTTTGGCTCACTGATCAATGAAAAGGGAAAGCAGGGAGGGCTGGACACTGGAGTTTGGAACTGAGTGAGCTAACGGTGGAAAACTAATGACTTATAGGGGGCAAAAGAGCTGTCGTGCCTTTAAAGGGTACTGTGGGAGCAAGGAAGCCAGGTGGTCACCTGTGGTTGCTGTAGATGTCCAGAGGGGAGAAGGACCTATGAGGCTTTAATATGCTCAAATCTGGTCCCTCCAGCGCCAGAGGAGCCCAGGGTGGCCACAGGCTCCTACCTTGGCCTTGACAATTTCCCAAGAGACGGAGAATTTCCCCAGAAGGCGCTTCTCCCTACCTGTGCACTGTTGGATGAAGTCCTGATATTCTGCTCCCTGTTCGCCGGGGACGATGGTGGAGCCGTCATATATAAAAGTCACCCTTTGGATTGGGAGAAGAGAAAAACACACACACACATATCAGCGTTGGTAGCTGCACGGTGCTGAGCTTCCAGCAGGACAATCTAAAAGATGCTCTGGCTAGGGAGAAGCCAGCGCTGACTTTCCACGCTGTCCTGGGTTAAGGCTGCGAAAAGACAGCACGGGATGACCCTTAATCCGCCCCGTCTGGAAGACGGCTCACTGCACCAGGCCCCTCGCGAGCTCGGGGAGTGGGGCTTGGAGAGCAATGGAAAGTTCCTCACCAGATGACGGCTGAGCCGTCGTCGCGCACCAGGTTGTACGCTGTCCGGCAAGCCTCTTTGTCGATCTTGGTGGCCATCACCGCGGGGCTGCAACGAGGATACTCTGCCCGGAGCGACTGAAGATCGCGCTCCGGGCCGGCTTCAGGGATCCGAGCGGAGCGAGGCGGGGAAGCGCCAAGGGCGAGTGGCGGCGGCGGCAGCGGCGGCGGCGGCGGTGGTGGTGCTGGGTCCTGGGCTGCGGGTGGCAAGAGCGGCTGTGGCTCTGAGCGCGCAAGGACCGCGAGCCAGACTCAGGCTGCGCCACCCCGCCCCCCTCCGGCCATTGGCCGCCCAGGACGCAGCCCGCTCCGCCCCCTCTCTCCATTGGTAGTAGAACCTCGGGGGCGGAGCGTCTTTACTCGCCTGCAGCCAATCCCGGCCCGGGTGAGTTGCGCAACTCTGCAGTAGGGGCTGAAGAAAGGGCTTTTTCGTCCTTCCTCCCCCACTCCGTCCCCTCATCTCCTCCCTACCCGTCAATCCATCTCCTCTCTTCTCCCTCCCCCAACCCTCTCGTCGTCTTCCCACTCCCCCAACTCCTCCCCCCATTTCCTTCCCCAAGCCCTGTTTCTCCTTTCCCTCCCTCTTCTCTACTCCCTCTCCCTCCTCCTTATTCCGTACCCACCCCCCACCCCCCACCCCCGCCTTCCCTCCTCGCTCCTCCCGCTTCCCTGACCCCTTGTCCCTCCTACCTATTCCCACCTCCACTCCTTTCCCCTCTTCCTCCTCCAGCTTCCCCTTCTCCTTCTAATCCTCCCCTCCTTATCCTTCCCTTCCTCTCCCCTCCCCCACCTTGCATCCCCCTCCTCCATATCCTTCTCCCTCCTCCCTCCCCTCCCAGGCTGCAAGGCTGCCGCGCTCCACAGGGGACCTCACAGGGGACCTCTGAGTGAGTGACTTCATGGATCAAACCAAAGGAGACTTCCCCCACCCCAGTGTGTGGCTCCGTGGTTTCTAGGTGGAGAGGAGTTGGAAAGAATTAAGCATTTTAAATAAGAGGGGATAGAAAGTGAACTGCTTCCAAAACTCTGGTGGGATCACTGTTTACTTTGTGTTCTGGTTATTTGCATTCACATCTTATCTTCCCCTTTGGGTTCCTCTGAGTGCTGGAGCTGACTCATTCTATCTTCTTCCGTCCCTCACTGACTCACTCATTCATTCCCTCCTGCAGTCATTCCACAAAGACCAGTAACAGGGTCAATGTAAAAAGGCTGGACCCCAGAGACCCAGCTCTTGAATTGTGTCCAGTTCTGCCTCTAATTGTGGGCCCTTAAACAAGTCCCAAAAACTCTGAGATTACTTTCTCCAATGGAATAGTAATAGTACTGACATTATAAGTTTGTTTTATGGTTTAATGGAACAGATACTTGTAAACAAATATGTTAGACTAGACATTCAACAAAAGGTCATCGTTGTTGGTTATTAGCTAAAATAGATCTAACTAGAAACCCTAAAGGTCAGGGACAATTTCCAATTAATAATAAAATTCACAGTAACAAACAAAAGGAAATCAATCAAGCAAGCAACGGACAGGTAAAGTAGGGGTGGGGGTGGTGGATGGGACCACATTTTCAGGAAAGTAGTAGCTGGTGTGCTATAAATAGAAAGACAAAAATAGAGAAATTCCAGTTTGATGCAGCCCAGCCCAAAGCAGCTCCTAGCTTACATTTAAATAAAGGTAGTGGGACAATTGGCCATTAGAAAGGAAAACAAGGATGGGTCCACCCCTCACACCATAGATCAGGGTGAATTCCAAAAGGATCAAAGATTTACCTGTAAATAAAGGAAACCACAAAAGTGCCAGAAGACAACATGGGAAGCTTCTTTTTTTTTTTTTTGAAGTATAGTTGATTTGAAATGTTGTATTAGTTTCAAGTGTACAGCATAGTGATTCAGTTTTTTATATATATATATATATATATATATATATATATATATATGCACATATTCTTTTCCATATTCTTTTTCATTACAGGTTACTACAAGCCATTGAATATAGTTCCCTGTGCTATACAGTAGGAAGCTTCCTTTATAAGTCTGAAATGGAAAAGGTCTTTCTAACCATGACTTAAAATCCAGATGGATACATTCAAATATATAAAAAGTCTTCTTCAAAGGGGAAAAAAAAAGACAAAGCAGTGGAAAGTATTTACAACTCAAATCACAAAGAATTTGTCTTGCTGGCATATGAAGAAGCCAACCTAAAAATAAGAAAAGAAAAATGGGCACAGGATATGACCAGACAGATCAAGAAGCTATATATATATGTATATATATTCTGGTTTTTTAATGTGTCAATGTGACTAGGCCATGGTGCCCAGTTATTTGGTCAAACATTATTCTAGATGTTTTCAAAAAGGTACATTTTGGATGAGATTAACATTTAACATTTTTTTGAGTTTATTTTTTTTTAATGGAGGTACTGGGGATTGAACTCAGGACCTCATGCATGCTAAGCATGTACTCTGCCACTGAGCTATACCCCCAACCTCCAAGAGGCTCTTAAACGCATGAAAAGACTCTCAATCTCAAGCCCCAATAAAAGAAATGCAAACTAGAGCAAGACTGAGATATTAGCAGTTTGGCAAAAAGCAATATGACCAGCACAAGGCGTTAAAGACCCAGGCCTTCTCATCCAAGCCAGTGGGAGGGCATGTTGGCACCACCAGCTATGGGAAACCATTGGTTGATACCTAGCAAATTTACAAATCTGTATGATCTCCACCAATCAACTTCCCCTAGACATTGAGAGCACATAGGGCACCTTACATGCCCAGGTCCCACAATCAGAGATTCTGAGGTATGACTTAGGGGGTGGGATTTTTTAAAAGCCTCCTCAGTCATTCTTATGTGTAGTGGGGGCTGACGGCCACTGCTATAGACACATTCCAGTGTGTGCAAAATATATTCAAGGTCATTGAGCTTTATTTCTAGTAGCGGAAGTCCCCCATTGCTAGGGGGCCAGATGAATAGACAATAATGGGGAGCCTTCTCTCTATGTGCTGATATGGATGGTTCTACAAGACACATCATGAGAGAACAAAGCAAAGTACAGAACAGTATGTTTGAAACACCTTTTGGGTAAAGTAGGGGGAGGGTTTATTGGAGGGGAGGGTATAGCTCAGTGGTAGACTGCCTGCTTAGCATGCATGAGTTCCTGGGTTCAATCCCTAGTACCTCCATTAATCAATAAATGGCCTCATTACTACCCGCCCCCCCAAAAATAAATAAGAAAAAGTACAAACAAGCAAAAAAATCCCAAAAAATAAGAAAAAGCTGAAAAAAGAAAAAAAAGAATATTAAATAACAACAACAAAGTGGCTCTCATCCTGACTATGACTCCTTCCTCAGTTCCTTGATGGGGCCTGCCTTGAAGGTATTCCACCTTTAACTGCCGTTCACTTAATCGTGGTTGATTTCGCCCTCTACTGGAGTGAAAATGTAAAGGCTTGGTTTTAAGGAGAACTGTGATTTTGAGCGCCCTGAGGCCAACATGCTCACCTAAGGCAGAAAAATAAACTGCACACCAGAAATAAACGCTGTGTGTGAATATTTGTTTAAATTGAGAGCCACACACTGAATCTAATTCGGTCCATTCTTCTTTAGAAGATAAATCATATCAAAATATTTGATACATTATGTGCTATACACTATGTCAAGAATTGGGGAAGTGTACACATTCATTCATTCATTCATTCATTCATTTCTGGCACTGGGCCCCTTAAGTGTCCAAAGGGTTCACAAACTCACTTGCCTATAGGGGGCAGGCATGTAATGTGAATGAGCCAAGCACATTGTTCCTATGAAAATTTTTTCTCAAGGTCATCCTCCTCTGGGTGTCAGTTTCATCTTCAGAACTGATGTCTAAAGAGAGCCGCTGGTTCTCAGATCCACCCAGGTTGCCATGCAGAAATCTTAGCATAATGGAGCCAAGACTTCCAATTGTCCAAGAAAAGCCAAAAATCTGGATCTGTTTGTGAAACCTCTTGCTTTTTTTTAACTTGGGCAATAAAAATGTTGCATGTAAGATCATATGACACAAATGAACTTATTTACAAAACAGAAACAGACTCATAGACAGAGAAAACAAACTTATAGTTACCAAAGGGGAAAGGAGGTAGGAAGGAATAAATTAGGAGTTTGGGATTAAACTATTATATGTAAGATAAACAACAAGGATCTACCGTATAGCACGGGGAACTACATTCAATAGCTTATAAAAACCAATAATGAAAAATAATATGAAAAGGAATATATATGTATGTATAACTGAATTACCATGCTGCACACCAGAAACTAACACAACATTGTAAATCAACTACTTCAATAAAAATTTTTAAATGTTTCATGTAAGAGTTGCCTGCATGCAAATTTGAACTAGACAAATATGCTCCCTGCCATCCTGGGGATTGCAGTCTAGAAGGGGAGAAAAGTTACTTCGGTATAAGTATTCTTGACTGTTAACAGCAGAAAACTCAGTTCAAATAGGCTTAAACAGTGGGGAGAAAGCAATGGTTGCAAGATGGGAAAGCCCAGAGCTAATGGAATTCAGGCATGGTTTAATCTGGGCTTTGCCTCTATCTTTCTGCATGTTTCTCCTTTGCTCTCTTTATTGTGCCAGTTTCATCTTCAGGCAAATTCTGCCCCTCTGCCTGCACCTTACCCCCAGTTCTGTGTGGATAACTTCTCACTGAGACCTCAAATGTTACCCCTCAAAGAGGATTCCCCGGCATCCCAATATAAAGGAGCCCCTTCTGTGACCTCTCCTGGTCACTCTCTACCACATAACCTTTTGTTCTCCTTAGCATTCATTGTGATCTGAAATCACCTTTCTCATGTCTCTCTTCACTTGTATATTTTCTACTCACTCCCAGAAGAACATCCAGTCCATGAGGGCGCCGTGTCCATCTTGCTCAATATCTTGGTGGTAACCTATAATGAAAAAGAATATGAAAATGAATATATGTATGTATATGTATGACTGAAACATTATGCTGTTTTTTACCAGAAATTGATACAACATTGTAAACTGACTATACTTCCATTTTTTTACATTTTGAGTGGAAAAAAAATTTTTTAAATAAATTAAATTTTTTAAAAACCTGTATGTGAATGTTCATAGCAGTATTATTCACAGTAGCCCAAAAGTGAAAATCTAAATGTCCATCAACTGGTGATTGGATAAACAAAATGTGGTCTATGCATGCAATGGAGCATGATTTGACCATAAGATGAAATGAAGTACTGATCCTGCTACAACACAGATAAACGTTGAAAACACTATGCTGAGCGAAAGATGCCAGTCACAAAAGCCCACAGAGTATAAGATTCCTTTTATATGAAATGTCCAGAATTGTAAATCCATGCAGACAGAAAGCAGATTGTAGTTGTTGAGGCTGGAGGGAGAGGGGAACAGTGAGTGACTGCTAATGATTATGGGGTTTCTTTGTGGGAGTGTTGATGAAAATATTCTGGAATTAGATGGTCACACAACTCTGTAATATATGAAAAACCACTGAACTGCACACCTCAAAAATGTTTAATGATGTCAATCCCTCTGTTGTACACCTGAAACTTATATAATGTTGTAATCAACTATACCTCAATTTAAAAATGTTCCATGAAATTTTTAAAAAGAGTGAAGGGAGAGAGGGTGTAGCTCAGTGGTAGAGCCCATGCCTAGCATGCACAAAGTCCTGGGTTCAATTCCCTATACCTCCATTAAAAAAAATAAATCTGATTACCTCCTCCCGGCCCCCAGAAAAGAGTGAAGGAAGCCTCCTGGGTTTGGAGTTGGGGTGTAAGCATCTGGGTGAGTGAGAAGATGAGTCTGACTTGAGACAGGTGGCATTTGAACTGCTCATAGGACATCAAAGTGGTGACATCCAGAAGAGCAATTGGATAAAGACTCAGAATAGAGACCGGGTGGGAGATGCAGATCTGGAAACCTCCAGTCTACCGGTAGTGATCAGGCGGAGGTGTTTGAGAGGACCCGCGGAGGATTCTTAGGTAGAAGAAGGTCTATTGTAGGGCCCCAGGGGTCACCAGCATGTAAGGGAAAAGGAGCCTAGGAAGTAGAGAAGGCCTTTCCAGAGAGGAAGAAGCCCAGGAGAGGTGGCATTTCAAGAAAGGGGGCGCAACCAGCATGGGACAAGCTAGGACCCATTCCTATAATATTAGGCAGGGGAGAAGAAGGGAGCAGCAAGTAGGGAGGGGATGTGAGACAGTGAACAAATAAATTTTTTGATTTGTTATTTTTTCCATTTAACCATTTTTTTCATCTAAATAGAGTTAATTGACAATGTTGTATTAATTTCAGGTATACAGCAAAGTGATTCAGTTTTACATATATATATATATACACAAATACATATAAATCCTTTTGCAGATTCTTTTCTGTGATAGGATATTACAAGACTTTTTAAAATTTTGTTTTTATTGAAGCATAGTTAATTTACAATGTTAGTTTCAGGTGTAAAGCAAAGCAATTCAGTCATACATTTACATACATATATTTTTCAGATTCTTTTCCATTATGTATTATTACAAGATATTGAATATAGTTCCCTGTGCTATACAGCAGGACCTTGTTTATCTATTTTATATACAATAGTGTGTATATGTTAATCTCAAACTTCTAATTTATCCCTCTCCCTTCTTTCTCCTTTGGTAATCATAAATTTTTTTCTACGTCTGGAAGTCTCTTTCTGTTTTGTAAATAAATTTATTTGTATCATTTTTTTCAGATTTCACACATAAATGATATCATGTATTTGCCTTTGTCTGTCTGACTTACTTCACTTAGTACGATCATATCTAGGTCCATCAATGGGTACTATTACCTCTTTTGAGTAGCAGATGGGCAAGTTATATAATATATATCGATACATTAGTAATAACAGTAATTACATATCCTCTATGTGATATAGTAACTATATTATACAGTACTGGTGACAGCAATGTTTTCTGGTGGTATGCTCTCTGCCAGGCACCATGCTAAGTGCTTTACAACTATTTTCTCAGGTAATTCTCACATCAGCCCAAGGAGACCATGTCCCTAACCCCCCAACATAAAGGAGGGAACGGAGGCATCAAGAGGTAGAGCCATCTCCCCAGGGTCACACAGCAAGAACACTGCAGGGACACTGCTTGAACCCAGGCAGTGTGACCTCCAGGGTCCGAGCCTCTCCATCAAGAAGCAGAGTTAGTAGACTGTGACATTGACCCAGGGTAGCTCAGCTACCTGTGATCTGAGATGCTAGAAACATTTGGGCTGACATTTTTAAGACAAAATGAAACAAAAAAAACCTTGCAGAACGTTTAAGGTCAGTGTCCTGGCTGCCACACTTTCCTTGGTGCTATAAATTTCAAGAAAGAAAGAAATCCCAGCTCAGCTGTAATTAGAGATGGGAATAAAACATAACCCTGAAACTTGCTGTTCTCAGCAAGGTGTTTGTCATTCTGAAGCAGGTGCCTTACACAGAAAGGATATTTATAGAAAATGATTATTTATAGAATGGGCACTGAGCTCACTGATTGTCAGATCTCTGAAAAGAGGCTCCCAGGAACGTGAGGGAAATGAAGATGCTCAGCTATTGACCAAGGGAGTGTAATACCTACCTCCTGAATGGTCTTTCTCAGGAACTGTGAGTTGCTTAGAGAGAACACGCAGGTTTCAGAAATCCAGCAGGAAGACAGTGGAAGAGAGATTTTATCTACCAGTGAGTAAGGGCAGGGTGGGTCTAGGTCTCTGAGTAGGGCAGTATGGTTTAATGGCTAAGGGTTCAGGCAACTACTCACCCAAATCCTGGCTTGGCCACACCCTTCCTGAGCCTTGGTTTCCTTCTCCATGATGTGGGTACCTCCCACAGAAGAACTGTTTGAGGATCACATGTGGAAAATGCATGTAAAAGGGTATAACAGTAGCTGGTATTTTAGGTGCCAGCAGCCCCCTCCCACCAATCTGCATTCAATCTTAAACTGCCTTCCTAGAAGTAGCACACTGCACTCGAGTCCACTGGGAAACAGAAACTGTATATATTATAAATAATCAAAAGAGTGAGAGAGAGAAGTACGTAAGTGGGAAGAATTGAATGCAGGGTATTGGCTGCAGCAGGGATGGCAGAGCTGAGAAGCTGAGCACATTGATGGAGCACCACCAGAAATCAGCCACAGCACAGAGATTAGCAACCAGCCCTGGGTTAGAGAGACAGACAGAGGAAGAGGGGACACCAGAGCCCTGGGGCCAAGGTCACTCAGAGGACGCTGCAGCACAGAGGAGGTGTGGCTGCTGGAGATTTGCTCCAGAGAGGGGTAGAAATAGCCCAGCCTTTTCTTCCCTCCCACCCTCCACTCACTCGTGTCTCCCACTGTCAGACCCAGTAGGTTGCCTCTGACTAGGAACTGGGAAAAGCAGTCTGAGGGGAGGGTGTCCCTGTACTCCACTGCCACCTCCAGCCATTCAGAGCAGAGGAGGGCAAGTGGGAGGAGCAGCACTAATGCCCAGAACCAGGGAAGAAGACAGGGTTGAGCTGGTCAGACCACACTTTGAAAATTGTGTTCTGGTATGGTGATTATGCTTAACGGAGGACCCTGGCTGACACTGGGAGGGGAGAGAAGCCACAGATGCAGTTCATCCTGCAGGACAGCAGCTTCCTGGAGGACAGGAGAACGGCCTCTCCATTTGAAAGGGGTTTTTTTCTTGCAGCCTATGATAGTCTTCTATGACTCTTCCAGGACCAGATCAAAACCAGTTACAGGGGGAGGATAGAACTCAGTGGTAGAGAGTGTGCTTAGCATGCACGGTCCTGAGTTCAATCCCCAGTATCTCCACTAAAATAAATAAGTAAATAAACCTAATTACCTCCCTCCCCCCGCAAAAAAAAAAAACCCAAAACAACAACAACAAAAAAACTAGTTACAGGAAGACAGAGTTGGAGTCAATATAGAAGTTCTATCCAACAGAGATGAAATGAGCTCTTCTGTGAGGTAGTGAGTTCCCCGTCACAACAAAGGAATCATGAGAGTTAGTTCTAGTGACTGTTACCTTTCTGGACTACCTTCGATTTTTGACCTGTCAAAGAAGTTTCAGTATCACAGAAGATCTTGTATCATCAGTTAAACTTTTAAACTTGCCTGGTAAAAACCCTCTGTCTTACTTCCCTTTAACAGGCTATAATTCCTCACAGACAGGAAGGTGTTTGTAGATCTGCCTGACTTTAAGCAAACACAGTATATGAAAACCTTGGTTCTTGGTTTCACTAAAAACAAACAAACAAACAAAAAAAACTACCACTGAATTCCTTTAAACAATAATTTTCCCTAGAATGGTTAAAATATACTTTCAGGTTCATATAAGATTTTTTTTGGAAATGTTTATTTTATGCTGGAGAAAGGAAGCTATTATACAGAGGAGGCCTACAGAGAGGAAGAAATTAATGTGAACAATATGCAAATAAAAAGCCACAAATGTCTGCAGTATTTGTTAAAATAAGCATCCCTTTGGCTTTAAGCACCCTATACAGAAACATACAGTGGATAAAGAAATATTATTTAAGTTAATTAACAAAGAATACTTCATTTAATTCAGTAAATATTATAAGTTAAAAATAAATTTCAATTTTAATATTAAATAAAATTGAAGTTAAGTAAATTTAAAAACCAGTTCCATATTTGGACATATAATAGACAGAGAAAAGGTGAGGAAAAATAGCAGAGAAAAGGAAAAAACAGAAGAAAAGGGGAAAAAAGCAGACAGAGAACTTCAGACAGACAGGTTATCCTTAGTTCCTTATCCTGTAAAATCAGGATTTTGGTCAATCAGCTAATAGTGAATCTAAGAAGTCAGCTGTCCCAGGAAGTCACCTTAAATTCATCCAGACAGTGTGTATGTGATTTGACGTAACATATGTGAGTGTACACTCTTCTTTGAGCACGGGCTAACATAGGCCTGTGTCTTTCTTCTTTCATGGACGACGTCTACAACCTTTCTGCCACAATTTCCCATTTCCTGTTCTTTATAGCTGCTGGAGAACCTAAAGATGCTCTCAAAGTCACCTAGGTGCAGAATGACACCCTCTTCCTGGGGCTCACAGTCCCCTTCCATCTCATCTTCCTCGGTCTCTGCAGCTAATTTGACATCAATTTCCTTAGTCACTGGCTTCAAGTTTTCCCATGTCTCATCTCAGTTTTCATAGAGACAATATTCTTTCTCTTCACCCTCATGTTTCCACAATTTCTGTAACACAGAATTAAATAAGCCAATGACAAGAATAAACACAATGGCCATAAACAAGTTTGGGAGCAAATACAACTGACTCTACCTGAGCATAGAGGCCAACAGGTAGGGAGGACGCATGTAGGTAGAGAGGTAGGTGTGCTGGTGTGTTTCACGGAAGAAATGCGACAAGAGTGTTAATCTAGTGAGTCAGTTAAGTAGGAGGTGGTTGAGAGAGCATGTTCCAAAATACATGTAGGAAAATTAGAATTTGCTTACCTCCCCCCCAAAATAAATAAATAAATAATTTTTTTAAATTAAAATTTAGAGGGATAAATTGGGAGCTTGGGATTTTCAGATACTAACTACTACATATAAAGTAGATAAACAGAACTATATTCAACATCTTGGAGTAACTTATGGTGAAAAAGAATATGAAAATGAATATATACATGTTCATTTATGACCGAAGCATTGTGCTGCCCACCAGAAATTGACACAACATTGTAAACTGACTATACTTCAATAAATATATGTATATAAATTTAAAATTTTTTAAATAAGTTGGAAAAAAATAAACAACAGGGTCCAACTGTATAGCACAGGGAATTTTATTCAATAGCTTGTAATAACCTATAATGAAAAAGAATATGAAAAGGAATATATATACAATATGTATAAGTGAATCACTATGCTGTACACCAGAAATTAACACATTATAAACTGACTTTATTTCAATGAAAAAAGAAAGAAATTGAAATTTGCTTAGACATTAGAAGGTAGAGGTGTATTTTTTGCATTCGTTTTGTTCGTTTGTTTTGTTCAGTCATCCACTCTTTCTTACATTCAATAAATATTCCTTCTGTGACCTCACAATACAAGACACCATGCTTGTCACAGGCTGATTGGCAGGATCACTTTATTGTGCCCATTTTATTGACGGGGAGACTGAGGCTCAGCCACCTGTCCATTGTCACACACATGTGGAAAGTAAAAGAGCCAGGCCTCAAACCCAGTTCTCCTGATTATAGATCCTCACAGTCTTCCTGACATAAAGTGGTGGATTCATATTTATCTTCCCCTTTCACCAGAAGTTCAGGTTCTCCATGTTGACAGTAAGAGAGAGAAAGCAGACAATTCTACAAGTCATTTTGGGAAAATGACAGATAATTGGATTGAAAGACAAATCTTCCCAGTGGGGGGAGCCAGAGTGCTGACAGCAAACAGAAAACACATCAGATGGAATTCCCCAGAGAACTATGTACAGAACCTCATTAAAAGAACCAGCAAGGGCTACTGAGGTACCCAGGGCTAGCAAGAACGGAGCTGTCACCACCCTGGGCCTGAAGACACAGAGGGAGGAAAGAGGATCACTGGGGCCTGGGGGGCTGGAGCCTGGAGGAGGGATTGCAAAGATTCCTCCTTGGCCAGACTTCAGTCAGGCTCTCAACAAGGTCTCGACCATGGCCCCCTCCTGTCTTTGGCCTGCTGACCCCAGTTGTAGCAAAGTAACCCACTAAGTCAGTTTAGGGAGACTCTCCAGACTCTTGATATCTGGTCAAATTCCTCACCCTCTACCTCTGATATCTAAGTCCTTGGCCTGCCTTTAGCAAGACTTTCCCAACCTTTGACAGCTCCTCTTACTCTGCTATAAAAACTTATCTGTCTCTGCTATTTTCAGAGGTGAGCGGAGATTCTCCTGTTGCAGTAGTCTTGAATGAATTCTATCTTGGATCTTTAGCAAGTGTCAGAATAATTTCTCTTTAACAGGATTGCCTGGTAGGAGCTGTGGTCACTGCAGCCACTGATAGAGCTTCAGCCCAAAGCAGGGGGTATACGCAGCTGGGAAAATGCCCCAACCTCTCTCTTCCCACCCTCCAGTCTCCAGCTGGTACCTCCCTTTGGCTGAACCCAACAAGAAGTCATAGGGGAGGGAGCCCAGGTGATGCCATCCATCAAGGTCAGACTTCCAAGAGAGAGAGAAAGTGGAGACTGAATCTGGGGAGCAAACAAATGGGGAATAACCAGCCCACCCTGCTTGCCAATGGGTGGCAGAATTGATAGGGTCAGAATTCCTTTTTCCTTTACAATGTTAAGAATTCTTAAGACAAGGTCCTAATATATAGCACAGGGAATGAGCAATATTCATTATCTTGTAATTTATAATGGAAAAGAAACTGAAAAAAGAATATATGTACATATATGTAGAACTGAATCACTTTGCTGTACACCAGAAACTAACAGAACATTGTAAATTAACTGTACTTCAATTAAAAAAAAAAAGAATTCTCTGAGACTGACCCAAGAAGGGACCAGGGGAGGACATGTCTGCCAGGGCAGTATTGGTGCCTGTCCACCAACAGGGTCAGAGGGAGTGGGGACAGGGAGGGAACCAATATGCAGACCCTGGCCTGCCAAATCTCTGGATGCCCAGAAGGTGACACCTAGACCAGAAAAGGGACTTGGCAAGGACTGAAGCTCAAAAAGCAGATAAGATTTGTGGCAGAGACAACTCTACAGTCCTCGTCCTGATCTGAGAAAGTCCCAGGAAGGGTGGACTGTGGTCTTCAATCTGCTAGATGAGAAATGGTTACTTGCTGGAGGGCCAGTGCTTCAGATCCTCTCTCCCCACTTCTTACTCCTATTTCTACAGCTAGCAGTTCTGCCTAGGCCTCGCCTATTTTGTGCAAAAGCAAAATGATGGGGATTCACAGCCAGGACCAACCTTCATCTCACCTTCAGTCCCCAGACTTCTCAACACCATGGCCCTCTAGGGAATCACATTGCACAACCCAGGAATTGGTGATGGGGTTAACTCCCATTGCTAAACTGGACAATGGTGGTGCAGGAATCAATAAACAAATATGTCCCCCTTCCATCTCCTGGGTGGACAGTTCTGAGATGCATTTCATGGGCTCCGCAAGAGGTCCCACACAGTCACCCCAGCATTGGATGACCTAAGGGTATATCCCTTGACCGACAACCTCTGATTCCCTGTCCCACATCCCCATCTTGAATTCCGCTTTCTGAAGTCACATGTATTATGTAACTTGGAAAAGAAAAATATGAAAATTTCCAGTTGAGCTCAGCCTTCCAGGAACCAACAGCATGGGAATGGCCTGGCCTCAAGTACATAGACTCATAATCCAAGATTTTCAGTCAACAAATATGTCTTCACCCCTGAAATGCTGCCACTTCTGAGTCTAAGGGATTAAAACATGAATAGACTCTGCATTAGTAAGGACTAAGCTGTTGCAAGTGAGAGAAACAGAAATCACACCAGCTTAAGCCAATGGTATGGGGAAAAATGATGGAGAATTTACTGGCACAAGTAACCACTGATAGAAACTAGAGGTACAATAGGACCAGGGATTCAATGTCATCATCTTCACCCTCTCTCTCCCTCTGTCTCTCTCATCTCTCAGTTCTGTTTCTCTGAGTGTTGGCCACATTCGCTTCTATTGCAAATGAGCTACTTCCATGTACAGACTTTGAGTTTATACCCTCCCCAGTTAGTGACAGAGAGAAGAGAGAACTTCTGTCTCCCAGACACTGTATAAAAATCTCAGGGAACAATTCTGATTGGCCCAGCTTGGATGACAAGTCCACCCCTTCAGCCAATCATGGTAGTCAAGGAACTGGCTACCATGATTGGCTAGACATTAATCATGTGACCACACTTGTGGGTGGGGCTGTGTGAGGTTCTCAGATTGGCAGCTTCAACAGAAGCTTTTGGAAAGACTTTGGGGAGGAATGGTTCCTAAAGGAAGGTGCAACTGTTACTGTCGGTGTTCCATCCATATTCCTCGGGCCTTATTTCTCCAGCTGCCAGGATTTGCAGGTCTGAGTCTGAGGGCTTTGCTCCAAATTCACAGGAGATGCTCTGCCCACTGGCCCAGCAGGCTGGAAATGCAGGCTAATTAACAAGCAGCTGTCAGCCAATACGCACCAGGAATGTTGTACAAGTACCCCATCTGCCCCACCATTGGAGGGGAAAGCTCTAAGGTGTTTGTTTTCCAATATTTCCCAGAGTTCCCTGTAAAGTTCCAGCCGTACTCAGAAGTGGCTGCTTGACCTCTGCTGTTAGGGCCTCTTTCCTTCTCTGTCTCCCCACACTCCTCTCCATTAGTGTTTCCTGTACTTTCCAAAGTATCTACTTGAAGCTTGATTCTAGCCTCTGGGGCTGCTTCTGGGAGAACTCAGACTAAGGAGAAAAGGATTGGTGGAAGAAGGAGGGGAAGACGGGGTGGGAGGTCAGGACTGGGAGAGAAGGAAAAGCAGAAAAAAACAACAGTTGTCACCCACATCACTGCTCTTTCATTCACTTGTTCATCTGTGGTGTCTTAGGTCAGGTTTCTAAGACACAGAACCTGCCACCTCGATTCTCATGCAGTGACTTATTAATAGACAGCTCTCAGGAGAAAATTTAAGGAGCTGAGAATGCAGCACAGGGCAGTAAGAAAGCCTGGCAAAGGAGTGGTCTCTCGGGAGAGTAGCCTTAACTTGACCCCAGAGGACCTCTGGAGCATGAACAGAACCACAGAACTGTCCTCTCTACCTTGAGGCAAGAGCCAGATCATCACACCTGTTTATTGTCAGCCACTGGCTGGCTGCAGGCTGTCCTCAAGGGGAGGGGGCTAGAACCTTCCAGGCACTCTAGGAGAGAAGGCACTGATGGTCACAGCAGGCAGGACCTGGCACAGCCTGGGCAGCGTCCTCTACTTATGGATTGTGGGTTATATAGTAAAAGGCTGCTGAAACTTTTGACACAGACAACAAATATATATAAATGTAACAAAGAGTTAGGATCCAAGAGCTTCGCTTCCCAAAATTCATTGTGTGCTTGTGGAGTTTATAATAAAGCTACTTCAACCATCCTTGCCAGGCATCCAGCTTGGTGCTGAAGGGTTTCTGACCTCGTGGAGTCCAGTCACCCCTGTCCACCTGTCATTCCTGCTGTTCGCTGCAAGCACCCTGATGTTCCAGCCAGTTGGGGTTCTTCCTTGACTGTCTGTTGCTTCACTCCTCTGGGCCTTCGCACATGCTGTTCTCTCTGCCTGGGATTCCCTCTCCTCTCTCATTCTCCTGGAAACTCCCACTTACCGTTTTAAACACAGCTCAAACATCACTCCCCCAATAGTTAATATATCATGAGCAGATAATCTGTATCCCTGGGTGCCAGGAAAATTTAGCATTTGAAAAAAAGTTTTCATTCATGCAATTAACTATGCCAACAGAGTAAAAGAGAAAACTCTCCAAGGATCTAGAGGTGTGCATGTGACTGACAGTAGCGGTGAGCCAATACTTCATGGGGGACATCATCCTAAGTCCTCTCCACGGAGGGGAGGCGGATAGACTTTACTGTAAACTTTATTTCACAGAGGAAGAAAGCAAGGCAAAGAGAGGTTAGGTAATTTGTCCAAGGTCACACAGCTGGTAAGTGGCAGAAGCCAGAGTTTAATTTAGACATCTTCACAACACCTGTTGTTACAGCACGCTGTGCCGATCGAATAATTGAATGAGTGAATGAATGTGACCAGCAGAATCAAAATGATAGCGATCCAGAGAAAGGGCAGCCCTGCTGAGTCAGGTTGGGTGGTCCAGGTCTGATCCTGCAGTGGGGGAGAGTAGGACTAGGACAGGCAGTTCAAAGGGTCTGGCTGCCAATGCAGGAGAAGGAGGGCACTCCCTCAAAAGCAGATTCCCAGGGACCCAGTGTTGTCCTCCCCCAGGTTCCCACAGCAAGGGCCAGCCTCTGCTCTCTGCCTTATCTCACCATGTTACAAGTGCATGTTCACGTGTCTGTCTTTCCTACTTCAGATACGGAGCCAGGTTTCAGTCAGGCCTTTTTGACCGGACTGCTTGTCTAGCCCAGAAACAATCCATTTTTCTTGAATAAAGAAGAGGAACGATATTCAAGACTGCAGCAGCCCTGGTGAGAACACAGCCAGACCCCACTCCAAGAGGCAGTGAAACAAGAAGCCAGTTACCAGCAGGAGGTCAAAGCAGGACCAAAGCTCAGCTGACAAGGTACTGATCTGCACTTGCGCTTTCCCCTAAGAAGGGTCAGACTTGGGGTCGGAGTCAGAGCTTGAACTGTGCAGACAGGACCTAAGGCAGACAGCATGCCGGATTGTGGGCACCATGCAGCTACTAGGGGAATTTAGAGGTGATGTTGAAGAGGGTGATTGTGAGTTCTGACAAGATGTATCTAAGAGTGTGGCCTAATTCTCGGTTCCTGGAATTCCATCAGTACCTCTGTGCTCAGTAGGGAAGTACTCTGATTGATTAGCAATGTCTGCAATGGGTACTGGACAAGAAGTGGAGGCATGAATTTTACATGCTTACCATCCCAGGGAACAAGGCTGTGGGAGAAGGGCACTGGGCAGATTGCTGATAATAATAGCAGCTAACATTTCTTAAGCACTTTGAATGTGCTGGGCACCATGTTAGATGCTTTTCCTGCTCTATTTCATTTAATCCTCAAGCCAACTCTCAGAGACAAGTGCTCTTGTTCCTCCTCTATGTCAGCTCCATGTGACTCATGATTTATTTATCTATGTTTAGCGCTATTATCCCCAGCGCCTAGAAGAGTACCTGACACGTGGCCAGCACTCAGTAAGTATTGGCTATTGACTAGATTACCTCCCATTTTGCAGATGAGGAAACTGAGGTCCAGAGAGATACATAACTTGCTCAAAGTCATGCAGTTTGTAAGAGCTGCTCTAGGGCAGTGTCTCTGAAAACTTATGCAACAGTGGAAAGCTTCTATAATCTGTGCTGTCCAATATGGCCACCCCTAGCTACTTGTGGCTACTGAGGACTTAACATGGGGCTAAGGCAAAAGAGAAAGTGAATTGTAAATTTCATATAATTTTAACTAATTGAAATGGCCACATGTGGCTGATGGTGACCATTTTGCCCAGCACGGATCTGAGCTTGATGGCTTGATCCTAGACTGATACCAAATGCCTATTTAGAGAACACGCAGCCCAGGTTCTCCAAGTCACACGTGGACACATGGAGACTTTTGAAGTTATAATTCCATCGGGGAGGAGAGGGCATATAACCAATGAGTGAACCTGCAAGCAACTGCATTTGTGATCTTTTGGCCACAACAATTCTGGGAAGGCTTTTATCTGTGTCATCTGGTTTTACACATGAAAGATTTAAAGATTCCAGAGGAGACATGACTCACTCAGGGTTATCTACTTGCCTTGGACCCAGCCGGGTTTGCAACCCTGAAATCCCAAGCACCACAGTTTAACAGTTGGTAAAAAGAGAAGCATGTGGCCAATCTGGCAGACCATGGCAGAATCAGGCTGTGGGCAATCCCAGCTTATTTAGGAACCTCAGGGGTTAAGTCACAAGCGGTTCTGACTGGGACAGGCCCCAATACAGAGTCAGTTCCACGATAAACCATGATATACAGGGAGCCTCCGCATATCCTGTGTGGTACCTGCATCCTCTCCCTCCTTCTCTGTACCTCTCTGCCTCCAGTCACAGGACAACAACAACAATAACGTGATCTTGAGCACATGCCTAATGCTGATAAGCAAATACTAAGGTGTAAATGACAAATAGAAAAGAGTCAATTTCCAAACAATGACTATTTTAACAGGAAGCAAAGGCATCAGCCAAAGAACAGTTCTCTCGTGGGTAGAATATCAGGCATCATCAGCAAAAGCTCAAATTACAGAACTTTATGTACAGGGTACTATTAGACGTGGTCGTCATGTATTAATTCATTTAACTCACCATCAATGCCGTAAGACAGGCACAAAGGCTACCCCATCTGGAGATGGGAAAGGGAGGTAAGGTGAAGCTGAAGTCCAGTTCACAAAGTGAGGAAGCAGCCAGGCCAGGGCTCAATTCCAGGCAGAGCTGGGGAGAAAAGCCCTGGGGAAAAGGAAGGAGGAAGCAGCGAGTGCCACCTGACAGGAGGCCTTTATTCTTAAATCTGAGACTAAGAAGGACCAAGGACTGGGCCCAGACTCTGGCCGTGGCTCCACTCATCCACAAGTCTGTTGCTCTTATCTTCTGGTCTAAATGGTTACAAACTTAGAAGGAGCGATTCAGCCAAGAATTCTGCTTGCGATGCAATCCAAGTTGGCCCCCAGGCCAGCTCATTTATGCTGGGCTGCAATTTTTCTAGATTACTCAGCCTTTGGGAGGCAAGCTGGGCCAAGGACAAACCTTGGGTGAGAAGAACAGTGTTTCAAGGGCCAGCCCTACCTCCTCCTCCCTCCTTCCTTCTCCAGAAGACTCAGGGACCTGGAAGGGCCAGGGAGGGCCAGGGCTGCAGCTGCAAGTAGCAGTTCTCATGGGCCTCCCCCCAACCCCTGCCAGGCCCAGCTGTTCCAGGGTCTGACTGGCAGCTGGCTGACACTTCCCCCTGCCTCCCCTTAGTAATGGCTGTGACCTCCTGGCACCAGAAAGCTCAAAGCTGAGAAGGTAGCCTGAAAGCAAACCAGTTTGCAGCCCATCCAATGCTGGTTAACTGGTTATCTGGGCGCTACCCTGGGTTTCTCATCCTGGTTCCTTAACTTCCCAGCTGTGTGATATGAGATGCCTTGTCCAATTACTCAGAACCTCAGTCTCTTCATCTGTGAAGTGGGGATAACAGTAGCATGGACCCACAAGGTACCAAGAGGACCCCACAGATGATCTGGAGAATATTTAGCCCAAGGACTGTGGATCACACACAATTAGCCTGCTACCCCTCCCTTTTCGTATCATTCTGCATGTCCAGGTGATAGTTCCAATTGTCCCATCTAGGGCCAATGTTCACATAGGGCCCCACACGCAGAAAGTCCCCGAGCTTGGGGATTAAGACTCTAGGATTGTTGTCCTGACATTCTTAACAATATTATCTTCTAACTTCATGTTTTGAAAGTGAAGCCAGATGGGACAATGGAGCATGTGCTGGGGGACTTGGAGCTTCCTCCACAGGTTCAAACGTGGTCCTACCATCCCGACACCACCCTCCCTGCCTCCCAGGACCATTTTTGACCACAGACTTCCTTGCCCCTGCCTGGCAATCGTTGTCATCCAGTGGGGGCCTGGCAGAGTGCAGGAAGGCCTAGGGCTGGCTCTGCTCTACTCCCCCAGATCCCACTGTCCCCAGTGCTTGTGAGGGTCTGCATGAGTCCCATAAGTACCCCTGTGTCCAAAAGAGCACAGCATGAAACAGCAAATAAAAAGCACCACGACGGGCCCAGAGAGAGAGAGAGACTTCAGAAGAAAGGGAAAAGCCTTTTTCCTAATTTGTGAACAAGAGCCTGCGTTTTTATTTTGTACTGGATCCTCCAGATTACGTAGCTGGCCCTGGTTCCATCTGATGATACCTGAACCTCAGCAGTGAGGAGGTGCTGAGCTGCTGTCAGGGGCCACTGACTAGGATAGCCTTTGGGGGAAGGTCAGAGCTTTACAAATGGTGGCTTCTCTGACCCAGCCACTCCACTTTACCATCTGGCGTGTTTACTAGAAGGTTCACCTGCATTATTACAATAGTGAAACCAGCTAGATGCCCAACAGTGCAGGAGGGTCAACTTCACAATCCAATAGAAGAGAACTTATGGACAAGAGAAAAGCTCATGATGTTTGCAGAAGAGGGATGGGGGAAAGTCGGTTTCCAAAGGGCCTGCCCCACAGGTGTCAGGTGCATAAGTGAGCAGGGATACGGGCAGGGAGAAAACACTGGGCTGGATTTATATGTGAGTACTGACAGCTCTCCTCCTCGGGTAGATAATGTCTTCCAAGTTCTCTGCAGCAAGCAGATCTCACTCTTAGCATCGCCAGAGGCAGGATGGTGCAGCGGGCAAGGTTAGGCCTGCAGAGTGTAGGGCCCAACTGCCTTGCTTCAAAGCCCAGCTCTACTTCTTACACGCTCTGTGACCTTGGACAAGTGATTAAACTATTCCAGGCCTCAGTTTCCCCACCTCTATAAACAGAGAAAGTAATAGTACCTGTAGGGAAAATGGAGTTCGTCAGGCTCCTTGGCCAGACATCCAGTGCCCAGTGACTGGGCTATATTATCCCGCATGCGCAGTACCCATGTACTCTTGTGTAATGACTTGCGCCGCGCAAGTGCGCTAGTTAGCCCAAAGCTCAGAGTGGAGGGATGCTGGCTTTGCTTGCCTTGGTATATAAGGCGGACAGGACTTCCGGCAGCTGCCGCAGTTGAAGCCTGTGTACTCCGCCCGCAGTAAAGGCATGTCAGCTATACCTACAGCTCCATGAGTGTTCTTCAGTCGGCCCAAATCTGTGAACCTGCCAGGCCTTGAGTGCTTGCAATACAGTACCTGCCTCAAAGAGTTGAAGAGATAATAAATTCAGGGAGCTAAGAGCCACGTCTAGCACACAGTGAGCTGTATGTGATTGGTGGTGGTGCTCGTGTTATTATTGTGAAGAAACTACATAAAGTGGTTCTGGAGGGGTGAGATATGGAGAAACAACAATATGAACGATGATTATTTTTGGATGGTGCAGGAGTGAGTGGTTTATTTTTCTTTTCAGACTTTTCTGTATTTTCCCAGTTACATGTGCAATGCTTTTTTAATTTGAAAATGTGACTTAAAGGGAAAAAAAAGTGAAAGGATTGTTCCCAAGTGGTGATGGGGACAGCGAGATAAAGTCAGGTTGTCCAAGTCTGCATGTTTTTCAGGTCAAAGTCGTGGAGAGTCCTGAATATGTTCCAAGCCCTTCCTCCAGGCCCTCCCTTTCAGGTTGTATATCTCATTCATATGAGTTCTAATATAGAACCCAACACCAGGGAGACAGACGTCCATGCCAAGTTATAGGCTGTTAAAATACATACAGTTAAATCTCTCTAGATAGAGGGAGAGATACATCTATGTATACACAGAGAGAGCCATACATATCTTTGTTTATCCATATCTGTCTATTCTTATCTATGTCTATCTATACAGGGAGAATCTTTAACTAAACCTGTAAAAAAAGATGTCCCATCCATTGCACTCTGAATGCAAGTCTGACACGGGACTGCTCGTGATACAGTAATTGCTCTTGTTTGCCTCCCTCCCTGAACTCCTTGAAACATCTTCTTTCTATCCCTGGCACATACCACAGTGCCTGGCACATAGTAGGAATTCTCTAAATGTCTGCAGAATGAATTAATGAATGAATGAGTGCCTGAACTCATGTAAGAGTGGAGATTCTCAAGATACAGACACAGAACAAGATGTGAGATTAGCTTTCTTGAGGTAGGGAGGGGCCTTGGAGGGGTCAAAGATGGGCAAGTGAGGCTTTAGAGTAAAGAGATGCCTGAAGAAAGTACTGAAAGATGAATGTGTATTTGTCCTCATGGAGAAGGGGAGAGAGATGGAGGACGGCAACACAGGCAGTGAGAACTTCCTCTAAAGGATTCTCTAAGGGGTTCCAGAGGTAGTTTTAACCTAACCCTCTTTAATTTAAAAAGAATTTCTATACTGTTGTTTCTGAACAAATAAATATTAAATACAAATCTCAACTATTGAAAGGTAAAAAGAAAAAATGTCCCCAAAGTGTAAGCCTTTTCAGGGTGGGAGTGGGCAGTGGACTTATAGACCCCACTCACAGACAGGGAAACTGAGGCTCAGGAGGTGAAGTTTACTCCAGAGAAAGGATGGCGCTCACCCTATGTCAATCTGCCCTCTGGTAGGCTTGAGAAGGCAATCAATCATTCGATCTGCACAAATACTCCTTACATCTTTACTCTGCACCAGAGGTGACTGAGATCTGTCCCCCAACCCCCAGTAGGTAGCCTCTGGTAAGAGGGGCTTGGTGAGGGTGGGGCCAAGGTTGTGGACGGGGCCAGGTGGTTCCTTGCTGGGAACCTTCTCATGGAAGGAGCCAAGTTGAGGGTCCTGTCTAGAACAGAAGGAAAAAAGGCCTCCAGGAGTCGCCAGGTCCCACCGACCCTCCATCCTTGTTTTTCATTCTTTTCTGGTTCCCCTTCAGTGGCTGCATCTGACCATGCTTTACACAGCAGCCCTTTAAAACACTCAAAATCCTTTCCAGAGGAGGCAGGGAATAGAAAAATAGGGGGAGAGAGAAGCTTTTTGTTTGGCTTCGGTTTTGTAACAGCTTTATTGAGATGCAGTTCACATACCATAAAGTCACTCTTTTCCCACAACTCAGTGGCTTTTCATATATTCAGAGTTGCACCCCATTTTGCCCCAACTTCCCAGCCCCCTGAACCATTAATCTACTTTCTGTCTCTGAATTTGCCTTTTCTGGACACTTCATATAAATGAAATCATACAACATATCCTTTTGTGTCTAACTTCTTTCACTTAGCATCATGTTTTCAAGGTTCATCCATGCTGCGGCATAAGTTTGCCCATGATAGATCCCTAAGGGTTAAATTTATTAATTCCACAAATATTTATCGAGGGCCTAATACGTGCACGGCTCTGAGGGCCCAGCCAGGAATACAACCGACAGTGGATCCTGCCCTGGTGGGTTTCTTTCTAGTGGGGGAGAGACACAGGAAGTTAAATGAATAAGAAAATGATTTAGAATATTAGATGGTGGTACGACCTAAGCGAAGTGGAAAGCTGGAAGGGGGATGAAGAAAGGAAGTGGTATTCGAAACACAGAGGTCAGAGGGTCAGCCTCGCCATAGGGTGAACACAGGGGATATCTAGCTAAGACTGGAAAGAGGCGAGGTGCCAAAGTGCCACCGCGATGTCCCCTCCCGGCACTCAGGTCTTGGCACACCGCTCAGTCCCCCATGCCTGGGACCTTGCCTGTCCCGTCCATGCGGGGTCCCCGCGCTTGGGACAGCAGGCGACACTCAGTAGGCATTTCGCAATGCGTAACTGTGTGCGGCCCGCCTGAGCGGCTACGAAGGCCGGCGGCCTGGGGTACAGCTGGTGGAGGGAGGGCGCCGACCGCATGTCCCTGTTGCCCCTTGCCCCGCCCCGCGCAGACCCCGCCCAACTCGCGCAGGCCCCGCCCCGGCGCCGCCTGAGCCCACCTCCTCCCGGCCGCCGCCATTGGCCGCGCGCGCCTCCGCCCTCGGCCTCGCACTTCCTGGCGGAGCCATGGCTGTGCACCCGGCCAGCCCCCGGGCTCCCGAGCCCGGGCCCCGCCACTCCGTCCGTCCGGCCCCGCCGCCGGGGGTCCCTGCGTCGCGCCCGTAGTGCGCCCTCCCAGGTGGGCCTCAGCGCGCGCTCCGCTCCTGCCCGGGCCGGGAGCTGCGCGCCGTCCGGGGGCCGGGGCGGAGGGGCGGGCCTGCCTCAGGAGGGTCTCCGGCCTCGCGTGCTGCTCCCCCGCCCCGCCTCCGGGATCCCTTTGTGCTCGGGGGGTGGGAGGAGGGCAGGCACCCCGGGGGTGGGCGGGACACCGGCGGCGACGGCGGGGCGGGGGAGAGGGGGCCGCCGCCACCGCAGGTGAGACAGGTGCGGCCTTTGCGGCCGGCCCCGCGCGGCCCAGGTGAGTGTCCCCCTGTCCCGCTGCGGGCGCCGGCCCGGGGCCCGACCCAACTCCGCCTCCCTCCGCCTCCTCGCAGCCAGCTCGAGCCTGCCTGGGCGGCCGTTGTGCGGGCAGTTCCTCCAGGGGGTGCCGGGTCGGAGCGAGCGACAGCGGCGTCTCGGGAGACGCTGCCAGCGAGGCCCGGGACGGGTGAGTGCTGGCGGGCATCCGTGTCCATCTCCACGACGCTGTGTTTCCCCTACCGCTAAAGGTTGGGCAGCTTCAGGGTCGAAACCCGGGAAGGAGCCGGGAGAGGAGGCTCCCTGGGGACCCTCCCGTCCCGACATGGCTTCTCTTCACCTTTTTACTAAAAGACCTTTTACGCCTCACTGGGGATGCCACTGTCCCTGCAGATGGGCTTGACCCTCTCACCTGCTTCCAGAAAGCACAGGAGGCAGCTGACACCCAACACTCCTGTAGGAATCGTCCCCAAACCACTTGCCCGCAGACAAAAGAGAGCCTCCGCAAGGGGAAACTCTCTCTAGAAATCTTGGCCTAGAAAAGAAAGTTTTTAGCACTGAAGGCAAACCTGAGCCCTGACTGGCTGCCTGGGGTGGTGGAGACTTTCTGCTGTGTGACCTTGGGCGAGCCCCACGGCCACCTGAGCCTGGGTGTCAGAAATGGTGGTGGCACCTGTCTTGGAGAATGAAGGTGAAACAGGAGTCAGGAGTGAGCACTGGCAGTGCATGAATGCTGGTGTCCTTCCCTCCCTCCTCTGAGCCCCCCAGCATCCTAGGGGCAGTCAGAAAGCACGGGGTTAGGGTCTTTGTCACAAAGTTGCTAGTTTGCCAAGAGGAATCTAGTTGTCCCTTTCCCCAGGGAGCTGGCAGGATTGACTGCCTGAACTTATTGCCCCCATGGGAACACTGGGGTCCCCGGATGTGTCCCTGATTATCTTGACACAGTGCTGACTGCTTGCCACATTGTTCTTCATTAGCAAAAGGCTGTTTGTTCAGTAGGTAACAAATTGACTCCTCTCAGCTCAGCAGGGAGAAAAGTTCCCACTTAAACCCTCCATCCCAGGATGTGACTTGTGCCCATATTGCTAGCTTAATCCTTTTGTGTGCCCCTGTCCTCTGAAGTCTGCTAAAGCCTGGCTCTGTGCTGTTAGTGACTTACTTGACGTTTCAAAGGTAGAAGAAACCTTAACATTACCTGGTATAACAGCCCACTATAGAGACGGGACCACAAAGCCTAGAGAGGCTGACTTGCTTGTTCAAGTTTATCTTGGATGTTCCAGGCAGGGCATAGGCCCCAGCATAAATTTCCTGCCTGTGGACATTTTTTTTTTAACGGCCAGGTAGAAAAGTCTAGGGGTTAAGAACATGGAATTCTCCCTTGGTTTATTCTTCCTGTGTGTGTTTCGCTGGGCAAGTTACTTCCCTTCAGCTTCCTCCTCCGTAAACAGGATAATAATAGTGCTGGCCTCATGGACTTGTGGAGATTAAATCCGTGAAGACACCGGAAAGCACTTAAGACGGTGCCTATGTCTAGAATATTTTATACTTGGTAGTCATCACTGCATCACATCCTAACTCCACAAAATTTTTAAAGCATGGTATGCTCAAAGACTGGGCCACATTCAGCAGAGCATCCTGGTTTCGAAGCTGGACAGACTCAGGTGTGGTGTGATTCCCAGCCATTCACCAGCTTTGTGACCTTGAGCTCAAGAGCTGCATTGGTCATATGGGTTAAGTGACATCAGCCTGGCTGCGTAGTTAGGGATGTTAACTGAGCTAGCATGGGTAAATCCCTTCCCTACGTTCAGGGTCTGGGCTCTGAAATGATACCTGTTGTCATTATAATCTTGAGCTATGGAAAAGGCCTAATTCAGATGGAGCGTCAAAAGGTAGGCATTTGTAGGAGGTAGGCTAAGAGATAGGATGCTCTCGGATTTTAGATGAAAAACGAACACTTGTGAAATGCTCTGTGTGCTTCCAACAACCTGGTTTTTTCAGCTTTCAGCATCAGGGAGTTCTTTGTGCTCATAGTTCTCTCTCCCTCTCTCCTCCGTGTGACCGTTTCACTCTTGCTGTCACTGATGCCTGCCAGTAGAGCCTGCAATTAATGAATGACCTCCAGTTACTACTACATGCTTAGAAACCCTGTTTTTGTCCTAGGGCTGCAATCTTTTTCATGATGGAGGGAAGCCGGCAGACACGAGTGTCTCGGCCGTACAAGATCAGTGAATCTTCAAAGGTTTGTGAATGAGTTGCTCATCACCTGTGCAGATTGCCAAAGAAGCCTGATATTTTTCTGAGGGGCTCATTTTAGTTGTACAGACATTTTCTACTCTTGGTGCTGGTGTTAATCTCCCTAATGATGACTAGAGGTGGAAGGAGTGGAAAAATCGTAAAATCAGAGAGAGCTGGGGGTACGAGGGATGTTAGAAACACAGCTTGATTTATTTATGCTACACCTCGACCCTAAGAGGTGTACCAGACAGGGTACACACCATGAGATTTCCGTCCCCACTTGGGACTCAAAAACTCCAAGAATGTATCCATTGAGAAGCCAGCCCCCAGCCTTATGGTGAGGGCAACACTTTGAATACCTGGTTGTTAAGGATCCAGAACCTTCCCTCAGTCATGACTTTCTGGGACTCTAGGAGCAAGTGAGGGTGGGTTCCCCAGGGTGGGGCTACCTACCTGTGTCACACTGTCACACTGGCTGCATCAGAATCACCCAGGGAGAAAGGGAGGGGGAAGGTGTCTAATTGGAATTGCATATGACCAGCCCCACCCCAGACCTGGTAAATTAAAATTTGAGAGCAGAACCTGGAAATCTATAGTTTTAGCAAACTCTTCAAGTGACTTGGAGTGGCCCCTGTCCCTACAGCTGCTATAGATAAGTCTTGGGGGACCAATTTGTGGGACAGTCCCCATTTCCACCTGTCTCTTTATAAGTATTAATAATACTCTTTCCTTTAAAAGTATTCTTTTTTGAAGACTGAATGCTATAGATACCTTGGAACATGCATTCTCAATGGGGCCAGTATTGCCCCCCCGGATATGAAATTGGTGTTTCTGGGCGTGGAAAGGATTTTATTCTTTTAAAATATAAAGCATGGTTATACATACAGTACATGCACAGACATACAGAATATATATGGGGTTAAAATTACATAGTGAGCTATTGGGAGGAATATCTTAAAAGATTGAAAACAAGATAAAAAAAGATTAAGAAATACCATTTTAGATAAAGGGAGTTGTGATCAGCCTACAGACGTGAAGAGAAAAAAAAGAGGGAATGAGGGTCGACAGGTGTGTGTAAAAGAAAAGCAGGGTGTAATTTTCAGGAGAGGTTGGTTCTCCTGAGAAATGGTCTCCTGTTTCCATTTGAGTTTACTGAGAAGGCTCCTGCCAAGCCCAGCGTTATCAGCTGTGAAACCCCAGGAAGGTCTTGCTGCTGACTCAAAGGGCCTTTGTTACTGAGCTTGGCTGCAGAGACAGTGTAGCTTTCTAAGTTTGATAGCACTGGAAATCTTTGTCCCTTAAAGCCAGATTCTGAGCTTGTTTCTCTCTGAATCAAAGCTTTTAGGAATTGGGTTCTCTATCCTTTGGTTCATTGTGTTTATGGTCCTAACTTTTTATATTTAAAAAATGCCCAAATCAAGAAATCTTGCACAACATTGTAAAATGATTATAAATCAATAAAAAATGTTAAAAAAAAAAAGAAATCTTGATTTTTCTAGACATTCAATATATCCTCGTGGCCAGCACCCAGATAAATGAAAGAACCTTACCAAACCCCTCTGGCTGCTATAATCCAGATAGCCACGTTCCCAACTTCCAGCCCTGCAGTTTTGCCTGGCCTCAAATTTACATAAGTGGAGTAGGGGGATGGAGCCCCCCAGTGCCTGGATCCTTGCTGTGGTCACTGCTTCTGAAGTTCACCCCAGTTGCTGTGTGTGGTGATCAGTGGTGCCCTCAGCACAGCAGAGTCTTCCATTATGTGGCTTCCATTGTCCTTTTAGGTACTCTAAAATGTGTTGATCCCCTTTGATGCTGAATCCTTTTTTAACATAAAATGCCCACTACCTGCTGCATTCTGTACAGGGCTAGATCTTGAGTACCTTGTTTTCTCTCACCTTGCCTAGCCTTTGACTAAGGCAGTGAAATAAGAAATGAAGAATAAACAGGATTAGTACCATCAGAAAATGCTGAGGGTCAGAGTTTCTAAATTACATGAAATGCTGCAACTCTGTTACTGCTGCCCCTTTGAAATTGGGAAGTCACGTCTGTCTGTTTTTAGCTCTAAATCTCTGCTGCTGCAGTATAGTAACCAGAAACGGGCTGTAGTCGAGACCCAGGTACAGAATTAAAGGTGCCTACTTAGCATGGAGACCCAGCTTTAGGAGCAGCAGCTGCCCACTCCCAGCCTGGCTTACAGAGCAGATGGTTCCCCTCGCAGCTGTCGCCTCCGCCCCTCCCCAGGGCTCTTCCCCTTACCACACTGCAGCCTGGGGCGGGTGCACCCCCATCTAAGTGTGGTGGTTCCAGCGCCCCTCCCCACTGAGACAGCCAGAAGCCCCAGGTGAGCTGACAGCCCACCTGGTGCCCCTCACTTGCATCTCTAGGACATTTGCCTTCACTGTTACTCGATACCCTGCTCCTGCAGTGCTTTTTAATTTTCTTCCTTCAGTCCACACCCAGGTGGGTCCCTGAGTCAGTGACTGTTGGAGCCCAGACGATTCCTGCCTAATTAGAAGCTAAAACCCGGCCAGCCTGGGTCTCTCAATGAATAACCAGAATAAACTGAGATGTCCGAGAATGGGACTACAAGAAGCTGTCCTGTCATGTAAGGCAGGGGAGCCTGGCTCTCTAACCCTGGATGGAAAGGAAGCTTTAGGACACATCTGTTTGGTCTTGTTGGAATGTGCGGGAGTTGCCTGAGAGTGTCATATAGACCAAGCGATCGACGTTGTAAGATGAAGAATGACCACAGGGACATAAAGGGCCCCAGTTACTGATGCACTAGCAGCCCCAAAGAACAGATTTGAAAGGGAAGGAAAAACTCGCTGCTGGAGGGCATGTATTGAGAAGTAACCTGTAGGGACCTGCAAGCCAGTCACCGAGGCACTCACACCCGTTGAGCCCTCACCCACCCGTATTTTTTTCCACCGCCAGTTCCCCACCTTGGGCTTACTGCCCAGCTCGCCCTTTTCCCCAGTTGGCCTTGAATCACCCTGCTACCTAGTTGATGTTTCTGAATGGTCTCTTTTTCCATATGTTGAATTTTCTTGTTGTTTTTGTAGGGAATAAATAAAGCAGTGTGAAATATCCTGAAAGCCCAAAGCATAATTAGTCCTCCAAGGATTTAGAAACTATTGTCTAGGTCTGATTTTTCTTTATATCTTCAAAAGCCCAGGACAGGCAGATAACAGTCAGTAGATGTCCACCACCCTGAATGTATTGAATTAATTCATATTAATTATTCATATTAATTGATTCATTAATTTCAGCAGAGTGTGGTGATTAAAGGTTTGGGCTCTGGAATCAGGCCTAGGTTCTAGTCCCAGCCCTGCCCCTCAGTCACTGTGGGACTTTGGGCAAGTATCTTAGTCTCTCTGAGCCTCAGTTTTCCTCATCTGGGAAATAGGGATTGTAATTGGCATTCCCTTGGAGGGTTCTCATGATACTCAAATGAGAGCACAGCACAACATGTGGCACATATAGCCCCTGGGAAAAGAGCATTTTGTAGACGTATCTTTTAACCCTGGGCACTGAATATTGAAGCCGTGTTTCTGAAAGTAAGATTCCCCAGAGCATGTTAGTCTGGAACTGTTGCTAAGTCTTTGGACCCATCATACCCCTGGAACTGACCATCACAGTGGCTGACATCCCTCTCGCTCTCCTCGGGTGGGCTCTGTGCCAAGTTCTGTCTCACGAGCCCCCCAACCCCAAACCTGGGTGGTAAATACCCTCATCCTCATTCATGAGACAAGAAACAGAGGCCCGGCTGCTTGCGACTCACTGAGATCACACAGCTGCAAAGTGGCGGAGCTAGGGTTCCACCGGCTTCTGTCTGACTTTAGAGGCTACGACCAGGCGACTCCACCGTCCTGATGGGACAGTATATTCAAGCCTATGTGCCGTGACCTGCACACAGCCAGGGAAGGAGGGAAGGAGGAAAACTTTCAGGAATTCTATTTATAAAGAAAGAGAAGAGGAAGAGAGAGGGAAAGAGAGATAAAGGAGAGAAGAAAGAAAGCAAAAAAGATTGAGTTAAGAATTTTTTTATAAAGAAGGAAATAATACAAATACACATGCATGGACACACACGTGGAGGAACAGCCTTCTGTTCTGGGAGGCACTCTGCTACTTTATTTTCTGTTCTCTCTCGTTCCACTGTATTTGAAAATGCTGGTCATGACATACCAGATAGATCCCAGGACCCTGCAGCTGTTGAGTGAGAAGTTGGCCTGCTCCCCTGCCCCTGTCCTGACCTGTGCTCTCTGCTGCAGGTGTACCGCTGGGCCGACCACTCGACCACTGTGCTGCAGCGGCTGAATGAGCAGCGCCTCCGAGGCCTCTTCTGCGACGTCATCCTGGTGGCGGATGAGCAGCGTGTGCCGGCCCACCGCAACCTGCTGGCCGTGTGCAGCGACTACTTCAACTCCATGTTCACAATTGGCATGCGCGAGGCCTTCCAGAAGGAGGTGGAGCTGATCGGTGCTTCCTACATCGGGCTCAAGGCTGTGGTGGACTTCCTCTATGGTGGTGAGCTGGCGCTGGATGGCGGCAACATCGACTACATCCTGGAGACGGCCCACCTGCTGCAGATTTGGACGGTAGTGGACTTCTGCTGCGAGTATCTGGAGCAGGAGGTGAGCGAGGACAATTACCTGTACCTGCAGGAGCTGGCCTCCATCTACAGCCTCAAGCGGCTGGATGCCTTCATCGACGGCTTCATCCTTAGCCACTTCGGCACGCTGTCCTTCACGCCTGACTTCCTGCAGAACATCTCCATGCAGAAGCTGTGCGTCTACCTGGGCAGCAGCGAGGTGCAGCGGGAATGTGAGCACGACCTGCTGCAGGCTGCCCTGCAGTGGCTGACGCAGCAGCCGGAGCGCGAGGCCCACGCCTACCAGGTGCTGGAGAACATCCACTTCCCACTCATCCCCAAGAATGACCTGCTGCACCGTGTTAAGCCAGCGGTGTGCTCACTGCTGCCCCGGGAGGCCAACTGCGAGGGCTTCATCGAGGAGGCCGTGCGCTACCACAACAGTCTGGCAGCCCAGCCCATCATGCAGACCAAGCGCACTGCCCTCCGCACCAATGAGGAACGCCTGCTGTTTGTGGGCGGCGAGGTCTCCGAGCGGTGTCTGGAGCTCAGTGATGACACCTGCTACCTGGACGCCCAGAGTGAGCAGTGGGTCAAGGAGACACCCCTGCCAGCCAGGCGGAGCCATCACTGCGTCGCTGTGCTGGGGGGATTCATCTTCATCGCTGGTGGCAGCTTCTCGCGGGACAACGGAGGGGATGCGGCCTCCAACCTTCTTTATAGGTATGACCCCCGCTGTAAACAGTGGATCAAGGTGAGATTAAAGCCAGATTATTTCTTTATTCTTGAGGACTTTTGATCTCCTTAACCTTGACTGCCCCTCCCTACCCCCCACCGCGGGCCTTGACCACTGTCCTGCTTCCAAGCGAGGTGTGGTGATAGTGATGAGTCAGATCATTCCCACTGCCCCTCGCCCGCACCTGTCCGTAGGCAGTGAGGGCTGACCGGCCACCTCCTGCAGGGTCAGTCAGTGTCCAGAACAGTGCTGTCCGGGCGAACTTTCTGCACCAACAGAAATGTTCTACATCTGTGCTGTCCGATGTTGCAGTCACCTGCCACATGTGGCCTGTGGGACTGAAGAACTAAGTTTTCCATTTTATTTCATTATAACCGAGGTACATTTGAGTGTAAACGGCCACACAAGGCTTGTGGCTACCGTATTGGATAGCACCAGTTTAGAGATTGGACCCAACGTCCCAACAGGCTCCCCTTGTCTCAGAGCCTCCACCGAGCTCCTCTTTTGGAAAGGTTAGGAGCTGGTTTAAGGAGGCCTCGAGGGCTCACCCTGGTGGGAGTTGTGGCCCTTTGGCAGATGTGGCGGCTGATTCCAGGCAGAGCCTGGGTCTTGACATCAGACCCATGTTCACATCCCAACTTGGCTTAATTGTGTTTCAGACCAGGGTGTGTTTCAGGCTAGTTCCCTGCCCTCTCCCGATTCCAGCTTCTTCTTCTGGACATGAGTGGGGAACACTGACCTTCCAGGGTCAGCGGTCGTAGCTCACGCTGATTGACAGGTGTGCCCCTCTTCTCCCAGGGAGAGGACCTGGGACCGCCACCTGCGAAGTCTGTCTCAGTCTTAATACTCACACCTCAGTCTTTTTACTTAACTTGGTGTTTTTCTGAGCTCAAGGCTCTGAACAGACTCAGATGACCTTTCTATTTTGTTCTCAAAAATCTAAAACCACCCTCCAAGGTATAGGTCTTGCCACTGGAAGGAGGCTCTCAGCTTTAGAGCCCATCCTCAAAACCTTCATAGCAGTGGCAGCCTGAACGTATGATCTCCCATGGGACCGTGTTCATTTGTGTGTTCTGCTTGGATGATTTGAAAAAGAAAGAAAAAGTTGGGTCTTCTGTTGTAAATTTTCTGTTGAGTGCCACTTTCTGCCTGTTAACATGTTTGGCGATCAGCATTAATTTTAAAAATATCTGATGGGAGTGTTGAGGGGAAAGATTAACTTTTATTTCAGGAAACCAGTAAATCAGCAGTTGTGAACTGTGTGTGTCCTGCAGAATTCTAGGCCACAAGGTCAACTATGTGGCCAGACAAGTTTGGGGAAGCGAGTTCTCCATTTCCCTCTTGGGGATTCATGATGTTTTGAGGCTCCTGGGAGCTCTGAGAATTCCCACTTAAGGAACTCCTCTTTCTACAAGTTTGGCTCCCTTCCCCAGATTCATGTGGCCACCTTCCCCAGGTGTGCCTTCCGTGGGATGTGTTTGGGGACACACTGTTGGATGTTGACACTGACCTGGGTCGGGGAGGGGAAGGTACAGGTATCTCGCCTCAACAGGTGGCCTCCATGAACCAGCGCCGCGTGGATTTCTACCTTGCCTCCATTGAAGACATGCTGGTGGCTGTCGGCGGCCGGAATGAGAACGGAGCTCTCTCTTCAGTTGAGACCTACAGTCCCAAGACTGACTCCTGGTCCTACGTGGCTGGCCTGCCAAGGTGATCAGGGTTTTGTGGACTGTACTAACATGGCAACTTTCAGGTTACAGGTCAACCCACCTCCCTTTCTGGATATTTTAGCCTCCATCTCCAGGAAAAGTCTCTTGACTTGTAAATAACAGCGGGTAGACCATGAGGAGCAGAGGGCATGGTGGTGATGGGCCAGGGAGCCTGTTCTAGGCTGTTTGACTGCAAGTGTCAGCTCTGTCGCTGAGACAAATATGACTTTAGTCTCTTCACTTCCTGAGTTTCGGGGAGTGAGTGCTGAGTGAGTGAAAGATTTACCTGATAATCTCTCTGATTTTGGGCAGGAGGAGTTCAAAGAGCTGGGAGGTTATCTATCCTAGATCTGACTCAAGCAAGTGTCTTCACCCCAGGCTGTCTTTGTTTCCTCATCTGGAAAGGAGATGTGATGATAATACCCACCCTGTGGAGTTGTCACAAGGATGGGACAAGAGCTAAGGAGTCTCCTCCCCTCCCAACCGGCACCTGGGAAATGCCTCCGGGGTCAGAGCTCATCTGCCTCTCTAGTCTCCTGGCATCGAGGTGTCCATTTACTGCTTTATTACTGCCACGGGTTTAGCAAAGGTGCCTGCCAATTCTTTTGCTGGTCTTTGTGGTTGGACCTTTGAGCCAGTCTTGCTGTGTAACACATCTGGGCATCCTGGGGACTTTGTCCCTGGGAATTAGAGTGCATGGGTTAGGCGTCTGGGTATGGTTCCCAGCTCCTCCAGTCCCTCGTAACTACCACCTTCATGTAAAGGTTCTAAGAAGCCAATGAAGTAACAGCTGGACACCTGACAGTCATGATCACCACATGCCAACCCTGGGCCAAGAGCTTGATGTGATGAGTCCCTTGATGTCCACACTAACCCAGGGGCTGGAGGTAGTGCCCAAGTAATCTATCACCCAAACCCAGGGGAGGGCAATGGTGTGAGTCCTGCCCATGTCCTGTGCAAACTAAGACCCATGTTCTCCCAGAGGTCTCGTTTATTGTCCATTTTACAAGTGGAGAAGTGAGGCTTATTTATAGTGAGAAGAATATCTGATATCTGTGGCTATCACTTTCTCTGGGCCAGCCAGGGTGATTTATGTACCTTAAGTACTACAATAACCCTATTATGTTTTTTTCTTAATGGACCTCAGGTGATCAGAGTTGGAATAAACATAATCATGATGCTGTCATCATTACAGCGTATATGCCCCACATTTATTTCATTTATTCACTCATTTATTTTTTCATTCATTGACTGACTTGTATAGTGGTACCTCCGCAAACCCACAGCCCAACCCAAGAGCCAGGACACTGAACAGTAACTCCCATCTGTCCGGGGCTGGTCCTGCCCCTGTGCTTTCCTCCCATCCACCAGCCTCCTGCCTCCCCACTAAGGAACCACCATCCTGAATGTCCTGACATCATTCCCTTTTTGTTTCCCCTTTGTTTGCACTTTGTTGTTATTTTCTTTTTTGTCTCTGGTAGACTTCATTTTTTTAGAGCCATTTTAGGTTTAGAGAAAATTGAACTGAAAGTACACGCTCTCCCCTGAGCACACCCAGCGTCTCCTGTCATTAACATCTGGTCTGGCAGTATCCTGACCAGTACATTTGTTACAGCTGATGCACCAAAGTTGATAATGCTAGCATTACCGAAGCTCCCTGGTTTACGTGAGGGTTCGCTCTCTGGGTTGTGTTATTTTGCGGGTTTTGATGGGTAATGATAGTTGTCAGCTGTTACAGGGTCATGCAGAACAGTCTTGGCCAGGATGGTGTAGCTCAGTGGTGGAGCACATGCTTAGCATGCATGAGCTCCTGGGTTCAATCCCCAGTACCTTCATTAAATGTTTTGAAAAATTATAAAAATAAATAAATGAATAAACCTAATTACCCCCCTCCAAAAAAAACCCCCACAAAATAGTCTCAGTGCCCAAAGACTCTCTCAGGCTCCATCTTTTCATCCCTCCCCCCCGACCCAACCACTGGCAGTACCGGTATTGATTGTCTCTGTAGTGCTGACTTTTCCAGAATGTCATGTAGCTGGGGCTGTACTGTTTCAGTCCCCATTTGATACGTCCCTGAGTCAGGTACACACATGTGCCTCAGAAGCAGGTCATTTCCAGCCCTGCTGAGAAGGGTAACTCTCTAGTGATGACCCCCACCTCTCAGACAGGGACAGAGAGGGCAGACCTGGGATTCTAGCCCAGGCGGTCAGGCTGCAAAGGGGCCTGAGTGTAACCTGCCCTGCTTGCCCCTTCCAGTCCACACCCAGCGGCTCTCAAGTGTGCAGGGGTTGGGGGTGCCCGTTCCCCCCGTGACCCCCTCAGAGGGCACTTGTCTGCATCTTGTGGAGGAAAAGACTGGGTCCCTAGCTCACGGAGGCCCAGCCCGGCACCACACTGAGCATACTCTGTCTCTGTCTGTCCATCTGTCTCTCTGCAGGTTCACGTACGGCCACGCGGGCACCATCTACAAAGACTTCGTGTACATCTCGGGGGGTCACGACTACCAGATCGGCCCCTACCGCAAGAACCTGCTGTGCTACGACCACCGGACAGACGTGTGGGAGGAGCGGCGGCCCATGACCACGGCGCGTGGCTGGCACAGCATGTGCAGCCTGGAGGACAGCATCTACTCCATCGGCGGCAGTGACGACAGCATCGAGTCCATGGAGCGCTTCGATGTGCTGGGTGTGGAGGCTTACAGCCCACAGTGCAACCAGTGGACACGCGTGGCGCCACTACTGCACGCCAATAGCGAGTCAGGCGTGGCCGTGTGGCAGGGCCGCATCTACATCCTGGGCGGCTACAGCTGGGAGAATACAGCCTTCTCCAAGACGGTGCAGGTGTATGACCCTGAGAAGGACAAGTGGAGCCGGGGCACCGACCTGCCTAAGGCCATCGCTGGCGTGTCCGCCTGCGTGTGCGCACTGAAGCCACGGCTGGAGGACAAGAAGAAGAAGGGCAAGGGCAAGAGACCCCAGGACCGTGGCCAGTGAACCCGCCCCTCCCGGAGACCAGCAGTACCTGGGTCAAGTCCTGGACCGTGATGTACAACTTTGCAGCTTTTTTTACTTTTATGATTCTTGGTATTTCTACAGTATCACAGTAACTGATTAAATATTCTATATAATTTACATATTATCTTGCTTGAATAATTAAACCTGGGCCCAGGCAACAACTGTCCCTGGATCCATGCTGGGCTGCTTCCCACATGATGTGTCCCCAGGATGGGCAGGGAGCCCAGGCAGTCCTGACCATCTCCTGAGAGTAGCCAGGTCAGGGGTTGCACAGACATTTTCGTAGTGAAATGAAGGGCTCTAGTGGGACGTTTCAGACCCCCTAGTCCACACCTCCCCCAAACCTGGCTGAACTTAAAAAAATAAAACGGATTCCTGGGCCCCCCCACAGGATTCCCAAACCTGAAACTACCAGGAGTGGCAGAGGGAGTGCCTGCAGACTGTTTTAACTTGTTCTTAGAATGACTGAGCCTCAGCCACATTTGGGAATCCAGTGTGTTCCTTTTTAAAAGTGGGGCACGAGGCTCTTTACAAGCATTATTCTGTAATTTGTGCTTTTGTCTTTTTACTTTACTTTCTCGTGTCTTTTTTCTGGGACCCACTGTTTCACATATTACTGATGTACTGAGCCCCACAGGTCTACATTTATCTCTCAGGAAAGGAAAAGGGAGCATCTAGGATTTGCCATTGTTTTCCTGGACTGCAGCTTCAAGAAGCCACAGGAAGTTCCTGCACCAGTGAGGGAGCATTGATCCCCGATAAGGAGGTTGTCCCTCAACTCCAGCGGCAGATCCTGGTCCTGGCAGGCCGTCTGCTCTGAAGGAGTTTTGTGCTGCTGGGCAAATTTTTCAACAAGTCTGGAGCTGTTTCCTCATGCTTTGAACAACAGGGTTAGCTGAAAGAGTGGCCAGGCTCCTTCTGGTGCGTAAGCTCTTTCAGCCTGGATAAGCTATTAAAATGCATTCAGCACCTCCTTGTGAGATGTGTGACCACCCTGCCCTGGTTCCTTTGGTTACTGGAATAGACAGCAGTCGTGCGTGTGCTATAAGGAGGGTTTGAGACTCCTGCCCAAGCCATTGTGTAATACAAGTACCATAGGAGTGGGCTTGGGTTTCAGTCGTGAGCCTAGGGAGGCACAAATGATCTCTACCGTGGCAGAGATCCGATTGCAGAGATGAGAACACGCCAAGATTTATTGTCTGGGGAAGTGTAGAGCCCAGTGGTAGAGCACGTGCCTAGCACGCACAAGGTCCTGGGTTCCATCCTCAGCGCCTCCATTAAAAAATATAAGATTTATTGTTAACACTGATGTTAGAGTAAGGATCTCAGTTAATATACTTCTTTTTTCTTTTTCTTTTTTTTTTTTTTGTCTTTTTACTGCCCTTCCTTTTCTTTCTCTTGAAGGTTTATTGTGATTTTTGGTTGGCCTGTTTCAATAGTGACCAGGAGAGATGAGAGAGCAACATGGGAGCTGAAAACTTCAGTACCCAAGTTGTTGCCCTTTCTTGCTAGTTGGGCAACCAGTCTGCAGAGTTTAGCTGGGAAGTTGCTAAAGCCTTACAAACTCTTGAGGGGCTCTGCAGGGCATACAAACAGTCAAACCAAAAAGCTGTACACTCTTCTTGGATCTTTTCTTTAATACAACACTTCAATGTATTAAAGGCTCTGAGAAGTCCTGCATTAACTGTTAACCCTCCATGAACCCAGCATTTGCAAACTTCATTGAGCCTGAAACCATTTTTTTGGTCTCAAACCTAGTCCAGCCCTCCACAAAACACGTTTTTGTGGAGCCACTGCCAAATGTGAGGTAGCTTAACCCTTTCGTATTCCAGGAAAGGTTTCATCATTTGAAGACCCTTTAGAAGGCACAGGATCTGTGGTCTGTCCTCCCCAGCTCAGCCCAGGTCTTAAACAAAGAAATGGTCATTCAACCAGAATCCAGGGGCAGGTTGAGAGGAGCACGCATAAAGACTCCATGCATGCATGCTTTGGGGAGCAGGAAGGCTTTAACCTTCGGAAGAGGACAGCAGTGAATTTTTAGCCAAAGCCAGCTGTTGTATTTTTGACTACCAGGATGTTTCCCAAAATAAGGGTACAGTATGTCTTCTATTCTGATTTTCTTGTGCCTTGTGGGTGACATACGGTGTCCTGCCCCTGATATTGTGTGATGTCTCTCTAGGCCACTATGAAGGATGTTTGTGACATACATGCCTTAGAATCTAATATGGTGGAGGTGGCGAGCATTCTTTTAAAGGTAGGGTTGATGAGGTCGTCTTCTGCAGACCGACTTCAGATAATTGGTGGTGGCTCTGCTGTGCCCAGAAAGGTTTTCGAGCATGTAAGCGTCGGTGGAAAGGAGCATCACAACCAGTGAGCAGTGTCTGCCTGGACGTGGGAGAGCAGAGAGGTTGGAATGTGGCAGGTTTTTGCTGCCTGTGTTTTGAAGATGGAAAGCACCCTTCTGTGCAGTCCAGCTGAGAAGGAAGAGAATCGTTAACAACCCAGACGGGCAGAGCTTGGGGATGTACTCAGGCGGATGGCCATTTGAGCTGAGGAATCGCGATAGTGTGGTTTCAAACCCTGGTGACCAAAGCTGGGGTTCTCATGGCTGCCATCTAGAGACAGAAACAGTGACGTTTGCCCTTGTGTCTTCAACCTCCTTGCTCCGAGCTACTCTGCTTGACCTTTGGAAACACATGGATCATCTTTTGATCTTTCAAAATGAGCAGGATGGGCTTTTATTCAGGTGTTAATTTTTTTTCTTCCTTTTTAGAAAACTGGAGTTTTAACTTCACATTAGTGGTCGTTTTGGAGTTTGAGCCTCACCCCAGTTGGAATCCCATTTGCTTAAGATGTTAATGTAATGTTAGAAGGGAAGCAGGGTAGAAAAGCTGAAGAATCCTTGTTACTTCGAGTGGTCTTCCTGCTGTTTAAAATATTGCTCAGTGGGAGAGTGGGTTCTCAGCATGTACGAGGTCCTGGGTTCAATCCCCAGTACCCCCATTAAAATTAGTAATACCACCTCCTCCCCCAAAAAAATATACACAGAGATTATTTTAGCATCTTGCTTGTGTGTATGGCTCAATCTGTATTTTTAACATCCTGCCGCTTTAGAAATCTAGACTACCAGATAAGACTGCTTCTAGATCTTGATCTGGGTAGAAAACCTCATGTGTGTGTTTATATTCTGAATGCCTCCCTCCCCCTCCCCTGAATAAGCTGACCTCATGGCAACTTAGTAGGGACCCCAGGAGCCAACTCTAAAGGGTGATCAGTTTTGGATGGGAACCCAAATGCCAAAGGGCGATCGAGTCCCTCCCAGTTCCAAGGTCCCCTCTGCATTCAGGTGCGTTAACCTGTGGTCCAGAGTGCCTGGCCTCAGAGCCCCGAGTGACCTTTTGGTGATTTGCAGCCACGTGGAAAGTGGAAGGACTCCACCACCACCCCTTTTAGAGTCAGCAGCCTCCTACTGCACCCTTACCCAGGTCCTCCCTGGTATGCGGCTTGGCCAGCATCTCACTGAGCTTTTGGCTCTCAGAACTTCTGGCTAGAATCTCAGCCCGCTGGTCCCAAACCTGGAGGGGCAATTCTGGCCGTGTGGCCTGGATATCCTCACCATCTCCGTGGATTCTGAGCATCTTCAAAAGGGAAGGGGCGATAGCCTGAGCCCCAGGATAAACCTCTAAAGTATAGGGCAGCTTCACAGGTGCTTGGAGAGCCTGCCCTGTGTGTCCACCATGCCTGGCAGTTTTTAAAGTTTTTTTTAAATGTTTTGATACTTTTTTGATACCATTTGCTAATAAGTGTTTTGTAGTTGCCAGTCGGGGTTCTCCTCCTCCCTCCCACCCCATCCCCTTGAGTTTGCAGGTATCCCTTGGGCAGCACCAGGGTCCCGCCCACCTCCTGGGGCTGTACCTTGGGGCTTTCTCTCCTTTTTGGCTGCAGTCTGGTACAAAAACTCTTGAATTGTGTAAGGTCACATGTGGCCCTCTTACACCCCCAATTGAGCAAGAGGGCAGTGCTTTGTTTGGTATGAGGATACTTCAACTCCCTGAGATGTTCTACATTTCTTCTAAAGCTCCTACCTCAGCAGTATGCAGCGTTGAAAAGGTATCTGAGGCCTGATATGTGTATCACCTTTCTACAACGGGTCATTTCTCAACCCAGGGCCTGGCTGGGTCTTGACCCCCCTCCTGGCCACCCCTGCTTTTACAGGCATTTTAACGTGAAATCCACAAAAGCTATACTGGTGAACATCCTGTACTTTGTAGAGTTACCACCCTTTGTTTTGAAGGTTGTTCATTTCTTTTTTTCTTTTTCCTTTTTGCATGGATAGAATTTGGTTTCATAGGGTGTTTAGGGTCTCAAAAAATTGTCTTTGGGTTGCCTTAGTTAAAAGGATTGAATGAATGTACAAATTTTGGTGGTGGAGGTGTGTGGAGGAGAAAAACCCTTCCATTTCTGTTTTCTTTGAGAAAAGGAGCTCCACTTTTCAGAGTTACTTGGGCAGTCTTTACAGGTTTTCTTGTGATGGAAGGAGGAATCAAGTCCTTTCAAGCAACTTCCAGCTCCCTTCCAAAATTAGTAAGCTATTTGATGATTAAGTAATTTGTTGGGTATGTACTGGTTCCTAATGTTACTGAAACCTGTAATTGTGTGTGTGCTGTTTTTTTAATTTGTTGCTTTTGTATTTGTGATTTTATGACTCCCAAAGTTTTTCTGTCTTAACCTCTTCTTAATTTTCTGCAGGTTGATTTCTTTCCCCTTTTGTTTTTAATTCCATAAAGAATATTCAGTTCTTGAAACACATTAAAAATGATTTGCCTGCTAGGGTATGGCTTATTTTATAATTACATTCCTAGTTTTGTGTGGTTATTGTAATAATCTTCAGTCCTATTTTCTCTGCCCAAATGAAAAAGCACCCATTGCATGTTGAGCTCAAATATAATTTGGAAATTAACCAGACTGTCTTTTAGTGTTGTGGGAGGCTGGGCTGTTTCAATTCTGTTCACATTGTGCTTCTAATTACTGTATTTTGCCAGGAATTTTCATTCAGATCCTTGATTGCAGCCCTACGTCTTGGAACCTGAAATGTAACTGTTTCTTAACTTTGTGTCATTTGGCGTAATTTGACTAGAAAAGAAAAACAGGAGAGCCATGTGTTATCTTTATCAGAAAGATACAGGAACATTTCTATAAGAACAGAGTCCGTTTACTTCCCCTAGGGCCTTGGAGGAGGAAGATAGCTCCCTGGCACTGCTAAGGTTTTGCAAGGCCACCAGCAGACCTGCCCAGTCACAGCTGGGCATTTCTTCCTTGAACCTTTGGCAATTCAGTTCTGGGAGGATAGCGGGAGGTACCTGCCATGACCATCACACCTGGAAACCAGATTAGAATTTGCCTCCCAGCCAGTGAGCTGCCCCAAATGGGACACCAGCTGCCAGATGCTAAATTCACCTGGATTTTTTCATTTCAAGAGGAATCTTAGGTAAGAAATGATACTCCTTCCGTTTTTCTGGATGAAGCCCCCAAGGCGTGGGTTAATGATCTTACCCAAGTTGAATGACCTTACCTCCCCAGCAGGTTTGGGTCCTTTTGAACGGAGAACCATAGACAAGGACCTGAAGGCAGGTGGCTTATCTGGGGAGCTGGTCCTCGGGGAGCTGGTCCTCAGGAAGCTGGAGTGAGACCAGGAAGGAGGAAGAACTGATTAGAAGGTGCTTTATCTACAGCCAAGGAGTAAGTCACCCCCAAGCAGTGGCTTACAGCTGTAACTGTCAGTTATTTTTGCTAACAAATCTTAAGGGTTGCCTGGGCTCAGGTAGGCAGCTCTCACCTGGGTCTCAACAGGCCCGGCTGGGTAGTGGCTCCCCAAGGCTCACTGCGCAATGGGGCCCAACTGGGGGTCCTCCTTTCTCCTTCCTTTCCTTCAGTTCTGCTCCCCTTCACACCACTCCCCACCCCTGGCCATGGTCTTTCTCTCTCTTCATCTCTTCACCTGGTGGCCCCACCAAGATCTCTTATATGACAGCCAAAGTTTCCCAAAGCCAGTGTCCCAAGTGTGATTAGCAGCAGCCAAATAGTCACTGCATCCTGCTCCTTGAATGCATCACAAAAGCCCCCCTGGTTGGAGGTGGGAGGTGACAGGGCTGGTACCTCTTGCTGGGAGGTATCAGTGAATTGGTGGCCTTGTTTGAAAACCACACATCAGGAGAGGGTATAGCTCAGTGGTAGAGCACATGCTTAGCATGCACGAGGTCCTGGGTTCAATCCCCAATACCTCCAGTGAAAAAAAGAAAAATTTGCTACATTAAAAAAAAAAAAGAAAAGAAAACTGCACATCTGTTCAAGGAAGGAGGGTCGGAACACTTACTGGCCTCTGCCTCTCAGTCAGGGCAGCTCCCAGAGGCCCTAACGACCTCTACTCCTGGGCAGAAAGCACAGTGTATGATGAGGGGCCACCCTGCAGTAGAGTCAGAGGAGGGCACAGGGTCTGTATTGGATCCCAGAGGCACCTGTTACACCTGGAGCTGCCAGCTCAGACCTGCTCTTTCAACTATAGGAAAATGACAAGTCTCTGCTTGGGGTGTTATGCTGGGATATAAAAGTGAGAGCAGAGGGGCCAACCAGGGAAGCTGCTAGTTTCCACTCAGCTGTCAGCAAAGATTGCTGTCCCTCTCACAGAGAGGCAGCAGGTGTGGGACTGGCCAGTCTGCCAGGGGCTGGGCGGAGTGCAGAGTGAGGACCCTTCCTCTTCCGATCCACACACAGGTGAGGTCCACACGTCGAGTTGGCTGAGACCAGGACCCTTGTCTTAAGGACCCGCCCCATCCTCCGAGGAGCTTGACAACTCTTGAGTGCTCAAGGAGGTCCGCACCGTGCCGGGCAGGTAGTCTGAAGGCACTGGGGGGGGGGGCAGTGGCCAACACGCAGTGAAGACCCCTTACTTCCCAGTGGAAGAAACAGACCAGCAGACCCAGTCCAGGCAGGGAGGGTGACACAATACACTAAATGCACCAAACTATACACTTAAAATGGGCAAATGTTCTGTGTGTGAATTAGATCTCAACAAAACTTAAAAAAACAAAACAAAACACTGAGGAGTATGCATGGCAGGTCAGAGGAACATAGGCATAGAAAGTGGTGAGAATGAGGGCTGGGGGCACATTGCAGAGGCTTTGAGCAGAGGAGGGGAGGGACTGACAGGCATTGTCCCGTGGTAGAGGAGGGAGTAAGGGACAGGGCAGAAGGAGGGACCCCTCCAGAGGCCTGTGTAGTCATCTGCCATCCGCGCAGTGGGTGGTGGCTGGGATTAGAGACTCCCCAATAAACCCCTGGAGGGAATGCATGACAGCTGCCCTAGTTCCCTCCTGCTGCTGCTCAAAACAACTTAATTATATCTTCCAATTTTGCTGGATATGAATTGAGGTGGGGCTCAGCGAGGAGAGTCTACCAGTCCACGTGGCATTGGCCAGGGTCCTTCCATGTTATGGCCTCACCAGTGGCTGCTTTGGAGGGGAAGGCTGGCTTCACTGGGGACTGATGACTGAACCCCTGGCCTTTCTCACCTGGTGGGCTCAGGGCAACCTGGTTCTAAGAGACATGAAGTAGAAGTTGCCTACGTCCTTTTTCTAAAAATTAACATCCAGTAGTTTACTCTGTGTGTGTGTAGTTCTGCAAAATTAAACAAATAACCAATGAACTATTCCCTGTGAAAATTAAAGTCCAATAATGGAAGAATGGCTGAACAGAATGTGGTCTAGCAACACAATGGAATATTACTCTGCCAGGAACAGAGATGTAGCACTGACACATGGTACCGCATGGATGAACCTTGAAAATATTATGCTGAGTTGAGAAGCCAGACCCTAAGGATAATGTCTTGTATGATTCCATTTATTTGCAATGACCAGAATAGGTAAATTTACAGAGACAGAAGTTAGATTCATGGTTGCTTAGGGCTGGGGTTGGGGTGAAAGAGGACAAGGATGCAATAGCTAAAGGGTACACATGATGGAAACACCGTCAAATTGACAGTGGTTGTGGTTGCACGTATCTGTGACTATATGAAGTCATTGAGTTGTGTGATATGTGAATTATATCACAATAAATTTGTTTTACAACACTAAAACAACAATTTAACCCATCCTCTGAGTTTTATGTGTTGAGCTACAGGTTGAGAGCCAGGATAGAAACCTCCCTGCTTGGGTTCCCCGTAAGGCTGGGGATAAAATGGTAAGACTAGAGACAGCGTTGATTTGGGGCCTGCCTATGAGCAATTCTGTGTATGCAGAACTCAGGGCATCCTCCAGAGGTCTCTCTAGAGCAGTGATCCTCAAACAGGGAACTTGTCAGGAATGCAGATTCTCAGGCCCTGCCCCAGATCTGCTGACTCAGCCATGCCTGGGGTGGGTCCCAGCAATCTGTATTTTCACGAGCCCTCCTGGGGAGTCTAACTCGTGATTGAGAATTACTGCTCGCCAGAAGGTTCTGTCTCCTCTCTGCCTCCATAGGCTTTCCCAAGCTGAGTTGGATCACCAACAGCTGTGCCTGTTTTGCCCTGGCCAAAACCTGAACCACGGGGCTTCTCTCTGGGTAAGTACAACCCGGCCCCTGGGTAGCTGAGGCTTGGGGCCTGAGAAGGCTGGAGAGGTCTTGGAGCAAACCTCAACAGGGCCACACACCTGCTGCATCCCAGAGAAAGTGAACCTCGTTTGCGGACTTCTGTTGACAGGGGCAGGAAGCCCTGGGGTGCAGCCCAGCTCTTTGAATGGTCTCCAGCATCTGCTGGCTCTGGGACTTCATGCTCAGCTCAGTTTTACCAGGCATGCCACAATAGTGATTCATCTGCTCAGGGGTCACAGCCCCACTCCTTCAGTCACCTAAAAGCGCTAAAAATATATAACTCCTACATGCTGTTCTGAGCTTCCAAGTGCATGAAAGCTGGGGGCCTTTTCCTTTGTTCCAGGCTGAAATTGAAGAGACCAGGGTTCCAGTCTGAGCTTCATAACTAATCAGCCTCCGGCAGGGCTGTGCTTGGTGTCTCCTGCTTTCAGAACGGGGACCAGATCCCACCTCTGACTGGACACAGCATGAGGCTGTGCATCAGGAATGCAGGTTTTAGCCTTGGCTCTTCCACGTGCCATCAGGACAAGACACTTTCTCTCTCTCTTTTTCTTAAATTTTGTTTTATATTGAAGTACAGTTGATTTACAGTGTTAGTTTCAGGTGTACAACAAAGCAAATCAGTTATCCATATACATACATTTTTTTTTTCAGATTCTTTTCCACTATGTGTTACTAAAAGAAATTGAATATAGTTCCCTGTGCTATCCAGTAGGTGCTTGGAGGCACTTTATCTCTTAAATCTCAGTTCTTTACTCCATGGGATGTGATCGTTGGAGATGATTTGTGTCCCTCAGGGTGTGACCTGCATCACCCTTATACCCTGAGCAGCTGCCGAAGGGAGCTCTGGCCAGGAAATGTCTGGGGAACTCTGGAGGTGAGGTCCCCTCTGGAGATTCACATCAGGCTGTACATTTGTATATTACAGCCTCTGGAAGTCCCATTAAGACACATGTTTAAATTTGGTGAACCCAAGATTTCCCGATTGTTTGCCCCTGGCCCTCTCCCCAATTTTCCCTCTATTAACTATACAGACTTTATGTCATCATATCACACTTTGGGAAATGGGAAGCTAAAAGGTTTCTGTGTCCCATCAACTCTGACAGTAAAAGATTCAGTGCTTGTTACATCACCCACATGGAGAGATGCCATAAAGATGTCAAAGAACATAGTTGGCTGGCTTTTTCCGAGTCCCCATAGAGGACAGTGGCTTGATGCAGTTACCACATTTTAAAGTCCAGCTTTCAATTTTGCATATCTAGAATATTGATTTAGTTAATTTATCTATGATGGTTAATTTTTTTATTGAGGTGTAGTCAGTTTACAATGCTGTGCTAATTTCTGGTGTACAGCACAATGCTTCAGTCATACATGAACATACATATATTCATTTTCATATTCTTTTTCACCATAAGCTACTATAAGATATTGAATATATTTCCCTGTGCTATACAGTATACATTTGTTTATCTATTTTATATGATGGTTAATTTTTAAGTGTCAACTTGGTTGGGCCACAGTGCCCAGATATTTCGTCAAACATTATTCAGAGTATGAAAGTGTGAAAGTGTTTTTTAGGATGAGATTAACATTTAAATTGGTGGATTTACAATGTCCAAAGTATAGAAACAACCTAAGTCTCCACTGACAGATGAATGGATAAAGAAATAGTGGTACAGAGTAGCCACAGTAGTAGGAATGTGGCAACCCGACTAGCCCACAGGGCACCTAGATACTTGGATAAACATTATCCTGAAAGCATCTGTGTGAGTGTCTCTGGATAAGGTTAACATTTGCCTCAAAAGACCAAGTGTTGGAGTGTGTATAGCTCAGTGGTAGAGTGCATGCATAGCGTACATGAGTCCTGGGTTCAATCCTCAGTATACTCATTAAAAAAAAAGAAAGAAAGAGAGAAAAATATTTTTTAAAAAGACCAAGTAAAGCAGATGGTCATCCCCAGTGTGGGTGTCCTCTGGAGGCCTGAATGAAACAGAAAATGGGACAAGAGAGAATTTGCTCTCTGCCTTTTTGCTTTCAAGCTGCCTTTCCTGCTCCCAGACTGGAATCATCTTGGAATGGAACCATACCATGGGCTTTCCTGTGTCTCCAGCTTCTCAATGATGGATCTCAGGACTGTCTCAGCCTCCATAATCATGTGAGCCACCTTCTTATCATAAATCTTCATACAGATACACATCTACATCTATTATCTATCTATCTGTCTATCCATCTTCGACTGGTTCTATTTTTCTGGAGAATCCTGACTAATACAAGGTGATAACTTGAGATGGAAAGAAGACTTTAGGCATGAAGATGTTCATTAATGTGATCATAAGAGTGAACAATTAGAAACAATTTATATACATGAAACATGCACAGGGTAGGAAAAATAATGTGTATGAGGTGTTTTTCTCTTTAAAATTTATTTGAAGTTTTTTTTTTGGTGGAGGGGAGATAAGAAGATTTATTTATTTATTTATTTTTTAAATTTTAAAATTATTTTTCTTGATGAAGGTATTGGATATTGAACCTAGGACCTAGGACCTCCTGCATGCTAATTTCATGCTCTACCTCTGAGCTATACCCTCCCCTCCAGTGAGGCTTTTTTTCTTTTTAATAAAATGGAAAAATACTTGCATTAATGTGATGAGAAAAGCCAGAAAAAAAGCATCGGAAGCCCCCAGAGGGTATTACGGCGCAGATTGCTGATCTGATTTGGTGGCTCTGAATTCAGGTGGAGTCTCAGTATTACATTTCTAACAATCCCCAGGGGCTGACGCTGCAAGTCCAGGGACTGTACTTTAAGAACCACAGCTCTAGGGCATATTTTTTCCTGGAAAGGGCCAGACAGTAAAGATTTTGTGGGCCAGATGATCTGTGTTGCAACTACTCAACTTTGCTTTTGCAGCAGGGAAGTCACAGGAGATATGTAAATGCCTGGGTTTGACTGTGTTCTGATAAAACTTTATTTACAATAACAATCAGGGGGCCCTATCTAGCCCCTAGTTTTCCTCTCCAGGGAATGGTCATTTTGATTGACATACTATTAGGGCCCACACTCTGTCAATTTAGACTGTTAAATATATGTATACATATATATATGTATATATATATTTATTGAAGTATAGTCAGTTTAAAATGTGTCCATTTCTGGTGTATACCATCATGTTTCAGTCATATATATACGTACATACACTCATTTCTATATACTTTTTTTTATTATAGATTACTATAAGATATTGAATATAGTTCCCTGTGCTATAGAGTAGAACTTTTGTTGTGTATCAGTTTTATATATAGCAGTTAGTATCTGCAAATCTTGAACTCCCAATTTATCCTTTCCCATCTCCTTTCCTCCTGGGTAGCCGTAAGTTCATGTTCTATGTCTGTGAGTTTGTCTGTGTTTGTAAATAAGTTGATTTGTGTCTAAAGCACACCTCTTCTGATACTATGGACTATGACTGCTGTTACTGTGATGACTATTACAAGAACAGCTACCACTACTGCTACTGCTACTACTATCTTGTATTTATTGAGTCCATGCCAAGGACCCAGTGCTGTTTCAAATGCTTAACCTGCATAATCTGCTTCCCATTACAAACAGTTCCACGTAATACCCATTGGCATTAGTTCCATTTCACAGATGAATACACTGAGGCTTGGAAAATTTAAATACCTCACCCAAGTTCAGACAGCGAGTAAGTGATAGGGATTGTAACCCAAGTCCATCCAAATCCCAACCTCGTGTGGTTTCCAATAGTGCTTGTGCTGGGACTGGCAAGATGAATATATACAAGTCTGCCAGACTAGACTTAGGGAAAGGGTTTTTTAGACAGAGGGAAGGGCACTGTGAAGCTACGGAGCAGTGAGAGAGCATGGTGCTTCTAGGAAACACAGCCAGTGGGGCTGTGCCCAGGCCAGAGAGCCATGTGGTGGTTCTCTGTCCAGGCTGTGTGTTAGAACAGCTGGGAGGTGGGGGTTCAATAAAAACCAGTGCCCAGGCCCACACCCAGACATCTTGACTGAATTGGTCTGGGACTGGGTCTGGATGTCAGTCTTTTAAAAATATACATAAAAGCAAAAAGCAAAAACTCCTCAAGAGGTTTTAAGGCACAGCACAAACATGGTAGAAAAGTGCAGATTTTGGAGGCAGATGCATGTATTGTTACTAACGGGACAAAACTGACACTGGCAGCAGAGCCACTCTGGCACCCAAGTCACCTGGTGCCCCATCAAAGTGACACATGGTCAGAGAGCTACGAGCCCGACAAGACACTGGGGGAGAGGTGGGAGCAGGAACTACCCTTGGAACTCGAGTGGCATAAATTGGGAGTTTGGGATCTGCAGATACTAACTACTATATATAAAATAGATATACAACATAAGTAGTCGCTTGACTTCTTTCAGCTTTCCTGGCCTGAAAATGGGGAAACCAACAAATAGTCTTCACCTCACTGGGTTTTGTGAGAATTAAATGAGGTCACTTGTTCATTGAGTCATTCAACAAATATTTGAGCAGCTGCCAGAAGTCTAGAAGGGTTATAGGTGCTGGAAAAATAATCAGTGAATAAGACTAAGCACCTGGCTTCCTGATGTTTAGAGTCTAGTGGAGGAGACAGATAATACACATTGAAAATTACTGCACACTGGCATCCAGTGATAAGTGCCATGGAGAAACATAAGCAGGATAACAGGAGGAACTGGGGCTGGTGGTCCTCATGGTCTGAGTAGTCCTTTCAGAGCTGGTGGCCATCAGAGAGCTGAGTGAGCGAGGTGGACAGAAAAGGCACATGCAAAAGTGAAGTCAAGGGGAGGGTATATAGCTCAAGTGGTAGAATGGATGCTTAGCATGCATGAATGGGATCAATCCCCAGGACCTCCCTTAAAAAAACAAATAAATAAACCTAATTACCTATCCAGCATCCCTCCCCAAAAAAGGTGAAGTAGGAGTCTTCCTGGTACCTAGAGCTGACATCCTCAAAAATTATTGATTTCCAATTTCTTTCCATTCTGCAAAATTGTTGCTGACCCCAGCAGCTTTTGTTTTTGTGAGTTCTATCTTACTGCTAGTCATGGTTTAGGAATGAAAACTGAGACATTTAAAAATACGGATGAGAATTTATTTCTCATAAACTTGTTGCATGTCAATGTAAAACATATTTTGTAATGATACACAACTTGTCAAAACAAAAAAAGTTGGTCAGAAGAGCAGCAGCATTTTGTATTTTTGTAAAGCTCTTTAGTGTCTGACTTCCTAGGAAAACAGCTACATTCTCATACCTGCTACTGATTTCAGTCCACTGTGGTGTGTTGCTTTGATTGAAGTGTATGAAGAAAATCCAGCCTCACACAGATGGGGAAAGGGAGGGAGGAGTATTTTCCTAAAAAGTAGTCCTCAAAAGGAATGATGTTTTTAGGTAATTGCGGATATTTTTCTTTGCTGCTCTGTGAAAAGGAGACAGATGTCTTAAAGGAAAATTGCAAAGTGGAATGTGAAATTCTATCAGTGAACTTTTCATACTTTTGATGCAGGAAAACAGATGTGGGGCGTGAGGAGGGCCATGTCCCAGGTCTTGGTTGATCCCTGGGACATGCCCAGCCAGATGTGGGTTCTTGGCTTCCTGCATGAAAGAATTCAAGTGCGAGCCACCATTGAGTAAAGGTAGGTTTATTTAGAGAGATACATACTGCATAGGGTGTAAGGCAAGAGAAAGGCAAGGAAACAGGTGTAGGAATTGGGTGCTCAGGTTAAAGTAAAAGTAGGTATATACTCCATAGACAGAGTGTGGGCCGTCTCCAAAGAGGAGGGAGTGAAAAAGGCCACTAGGCGTGGTGTTGCCAGTTTTTATGGGCTCAGTAGCTTCACATGCCTACAAGTGGGACCATTCCAACTACCCTGGGGAAGGGGCTGGAATTCCCTGGAATTGGGCCACTGCTAGTTCCTTGGCCTTTTGCAATTATCCTTGAGACGGTCATGGTGCCTGCGGGCATGTTATTTATTACCCTGTTACAATGAGCACATAATGAAGCTCAAGGTCTACTAAAAGTCAAACCTCTTAATCTTCAAGGCCAACTAGGAGTTGAATCTTCCACCATTTTGGTGTTAAATTGCTGTCATTCCTTGAGTGGCTCTGCCCTGCCCCCTTCCCTCCTGTCCCATTTTGTCAGATTAAATTCATTGGTCTAGCTTGTACTTTGAATGGATCTTTTATTCCTGCCTGATTTTATAACCACTACAAGTCACCAGTAGGTTTTCATATCCCTCCCAGTCTTTATCCATATGCAGGTAGAATTTTTCTGTGATTGTAATCATAGCATGAGTACAAGTTTATATTCTGTTTCCTTAACTTTTTGTTAAAAATTTTTTCAGACATATGGAAAAGTTGATAGTACCACTTAGATCCAACAATTGCTAACATTTTGCATTATTTACTTTCTGTGTTTATATGTTTTTCATTGTTGCAAAGTCCTTTATTTAAAAAAGTTTTTATTTAAGTATAGTCGGTTTAAAATGTGTTAATTTCTATGTATGATTTTATTTTTTGTTGAAGCATTAAAAAAAATACTCTCAGGCATTATGACATTCACCCCCTAGAGTCTCCAGACGCATATCCTAACAATAAGAACATTCTCTCACATGAGCATAATATCATTATTACACTGTGAAAGTTATCAACAATTCACTAAAATCATCTATATCTAAGCTATACTCAACTTTCTCCAACTGTCAAAAAAAATTTACCAGCTTAAAAGAACCCACCTGGATCCAGTCAAGATTCACACATTATATTTGGTTAAGTCTTTTTAGCTCTTTTATTTTAGAACAGTTTCTCCCCTTTCTTATATTTTTCATGGCATCCCATTTTTGAAAAGACCAGGCCTTCTGTCTTATAGAATCTTACTGATCTCCTCTGCTCAGCACAGGGTTGGCAACAGTAGCCTCGCTGTACGTTGCACGCGAAAACAATGACAATTGTTATGAATAATAATCACAGTAGCTAATTTTTATTAAGGGCTTGCTCTCTTGGCCAGTATGCTCACACTCATTTAATTTGATCCTCACAGAAATCTTGAGTTAAATTTTTATTAGTCTTATTCACAGGTGAGGAAACCAAAGGCTTAGGAAAAGAGAAATAACTTGCTGGAATCACTCAGCTAAATGAGAGCGAAGCAGATGGTGAATTCGTGGGCAGGTAGGGGATTCATTGTTTCTTGAATCAGTGACCTGAAAGCTGGTCTGTCTGTATAGGTGCATGTATGTGTGTAATAGGTAACACTTACTGAGTATTTACTATCTGCCAGGCCCTAATGCTAAGCGCTTTACATGTGCTTTTTTTTTTTTCCTCTTAAAAGCCTGGCACAGAGCAGGCGCTCAATGTTTGTGGAATGAATGAAAAGTGAATAAACGAACAAATGAAAGGATGTGACCTCCATAAACCCAGACTACTCTGAGATCTATAGCGCTCACTTACGAGACCCCGGCATAGGAAGACCCCGCGGTTAGGGGTCGCGGCGGGCCAAGCTCAGGCCGCAGCTCCCGGGTGCCCCACGTCCCGAGTCCCGCCCAGCACCCAGGCGGCATCCCAGCAGATGAGAAGTCGGGGTCGACTGGGTGCTTCGGTGCTATCATAGCAGTCCCCTGACCTGTCCCCTTCCGGCGCCTCAGCCAGGACCGGGTGGCCGGGGTCCCCAGTGGGCCCGCATCCGCCGAGGGGCGCGGACGAATCCACCCCCGGCGGACTCCCGCCGCGCACGCCCACCTGTCGGCCGCGCATGCGCAGCGCACGCCCGGCGCGCCTGGCCTCCTCGCGCCCCGCGGCGCGCGGCCAGTGCGCAGGCGCGGCGGCCGATGCGAGTGTGTATGTGCGGGCGAGAAGATGGCGGCGGCGGGGGAAGCAGCGTGAGGAGTCGGACGAGCGCCGAGGCTCATTGAAACGGGCCGCCATGGCCCTCCGCAACCCGCAGGTAGTTGTCGGCCGGCGCCCTCGGCGGGAAGGGGCCCCGAACTGCGGCTGGGCGGGCGCCGGGGCGAGCGGGTGCCCGCGCCCTGGCCCGGAGCGAGCGTGTGGGAGTGGGGGAGGGCGCCGGGACACGCTGCCCGGGACTAGGCCCCGAGCCTCCCGCCGCCTCCGCACTTCGGCCGCCCGCAGCCCGGCCTGCCCCGCGCTGGAGCCTGTCGGGCCCCCGCCTCGGTGGAGCCGCGGAGTGGGGACGCTCGGGCCGGCCGGAGAGGGCGTGGGGGGAGCGAAGGGGTTAACCTCGGGGCTGGACCGCGGGGCGAGCCTGCGGTGTAAACGGGGCCCTTGTCGCTTCGAAAGGCAGCCTGGGGTTTTCGGGAGGCCCTCGGGGCGGCAAAGCTTTCCAAGCACCCAGCTCCCTCTCTGTCCGGAACGAGCCACCGAGATTTGGGGGTGCCTGGTTTTCCCCATGCTCCCAAAGGTTGCTTTCGCAGCTTGATTGACAGCGGGTCAGGACGTTGCGAGGGGAGGGGGGCGAGCGGGAGCTTGTAGCTTTTCAAGATTCAAGTCACTAAGAAGCAGCCTAAGGTTACTGTTGCAAAGAAAACTCGAAATAACTCGCCAGGACCGTACTTATACTTGTATTTGAGTGACATCTTTTGCACAAATCCATCTCAACCCGGCTGACACTATTAACGCACTATGTCAGAGCGGTATCTCACGCTTAGGAGCCGTTTATAATCCGTAAAGGAAAGAAAGAGTAAAATGCACCTTTCGCTTTTAATGGGATACACGTGTAGAGTTGAACTTTCCCCACTCAGATACAGTTACTGTGGATAAAAATCGGCGTGTGGTATTATTTGTCAGGCCTGCCTGCTGTAGACCGCTGACTTGTGGACTTCTAACCTCTATATATAGTGTGCTTTTGTATTAAAAATGGGAAAATGAAACAAAGTTGCTATTGGAAAACTGGTGACCAGTAAATCATAACCCTTTATAAGCAATTGGTTTTTGTTGCCCTTTTGGAAATGGAGTCGATTTTAATAACTTGTGATTAATGAGTGTTGTGGAATTTAAAGCGGAAAAACTTTTTTAAAAAAATTAGATCTTCCTGGAAGCTGCAGTTCTGTTAAATTTTTGGTACTTCAGTTTGCTCTACAACTTCCCCTGTTTAACTTTCTGTTCACTTGTACAGCTACTCTTTAAAGTATTTTAGAATAATTGTTTGCACCAGAAAGGGGCTTAGTAGTTGTTGAATCAGTTTTACAAATGTGTAATTCAAAAATTTTTTTCCTTAGGAGATTTGGTTTTTGCCTTTTTCTCAACTGAAATATTAATATAAATAACTACAAAATAGGTACAAAGTTCATTGTAAACTAATGGGTAGTATAGTATTTATAGTGATTTTGAAATGAGGAAGGCTTGTTTAGGCATAATTCACTTCCATTATTAAAAACACCTATCGCAGTGCAAAATTGATTGAAATGTTAATTAATGAATGGTGGTAACACGTAAACTTAGTTGTAATTTCATTTGCTTTCATTGTGCCAGTATTTATGTTTCATGAAACGGTATTGCCTATACACGTTTTCAGAAAATTGGAGTGGCAAAAGTAAGCTGAACATAAATGTTAGCAACACTTTGGGTTTATTTTTAAGTCTGATTTAAATGCTTTTAAATTCTAGCATGGAGAAGGTAGACAAGGAAATAGTATGATTTCTCATGATTTTCTTTTTAAAAGAGTAGTAATGAAAACAAGAAAGAAAATCATCTGCGGTGGAATTTAATGATTGGATCCTGCGTGAGTCAGGCTAAGCATTTTAGATTTTTTTTTTTAATGGAGGTACTGGGGATTGAACCCAGGACCTCACACATCCTAAACACGCACTATACCGCTGAGTTATACCTAACTCGTCCCCACCCCGTGCTGAACATTTCAGTAACTTCGTTTTATTTAGTTATCTGCTGTCCTAAGAGTCCTGCCGCTTTAATGGCCATTCAGTAATTCAGCAAAAATATTGAGTGCGTACCCTGTGCTAGGCACCATGATATGCATATTACTTGTTTACTATTGGGAATGACAACAGCAAATTAACGAGCGTCCTGATTTAAAATTGAGTTGTTAAAGGTTACAATTTAAAACATTTATATAGATTATATCATATTTTCATCCTGTTGCTTGAACCCCCTTCCCTGATTGACATGAAACAGTGCAAAACTTGGGAACATTTCTGATGCCAATAGCTTTCAACACATTTAAACAAACACAAATGATGAACTTTGACAATTGAAGTGAAAGTACATCTCTAATTAATGAAAATTTGTTGTCAGGGAACTGATTAAATGATTTGGGATAATTAATTTGAACTGACCAATTCTGCCTAAAACTAGAGGAAATTTTTGTGGTCATTGCATTCGCTCATAGTGAAATCCCCACAGTAATGCTTCTTCCACCCTGTTTGGATGTTGTATGGCTACCCCTGTCCTGGTCCTCAGCAGCAGGCTCACCCCAGTCTTTTCATTACCTGGAAATAATGTGGCCCCCACATTTTACACTGTGGAATTTCTTGGCCATTTACAGCATATGGCAGAGTGTTACTGTATGGTTGAATATCTTTATTAAAACTGACAGCTGTATTAGTAGTTCTCCAAAGAATTACATATTTATTGGAGTTTCATAATGAGCAGCTAGAGTAAATAAAGTTATTTGAAATACAGGATATTTGGAGATACCAGTTTTCCTTTGCATAGTGACAGCAAAATACTGAAACATGTCCTGAGACTAGATAGGCTATTTCGAGTTCGTGAGTTGACGATTGCCTCAGTGGTTTCTACAGACCAATATTGCAGATGAGTTTTATCCAGGGCCTGGCCCTTGTGCTCTGGAGTCTTGTTGGGGTCACAGTGTACTGAAATTACAGTGAATAATAAGTGGACCCACCTCATTCTAAGTTCTCTCTAGAGCAAAAGTTAGGACATCTATTCCAGGAGTCTTTTATGTGGAACAGACATGATTTAAATAGTGGTTCACATAGGAAAACTTACAGGAGAAAAGTATTACAAAGCTTAATGATTATTTAATGCCAGGCCTAGTGGCACATTTACTTTGTACGGTACTCAGAATGTAATATTCAGGTAACTAAGAAAAGTTGTATTGTCTACTTGAATTAGTTACATCAAGCTTATTTTCTATTTTTGTATGTTTTCAAATTTCAGACAGCCAAGTATTTGATTTTAATGGATCGTTTTTTTCAAGTGGCACACTAAAGGTGGCTGTTGACACATCTTACTGATAATATACTAAATATGAAGACTAATAGGAAGCGCTTGCTTTTGAATTTGTAATTAGGCTGTTACATTTCTATTTAGTACCACACATGCAAGAATCACTGTGGCACAAAACAGATAAATCTGTTTGCAGTGGAATTTACTGGCCTTGAGCCACTGGATTACTGTCATTTGTCACTTTAGTGCTACTTCAGCAGTGTAGATGTTCATTTCCAAAGACTTACATGTGCTTGGACTGCAGTTTTCCTATTTATTGAAGTGATCTCCCAATAGGTCTTTCTGTGACCATTTCTGTCAATGCAGGCTGGATTAAGAACTAGTGTAGGCAAAATAAAGGTAGCCCATGGGGTAGGTTTATAGTACAGTTTGTTTCAAGGATCAGAAATTATAGAATCTGTCATAAACCTAGATGTGGAGTCTTCAAAATGCAGACTTTTCATGAATGGACTACTTTCTGGACTATTTGAAAGTTCCTCTATCATGACCCCATTTTCAGCAGAAGACCTGATAAACCAGAAGCTGTCGACCAGTAACTCCATTCTGCTCTCTGTCTTGAAATATGCCCTGGTTGCCCTCTCCTGGGAACAGGGGAGGTGAGGTGTAGAGGTGGAAATGTGGTTTGATGCAGGGGGACAGAGGATTAAAGTGTATCTTCCTGTACTTGCCCTTTCTGGCTTACTTGAGAGTTGTGAGATGTCAGTATTCCTGGAGAGTGCTAGTGCAGTGCCTGCCTCGGGTTGAGGGGGGCTGCTCCGGGGCCTCCCTGGTGGGCTTGTCTGAAGCTTTATTGGTTGCCATTCTTCAGGTCAATTCTCAATTTATTTTTCTGATATCAGCTCAGGGGCCATCTCTTAAGCTTACACTCTGATTTAAAAAGTGTCACAACTAGTGCTTTAGAAATGAAAGTACTTCCTAATAGAAAGGCTCGTGTCCCCGCTCTTATGCTTTTGGTACCTGATTTTTACATCTAGCTGCCTGCCTCCCTCCTTCCCTTTCTTTAGTAGAAGTACAGTTTTGTTCCCCCATTTGTACTTGTTTTATGAAGAAATGTTTCTTTTCATCTGTGTGTATTAGATGCAGACAAATGCCCTTGCTTTTTGAGCAAAACAGTCATAAAAGCTTGAAAAGATTCATGACAGCCCCAAACTACATTCTCATTGGCGCTACTATGGAAAAAAATGTTGAAATGTGAATTGAATATTATTAGAGATCAGGTATAACCTTCTGTAAGAAACAGTGTAGGAAAAAACACGCGTTTAAGACTGCACGAAATAGAGGGGTTCGTGTTACAGACCTGTTATTGTGGACACGCTGGCTGGGGTGGGAAGGGAGTTGTCCCAGGATCAGCACTACCCCCAACCCCCCCCCCCCCCGGAGCTGTAGTCCACTGATTGCACTGGATGGAACTGGTGGGGACGGCTTTTTGGACTATTTTCTCAACTTACTCTACTCACTGTTCACAAAAATAGAAGTTTACCATTCTTGTGAGTACCAGTCAAAAATACTCATTTTTATGTTTTAAAATATATTGAATAAAGCTGGATATCTGTAAAATTCCTTGTTGCAAGCCATGGAGCTTGTGAACTAGAACTGCCCAAGAACATTTAATACATGGTTCTGAGTGGGAAATTTTGATTTGCCTTTTGGTCTTATGAGTTACAGTCTGCATTGTTTAATTGTTCTTGCATAAACATGATAGTATCCTTTGCTCTGGATATAAGTAGTACACTTAAAAATTTTATTATATTCATTTAAATTTAGTCAGGAATAGTCAACTTGTGAATTAATTTAGTATAACTCTCAAGAGGATTTCTAATGTTCCTTTTCTTGTATCTCTTGTTTTAGACCATTGTAACTCCAGAGAAGTGAAGCAATATCTCTCTTGACTTTCATCATTAAAATATATACTCTCCCTAATCTTTCTGAAAACATCAGTCTTTTCTCTTTTGATGGGACTTGCAGGAAAATGGAAGATAATTTGATAATGAAGTTTAATTCTGGAGTTTTTGGAGATTCTTGCCTGGCGTAAAAAACTTGATATTTTAAAGTAGTAATTCCCTTTAGATGGCTGGCAAGATGTGTGTATTTGAGACCTGGAAGGACAGGGAAGAACATATTTGTTATAAAACACTAAGCATTGCAGTAATCAACATGTGGAGAATGTTGCATGGTGTATAAAGTGTGATGGCTTTTTTGGTCCTTAGAATAATTCTGTAAAGTATTGTTAAAGTCACCATTTTACAGGTGAATAAAGTGAGACTCAGAGAGGTTGTGACTTAACCACATGGCCACCAAGTGAGGGAACAGGTACTTAAAAGCAGGTCTTTGGACTTCTGTCCTTTGCCTTTTCTACTTTATCTAACTAATAAAGGCATGATGTTTCGCACTGTGACTTCCCCATAGTAGTTCCTCAAAATTTATGTAACAGCCGAATGAATGAAATAAAGGTTTAAATGTTTAAAGACATTGATGTCTTACTAACTACTAGGTATTAATAATATGTTACTAATTGTTAATTGCCAAGTTTTTTTGTGGTGTGTATTTCAAGTACAGAATAAAGACTTGGAATTTCTGAAAGATGAAAATAGTACAGAAGTATTTAGAATAACAGTGTAAGTCACTCTTTCCCTTTCTGATCCTTAGTCCTCATTTTGATGTCTGTCTTGTGTGCTTTTCTCTGTTGTTTTTCCCTTGAATCATAATACAGTCTGTTCTAACCAGATAGTCACTAAGCTGAACTTTTTGGAGCAAATCTTGCTTTTAAAATTATTGGCAGCATCTATTCAAGTATAGGAAGTTTTCTTATTTTTACATTTTGCCAGGGAATGGAGCAGATGTTTTGGAGCTTCAATTGGTTCCCTGGGATCCAGTATATTGGGAACTGTGGAAGTGCTATAAACATTTCTGACTAATATGCCCAAACAACTTTTTTTTTTTTAAGAAATTATATTTTGAAGACATTCAACCCCTTGGTTTTAGCAGCCATGCTGTCCATTTTCTATATTGTGAAAAAAAAGTTCTGATTCAGATTCTTGTCTTTCGGTCAACTCTGCACTAGAGGTGATTACTGAGAGGAGAAACCTTTGGATAGTTGGACGGATTGTTAGGTCATCAGCCCTAGTTAATAGTTGGAAACTGGGTAATGAACCTGTGTCTTTCCTGTCTTCTCCAAAATCAGGCTTTCTCCTTCTCCCTCTTTGCTATATCAGAGTAGTGCAATGGCAAAACAAAAACAATAACTATTCCTCACCTCAGGTCCCTCTCCCTAGATTCCACCGCTTCTAATAAAATGCAGAGTCGGGTCTTCCAAGAGTGGCATTCTGTTTCCTTTGGAATTAATTTGTAGGATACCAGACACTTTGATTCAGCACTACGTATAAAGGACTTTATATCTTTTGTGATTGTTCAAACAAAGAATTTTGGTGGCCAGACATTAACAATATAGAGCGGAAAGGAGGGTTTCTGTGCTTTAGCAGTTTACAGAGTAGTGGGGGAGAGAGACAGGCTGACTGGTAAATCCTATTTTAGGGTGGTAATTCCTGTAACAGAAGTGTGAATAACAGTCAAGAACTTTCACTCCTTCATTCAGAACATAGTGAGTGGCTGCTGTGTACCAGGCACTGAGGAGTGGTGAGCAGAAACAAGCATTGTCCCTCTCACCAGGGAGCTGACTGTCTAGTGAGAGAGTCTCAGTAATGTGTATGTCATTCCAAATGGAGAAACTTGTCTGGAAGGAAAGGCACACAGTCTGTTGGCGTGGCCTGGGGAATTCAAGGAAGGACTCCCTGAAATTGGTGTCTTAGCTGAGATACATAGCCTGAGATGGTGGAAACAGGTTCTATGGCTGGAAGGAGTCTGGAGCACCTGAGAATGCAGAGGAATCCCATGTGTCTTGTGCTCAGCATGGAGGTGGAAGGCAGGTAGCCTTACCCGGAGGAAAATGTGGAAGAGGGCATGATGTAGCTTGGACCACAAAACATCATAGTCAGGTTGCATTTGGGGCTCACACTCTGACTGCCTTGTGCAGACAGATTCTAGCAGGGCACAGTGGCCGTCTGGAAATCTGATACAAGGTTCTTGGACATTTCATTAGGGAGGGTGCGGTGGAGGTGGTGGGGGTAAGTGGTGTGATCCAAGAGATATTTAGATGTAAGATGACTGAAAAAGGAAGAGCGTCAGGGAAGCAGGGAAGAAGACGTCTTCTGTAACCTGTGGGCGGAGAAGCACAAGAATGGGGTACAGGAGGAGAACACACAGGAGTGGAGTCTCCAAGGCTGCGCATATGTGGGAACTCAGGGTAGACTGATGGGTGTGTAGCGTGAAGTGCTGGGACACGAGTCAGGATGGTCCAACCACAGCCTGCATTTGATCCTGTAGTAGGTGGGAAAGCACAGGTTTTAGGAGGTGGGTAGTCCGACTTTGTGTTTGCATTGCTGAGTGATGGGGGCCCTTCGTGGGTTGGCAAGGGTTTCACTCGTCTGTCTCGCCTCCAGATCTGAGAATGTGCTCTCTGCTCACCTCAGCACCTGAAAGCATCTTAAACCCCAAAACTTTGAGGGGGGAAAAGTAGAACATTCTTTTGGGGATATCTGCGGCGGATTAATGCAGGGCAAATAGCCCCTGAATATCCTTAGTGGTAACTGTATAGAGCCGTTAGGGAAGGTCATTTGGTGATATTAGTCCCTTTATTTTTTTGGCAGGGGGCACTTACAAAAACATGCATTTGTCCCTTGATTATGCTCCTAGAAAATAAAGGAATATTAAAAACATATCACATGGGGATAATAGCTCAGTGGTAGAGCTCATGCTTAGCATGCTGGAGGTCCTGGTTCCTCCATTAAAAAATACATATATATATATATATATATATATATATATATATATATATATAACGCATAATGTTTCATGACTCTGAGATGACTTCTGTTATATTTTGAAATGCTTCCCTTTGATACTTTTTGTAGTAAATTTTAGACACTTGGAATAATTTTATGTAATAATATTCTTAAGTTGTGATCCTTGGTTATGGTCTTCTCTCATGAGACTCTCCTGGCACCCCGGGTGTCTGGCCATCCAGACATGCTACGTAGGGAACCCTCAGTGGCCCCCAGATCTGTGCCTCAGTGTGTGCCATCCCGCCCCAGGTGCTTCAGCTGTGCACAGGTGTCAGCCTCTACATGGCCTTGTGTGCAACCTTTGCCCTTAACCTGCTGAGCCCTTTTCCTTGAATAGGATTAACCAAGTCATATTTTGGACAAACATTTTTTAACTTTACCAGTCTAAGTTAGGTATGAACAACAGCAAGACGCCGGTTTGTGGCCCTCTGAGAGGTGATGTTACCTAATTTTAGTGCTGAGTGGACTGAATTGTGGGAACAGAACCAGCAGAGGAGCGTGAAAATTTTGCCACTTTGAAGACCTGCCACATTGGGTCTTCAGAATGAGAGTTCAGTAACTAACTGATGGACTCATTCCTTCTCAACAAATATTTATCCACCTCTTGCTGTATGCTGAGGCCTGTGTTGGGGTTTGTAAGTTGCAAAACACAGTTACAGAAAAACGTATATGCACAAATATGTTTCCCGAAGCCACGAGAGCACTCTGTATCATGAAATAGGACCATCATGGACAACGTGGAGCACAGACTTTACCACAGCTCATTTTAACTCTGACCGTCTGATGTCCCAGAGCTAGACAAACTTTTTAATTCATCCTGAAGCCTGATTGTGGTCAAAATCTCTTTGGGGATGTGTGCACAGCATTAATCCAGCTTGCTGTCAGAGTTTCTTGCTGCTTTTTTTTGTTGCTGATCATGGATTTGTCAGCTTAGGAAATTCTTGTCTCTAGTTTTTCACAAATGGGTCACAAACAGATGCTAAAATGATCACTCTTGGCTCCATCTTGGTTCTTATTGAATTGTTGCCTTTTCCTTACCACACTACACAGTGTGAATTAAGTGCCAGAAGCATACATTTTCTTTTTCATTTGTGACTAGAGTTCTATTCAGTGAGAAAGAGATAAGAGATAGCTTAAAAAAAAATCTCAAAAAGCATTCTCTTCAGTTTCTGTCTGGAAGCTTAGCTGACTGTAACTTGAACTTCACATGCAGTGACACTGTAGCAATATCCTAACAGAGACTAGTCCTGGACACAGTTGCCAGAGCTCAGTTTGGGAAGAGTTTGCCTCTCACCCTGTGGCACATGTTGAACAAAGGAAGTTTTTTCTTTTTAAGGTGGCCGGAAAGTAAAATACATTGCCATTTTGTTTCTTTGCCACTGATTTCTTTTTGGGAGAAAATGTAGCTTTGAATTAGCTTTGTCACTTCTCTGTGGAAAGGGAAAGGACTCCCACATATGTCGTGTGCAGGGTGAGCTCTGAGGGCCCCACGGACTTTGATGTGTGATGTGTAGGTGCCCAGTCTTCCCTCCGACACCAGTCAGCCTTTCATGGAGCCTGCAGCCTACCAGTGCCCAGAGCGTGGAGGGACGTGGGCCCTTCCTGGCCCAGGGATGCTGGTCATCTGACTGGGGTCTGGCAGGTGCTCGGAGGTGGGAGCCCAGGGGCTGGGAGCCACGATTGGTCTGCTTCTCCTCTAGTGGCCCGGCCCAGTGTGGCTCTTGGTTGTCCTGCGTTTGGGATGGCGAGTTAACTGCCCGAGGAGCAGCTGAAGGGGATAGAGGGCTTCTGGCTTTAATGGGTGTTTGGGGACTGCACATGGATTTGTTGGACTTGGTGTTTCTAGTTCTGGGAATGAAGAGCAGGACCGCGGTGCAGAGCCACAAGGGCCAGATTTGCCCCGCTAGAGACACCTTTGTAGTGATGAGAGCTGAGTTAGGAGGGGTGGGCTGCCCAGGAGCTACTCAGATAGATTGTCATTTCTGCATTAAGGATGCAGGTGACCTCTGAGCTTCCTCAAAGGGTTTTCCTGGCTCTTTGTCTCTGTTGTGTAGTTTCTTGACTCCAGGTGACTGACCTGTATATCACCTAAAAAGCTGTTTGATTTCATTCTTTGGGCTGTTTTTTAACAAATGTAGGCCTAAGATCAGAGGACAGAGTTACTGATGTAAATAAAATGCCTTCACCGTAGCTTTCCCAAGCCCATTAGTGGGCCACAGTAATGATCTTTTTTTGCTGACCTGGTCTGAGCAGATGCCATAGCCACAGAGCTGTCCACCTTCCCCGGTGGTGAGCCTCACTGTGTGTCAGGGATGAGTGTGCAAGCAGCACTTTTCCCTTGGCTTGCCTCAGTTACTTTTTATGTTCCCCTCTGTTACCTTAGGTGTCTCAGCCAGTGTCATCATGCATCCACTGCTCAGCTATGCTCCAGGCATACAAGCATGAATACAGACAAGCCCTCCCTAGCTGGGACCCTCTGCTGCAGCGCACTCCTCCCCTCTGTCCACATGCGTGCGTGCTCCGTGGCTGGGGCCACTCCTCTCAGGGAGGCCGCCACCATTGCCTTCTCTAAGTTGAAGCCTCCAGTACCTCATCCCCTGCCCTCCCAGCCTTGTTTTCCCTTCAGAGCACTTAACCACCTCCTCATATCCTATGTGTAATATCCTAACATGGTGGTTTCGTTCATTTTCTCTCTCCCTACTAGAATGTAAGTTTAATGAGGGCAAGTGTTTGTTTTGTTCCTGATACATTCCCAGTGCCTAGAACATAATAAGTGCTCAAAAATATTTATTGATGAATAAATTAATGAAAGCTCTAACACAGTCCATATATTCAGGAAGTCCACAGTTGAATATAGGAAAGAGGGTAATCAGCTATTAAAATCCAGAATGAGTGAGTCTGCAGGTTTGTTAGGAAAATAGTTTGCAAAGATGAGACTCTGGAAGTGGATTCTGTACTGTGAGAAGTCAGCCAGGCCATAAGGGGCCAGAGAGATGCCGGGAGAGATGCCATGTGGACGTGGACATGCAGGGAGAGCTGCAGTGCTGGGCTGTGGGGCACAAAGCAGCTGAGTGAAAGGTAGTGGGGCGCCAGTCCTGGGGCTCTTGCATGCTCTGTGGAGCCTTTTGTCTTGAAGGCTGTTCCTAGGGACCCAAATAGTCAGACTCACATTTTACAGAAAGCACTGTGGTGGCCACCTGTGGTTTGGAGGTTGAAGGGTCAGACTGGGGGCCCAGAGACCAGTTAGGCCCCTGCTGTGATCCAGTTGAGAAATGCAAGAGGCCTCACCTCAGGCGTGGTAGTAGGTAGAGGAAGTGAAGGCTTTGGAATGCCCAGTCGTAATGGGGTGTGTGGGGAGCTTGGCAGTTTTGTTGTAATGTATTTGTGATAATGCGTTTTCTTTTTCAATAAAATAGGACTATGCTGTGTGTTGTTTAGTATTTCCCCCCATTTCTTGTGTTGTGAATACTCTTCATTATTGAACAGTTTAATGCAGTGTTATTTTTAAGTACTGTAGAGTATTCACAGGTTGTTTTACTTGTACTAAAAACAGTGCTGTTTGCCGTATTTTGGACCTAGTTTTTAGTTTCTGATTGTGAATTATCTTGTTTCCTGGAGATAATTAAAGCATAACATTGTAAACCGAAAGATGAACATTCATTGGTAAATCGATTCATTGATTATTTGAGGGTAGAGTGGAAGATATATTTTGCTAAGTAATATTAAGAAAATAATTACATAACATAAATTAATAACAATTAAAACATAAAGTTTTTTATGTTTGTAGATTTTAAAACTATGTCTTAATTTGATCAAAAGTAAGTTGCACTATAAAATATTTCAAAAAGATTGAGAAAGCTCTTTTATAATATATTTGTCAGTAAACTGGCTCATGTTTGATGGAGGCCAACCATTTTAGCTCATGCATGTAGCTATATTCTGGACGGTGCCCAAAGCATTCTTGCCCTGTGTTGGTAGTAGGTGACTCAGCAGGTGACTAAGGTGTAGGAAACAATTGGGGCACATTATGAGATGTGCAGTTAAGTCTTGAACTAGGTGTTGCACATGCTCACTTCTGTAAGGTAATTTAGGAGTTGAAGGAGATGGGTCATGAGTAGCCTTGAGAATGAGTAGGATTTGGGCAAATGGAGAGAAAGAAGGAGGGCATTCTATGTGGGCAGAGTGAACAGGGCTGGGGTTTCAGATTAACCTGCTTTTTGGCTTTTTGAGCGATCTTTATATTAGTTCCCTGGTTGTTGCTGTGGAACTTGGAACAAACCTTTTGTTTCCTGTATTGCTTGCTCCATTTCTGTCTTAGGATGCTTTTGATAACAAGTGAAAGAAAGCTCGGCTCTAACTGGCTTACACCATAAACTAGAGATTTACTGGCTTAGGGAATGAGAAATTCGGGGAGTAGGTCATGCTTCAAGGTTGGTTTGACTCATCAATTTGGTGACATCTTTGAGGACCTGGTTTCTTTTCACTTGTGTTGTATCCTATTATCCTAAGGCTGGTTTCCCCTTGATGGCACAGTGGCTACTGTAGTTGCAGGCTTCACATTTGTGCCCAACACACGAGCCAGAGCAGGAGAGTGTGTCCCAGAATTCTTGGCAGCGCCCTGAACCAAGTGCTCTGGGCTCTGAGGGTGGCATGCCACACTGGGCTGCCCTCTAGAGCTGCGGGTGGGGGTGTGTCAGCCTTCTAAACTGGGTGGCCACTACCCAACAGAGGAAGGGAATGCACATTGGAGTATGGCCACAAGTCCTTTACAGTCCCACCCTGAACACCCTCCACCCCCTTTTCCAAGTCTCCTCCTGGTCTCAGACGATAGACGCTGTCCTTTCTCCTTGGCAAGCCATCCTATGCTGTCCAATGGTATCTTACAATCTTAAATTTTACGTATCTGTGCCTTGGACTCAGGTTCCAATCCTGGCTCTCCTATTTTATGTTCATGGGATCTTGGGCAAGGTTATTTCTCTGAACTTCTCAAATTTTTTCATTTTCCCTCAGTCAACAACTACTTTCTGGATTCTAAGTGTTGTGCTTAAGTGGACAGAATCCAGAACTGAAAGACACAAGGATACAGTATTTACCTTATAGTGGGACCCTGGGATTACATGAGATACAGCAGTTGCTTCTCAAACTTAAACTACACTAACAGTCAGCTGGGATCTTGTTAAATGCTGCATATTTGGCTTCAGGAGATATGGGGTGGGACCTGAGAGCTGCATAAACTCCTGGGTTGTGCCTTTGCTGCTGGGCTAGGGACCACACACTGAGGAGCAGGCTAGTATAGGACATTAGGAATGTCAGAGGTCTGCAAGGCCCTGAAATAATGTGCAGAAATATGTGTATGTGTGTTCTTCAGGTCGTGGGCCAAACTTGCTAACATCACATTCTCAAGGGGAACCTACCACCACCAGAGAAAGGTTAGGAATCACTGCCTTTTAGAAATGTGACAAATGAGATCTGTATATTAAATGCGTTTAGTGCAGCGCTTAACCAGTAATAGTCATTCAATATGTGTTAGATAGTTGGCCACCCCTCCCCCACCCTCAGTTTCTTTGAAGGCAGTAAACATTGCTTAAATGTTTAAAATAGCTTTTTTTTATATCTTCTTTGCCACTGGTGCTCAATAAAAATATGTTTAGTTTGGGTGACAGTCTTTGTTTTCAAACTATTGGCCATTCTGTTAACATTTGAGGGTCTCTTACGTGCCACTCATGTTATTAGGTGTAGAGAGGTTGAAGTCTCATTTTGGTTATTGCAGATTTCCAGGCATGGAGAGGGTCATCAGGGCTTGGGCTGGATAATAACACTAGGATTGAAGAGAAGATGAGTCACATTTTTTTTAGTGGTCATATTGAGGTATAATGTATATTCAGAAAAGTGCTACTCCTGTATTTGATTCATTGAAATCCCGTTCTCTGGATCTCGGTTGTATGGGATGTCAGTATGCATCACTTAGATTGCTTCTTTCAGTTCATGCAGTTGCTACTGTTTTCACCAAATACATTAAAAAAATATATTTTGTTGACATTGTCCCAGGAATTTAGGTATATAATTCAAGATAATCTTCAAAGTTTCTCACCCAGGAAGTTGGAAGAACCATGAAGTTTGCTGTTGGCATAAGTGTAGACGCTAGTTTTGAGAAAATGATGAATAATGGCCTTTTGATTTTAAAGTTAAACTGAAACATAACAGTGAAAGTGCTTAAGAGTTGGCAGCCTGATATGGAACTGGAATATAACTGAGCAATCCAAGTTGAAGATGTGAGTTTGTAATTCATTAACATAGTTGAAACTGTGAGAGTAGGTGAACTTCTTAGAGGGAAATATCCAGGTTGCCAGCCCAGAAGAGAGAGATTGAGAGAGAATGGTTACAGAGACAGAATTGAGTCTTACAGGCCACTGAAGAAAAGATTATTATGAAAAGTGTGTGTGTGTGAGATCTTCTTATTAATCAGATGCTTGATAGAGCTATTGACGAGCTTAAGGATGTAAAATGATCTTGGTTTGGAGTGGAAGGTTATTTTTGAAAAAGCAGAATGTTGGAGGTGAAAGATTTCATTGAGTCAAAAGGACAAATGGGAAATGAGTTCAGTTACAAAGAAGCGTCTTTGGAGAAAAGATGTTTCTGAAAAGTTGCATTGAATTGAAATTTTCAGTCAAATTATTTTTGGTTTAGTTGCATTATAGGTTTTCTTCTGATTCACGTTTAACTTTGTTGTCTGCCTTTAAGTTGTTAATGATCAGTAAAAGCACTAGAAGAGTTCCTATTTTAAAAACATCTGCTCTGGAGGTTGTTCATTAAAGACTGGATCCTCTTAGGAGGTGAAGAATGATCTCACATTGTCTTATAGATTCTTCTGTCTGGTTTGGGGATGTAACTGAGTGTAGAAGTAGCTCTGCTTGCCCTCCCTCCAGTTGTTGGCTTAGTTGCTCCCACCCTGAATTGCCCAGAGTGGTAGAGCTTTTTCTTGTGTCATGGGAGTGCCCCTGTGCAGTGATTCTGAACTCTGGCTGCACATCACATTTACACAGCAAGTGTTTAAAACACTGACTGAAGCCTGCCTCCCACCACTGAACCCAGGGTTGTGGATAAAGGTCCTCAGGCGATTCTGAGGGATAGCCAGGGCGGAGAAGCACTGCCTTGGGCCTTTGTCCTGCACAGCTGGTCTTGTTCCCCTGCTAGGGGAGCCCCACCAGGGGTTGGTTTTCTGCTTTTTGTGAAAAACAGAGTATTGTGAGTTGATTGGGAGGAAAAAAAAATCTCTTTTCCAGGCTACTCAAGTCCTGACCAAAGTCTTGAGTTTCCTTTTTCTAATAAAAGATTTTTAGTCGTGACAGTGATCTTACATACATAATTCAAGAATGGAGTGCAATCTATTGTTTTGGCTGGTAGAGTAAACTGTACCTCCATAATTACAATCTTTGGAGACTATTTTTCAACAGATCATTAGGGGAGGTTAAACTGAGAAAGTAAACAGTGGACTTGGCAGACCCTTAAGCTATCAGCACCCGTTTCTGCATTCTTTTATTTTTCAGCAGATAATAATTTTGCAGCTTTTACTGCTTCAGCCAACTCTTCTAAGTAACTTTTTCATGAACAACCAAAGCAATTTATTTAAGAGAGCATCCTATATACTTCTTCCTTAAAATTGGAAGGAGAGGGGTGAGTGTAACAGCTAACATGAGTACTTTTTCTTAGGCAGCTCTGGATTTTCTGAAGTGTTTAAAGAGACAATTGATTGGCAGTGAACAGTAGATTAGAAGAAAATAATTTATGTAGTCACACTTCTTTTTTCCTGAATATCTTTTCACATGAAGCTCTGGTTTAGTGATGTACTTTCCTTTCTGGCAGGTGGCCTTCAGTAGCCAAGCTTTTATTGGTTTGGTTCCAGCATATTTCATTAAGTGAAAAATCCTGTAGAACAGATGCATTTACAAGTTTCTGCTCATGTAGCACTCTGTTTAATGCAACACTGGAGTTTTGATTCAGCGTTGTTGGCAGTAATTGTCTGTGTGTAGTGTGGGTTTTGAGTGGGTGGTCAGGGGATTTAGGCAATTATAAAGGCCAAGCCAGGCATGAACAATCTGAGGTGATGATTGGGTGATGATGGGTTGGAGGCTTAAAGTAGAAAGGGTGGGCACCCTTACAGTGGTAACAGGCAGCAGAATACAAGTAACGTACACACTAGTTTAGGTAGTGTTATGTACCACTAGTTAGATTCTTTGAACCAAAGGACATGAAATCTTAAAAAAATAAAAAATGAAAAAAGAAGAGGTTCATTCCCAGTGTAAGAATGTTTATAGTGTATTTAAGAATTCTGCGTAGGTAAATGAAAGATCAGTAGTATGGTCCTTGATCTTCAAGAGCTGTTTAAAAATACCTGCCTCATCCACCTTCTTTATAGATGTGCATCTATTTAAAAAAAAAACATGTCGAGGTATAATTTAATACAATAAATGTACCAATTTTAAGTTTGCAGTTTGAGTTTTGACAAATATATCCACCAGGGTAACTGCCACCACGATCAAGATACAGAACGTTTCCATTTCCTCCGGCCCCTTTTGCTCTCTGTCCCCACCTCTTACCCAGGCAATTACTAATCTGCTTTCTGTCACTATAGGCTAAGTTCCCCTTTTCTGGAATTTTCTGTATGTGGAATTATATAGAGAGTACTCTTCTGTCTGGCTTCTTTCACTCAGCAAAATATTTTTGAGATTTGTCCATGTTGTAAGAGTTCCTTCCTTTTCATTGCTGAATGATCGTCCAGTGTATGGTTGGACCACAGTTGATCTCTTTACCTCTTAATGTATATTTGTTGTTCTAGTGTTTGACTGTCATGAATGAAGCTGTTGACTCCATGCATGTACAAGTCTTTGTGTGAACATGTTTTCATCTCTTATGGTTAAAATACCTAGAAGTAGAATTATTCTGTCATGTGGTTGGTATGTGCTTTATTTTGTAAGAAGCTGCCAGGCTTTCCTAAAGTGGTGGTATCCTTTCACGTCTGCACCATGAGTGTGTGAGAAGCCCCTTCTGTGTCCTCACCAGCACCTGGTGTCATCAGTCTTCTTAATCTTATTGTGCTTCAAGATTAAAGGAAAGAAATTTTTGTCCACTGAAACATGAGCCACATCTCTGACAGAAAAGTGAATCTGACTGCAAAAAGGTAGTTCTTGGTGAAATACGTTTTTTAAAAAGAAATTTAAGCAGAAAAGAGAGGGGCAAGAAAGAGTAGGGGAATGCCCCTTTCACACTGGACACAGGTAGCTTATTTGGTGGTCGGGGATGGTAGGGTTTGGGAATAAAAACGGACTTTTAAAAGGTTGACCTACCCTGATGCACAACCATGGTTGTTTTGACTTTTTTTTCTTCAAAATTTAAAATTTTGAAAGTTGATTTTTCTTTAGTTTGGAGACCACATGGTAATTGTGAGTGATTTTCTTCTAGGTCAAAATAGGTATTCAGTTATTAAAGTTTTCTGCAAAGCTTAATTCAGTTGTCTTGATTATTTTAAATTGAAGTATAGTTGACTGACAGTGTTGTGTTAGTTTCTGGTGTACAGCATAGTGATTCAGTTATATATATTCTTTTTCATGTTCTTTTTCACTGTGGGTTATTGACTGTAATTCGCTGTGCTATACAGTAGGACCTTGTTGTTTATTAAATGTTGTTTTTAAAAGTTAAATGTCATATCTTGATTATGTTAAAAGTTTATATTTAAAAATGAAAATAGTGCCGCTGCCTGGCACATCTCTGGTGATAGTAGAAACAGGAGAATAGAAACCAATCAGAGCAGTTAGGTTGGAATTTTGTCAGCCCACTGACAACCTGGGAGTTTAACTATTATTGTGGTGCATGGAGAGGTCATCATTCCTCACCCCTAGAACTTTTATTTATTGTGAGTTTTTATTTCTGTTGCTTGGATAGACTGCCCTAAGACTACATTGCTAAGATTTATGTCATGTAATGTTTTGCCTGTTTTCTTCCAAGGGGTTTACAGTGTCTTGTCTTATGTTTTAAGTCTTTAAGCCATTTTTGAGTTCGTTTTTGTGTATGGTGTGGGTTTTCTCTGTTAAATGAATCATGTTTTCTAATTTGGAGATGGCAGTTTGTGGAAACAAGTTTTAGCTCAGACTCTCCATGAAAGCACTTAGAGAAGTAGATCCAACCTAGTAACAAATCATACTTGGAAAAGCCAGTGGATAACTTTTGATAGGACTTTAATAGTCAGAATGAAATACACAAAATACAGGAAGCCACATTTGATTCCTAAGGAGGGATGCTGTCCACTGGAGTGGCTTTGTAACTGTCCGTTTGTTCCCTTCTCAGAACTCAAGAAAGTAAGCAGAATTCTGCTGCAACCTAGTCAGTGGAGAAACAGGCCTTCCTCAGCCTTTGTCTGCTTTTGCCATTTGTAATACTCTGCACCTCGCAGTCCGCTTGCACTGTGACAAAACTGTAAATGTCATCATCTCTCAAACCCTCTGTCTTATTCAAGGTTTATTTTCATCATCTAGCACAGTTCAGTGTGGATAGTTGGTGCTCAATACATATTGTTAAATCAGTGCAGTTCCTGCTGTGGATTAACTGGACAGTGTCATCTCCAGGTGTCCCCCCAGACCACCCACACCACTCTCCAAAGAGCACACAGTGGCTCATCAGTAGATGCCGGTTAGCATCCATTAAGTTCTGGGCCCTGATCGGTAACATTTAGTAAAGAAATTTAAATGTTTCTTTTTGTGCAAGTACTGACCTGTTTTTCATTTTTTTACTTATTTATTTTGCCGAGGTGTTATTAACATACAATAAAATTTATCCATTTAAATAGCAGTACATTTTGGTGGATTTTAGTATATTCATAGAGTTGTGCAACTGTCACCACAGTTGATTTTAGAACATTTCATCACACCAAAAAGTAACCCCATATCCATTAGTGGTGACCCCCTAAGACCCCTCCACCCAGCCCCTGGCAACCACAGTCTGCTTTCTGTCTCTGGGAATTTGCCTCTTCTGGACGTTTCACATGAATCGTACAGCAGGTGGCCCTTTGAGTCAGACACCTCTCAGCATGATGTGTCAGGTCCATCCACCTGGTAGCCGGTGTTAGTCTGAGAGCATTTCCGAACCCCAGTTTCATGCACGGTCCTGATTAGGTCCAGGAGGTCCTGTTGGAGCTGGGAGGAACTTTGGAGGTGGTTTAGTCTGGCACACCCTCGTTTTTGAGATGAAATTAAGGCTTTTACCGCTGGAAACAGTTTATTTGTCCTCAGCTTTTCCTTGTATCTCCCAAGTTAAGTCTCCTGGATTGAGAAACAAGGGAGGGAACTTTGTGCTTTTCCTCAACCTCTGGTCGCTTGGTTCCCTCATTTAACCCTGCGGGGCTAACCTGGTGCCCAGGCCAGTGCTGGGGACACTGTTTCTCAGGTGGCTGAGCCGGGGAGTGCACGGCCTGTGCACGGTGTGCACTGATCACTGCCTCTGGGTCGTGACTTTTTACCTTGGATTCTGATCTCCCATTTCCATGAACCTTTTAAGGCAAAGGACGTTGATTTGGTGGCACCCTGTGTAATAATTGGTGTTTCTGGAGACCAAGCTGTGGAAGTTGGCCTGAAGGCTTGGCGTGCAGTGCTCCAGCGCCCCCTAGTGCCGGTCCCGGTTCTCTCTCTGCAGACAGTTGTGTTCCCTTGACTTCATCATATCCGTGGTGATCTGCAGGCCATGTGGTCCGCCTTCCCTTTACCTTCCTTGGACTGAGACTGTGTCTTTGCTTTCTTTAGCACAAACGCTGCTATTTCTAGTTTTGCCTGCCCCTTCCCCACCCTGTGCGGCCCTGGGCCCTCCAGGGCTGAGACCTCCCATCTCCAGAAGGTGAAACCTGGAGTGACTGCACCTGGGCTATGCTTCAGTGAAGTGTCCTGTTTCCATCCTGTCTTGTGGCCTGCCCCGCTTTCCTGATGTGTTTCTTGTGTGTGTATATTTTTCATGTCCTCTCTAGAAAGGATCAGAAAATAAACATGAACAGTGGGAGTTCTTAGAGCCCCAGCTGGGGTCGATCAGAAAGGAGGGGAAACCGAGCTTTGTTCTGGTGGTGAAGGAACAGCCTGAGAGGGGAGTGGGGCGGTGGAAGGCCCTGTAGTGCGTCTTCCCTGCAGGTGTCACAGCAGCTGGGAGAAGAGTGTTTGTGGTTGATTCCTTGTTCCTCCTATTCACTCCATTATTGCTTGAAACCTTGGAGAATTTCCAGGTTTGACTCCCAGTATTTGGTACGGGGACCAAATGGGGGCGGTAAAGCTGTTAGTGACTGTGTACACGTTTCTGTGAGGCGGCATGGCCCACAGAGGCCCTTGGACACCTTGTGTTTTAGCTTCCCAGTGCCCACTACTGTGTGCCTGTGTGTGCTGTGCCCTCACTAGCCTTGGCAAGTGCTGCAAGGAAGAAGGCACTTAATTCCCGTTCTGTCTCCCACTCCAGCATCGCTGTCCTGGGTTTCAGCTCACTCTGCTCCTGCAGGACAAACTAATTCATGTGGTCAGTGGCATAGTCCCTACCAGATTGTAAAGTCTGAAATAAGGCACAGAATCATTTTCATCTGTTTACCCAAATGTCTACAATGTTTTCTCTTTAAAAACAGACTTTAAATTATATTTATTAATTCTCCAGAGGAAGAATATCTCATACACATAGAAGGAGAAGGTAAAAAGTTTCCTGAAAACTGTTTTGTCATGTTAGCTTAAAAAAAAAAAAAGCTCTACTTGGGAATCATTTCAAATTTACAAAGGTTGCAAAAATAAAATAGTACAAAGAACTCGTATTTACTTTTGTTTATTTGTTTTTGGGAGGAGGAGGTAATTAGGTTTATTTATTTATGTTTAGAGGAGGTACTGTGGATTGAACCCAGGACCTTATGTATACTAGGCATGCTGTCTGCCACTTGAGCTATACCCTCCCGCCATTTACATTTTTATTCGGATTGACCTTTTAAGGTTGAACATCACTTGTGTGCCCTTGAAGTTCTCTCTCTACACAAATTCCCAGACAAGCTCACAAACACACACAAATTGACATTTTTTCCTTCCCCTTGAGATTTGAGGATGGATTACATGCACACCATGACCTTTTACCCCATCTGTTTGAATGTCTATTTCATTAGAATATTCCCTTCTATAACCACAGTAGGAAGTTATCACTTCCGTAAGTTTACATGGATGCAATACTTTTTTCTGACCTGCTGTTCTGAGTTTGTCATTTGACCTAATCTCTTTTACAGCATTCCCCTGCCCCCGACAGTCTTTGTGATTTCGACTTTTTTGAAGAACACAGTCCTCTTCCTGGTTTTTGGCAACATTTTTTTTATTTTTTATTGATTTATAATCATTTTACAATGTTGTGTCAAATTCCAGTGTAGAGCACAATTTTTCAGTCATACATGAACATATATATATTCGTTGTCACATTTTTTTTTCTGTGAACTACCATAAGATCTTGTGTATATTTCCCTGTGCTATACAGTATAATCTTGTTTATCTATTCTACAATTTTGAAATCCCAATCTATCTCTTCCCACCCCCCACCCCCTACCCCCTTGGCAACCACAAGTTTGTATTCTATGTCTGTGAGTCTATTTCTGTTTCGTATTTATGCTTTGTTTGTTTTTGTTTTTGTTTTTTAGATTCCACATATAAACGATCTCATATCATATTTTTCTTTCTCTTTCTGGCTTACTTCACTTAGAATGACATTCTCCAGGAGCATCCATGTTGCTGCAAATGGCGTTATGTTGTCGGTTTTTATGGCTGAGTAGTATTCCATTATATAAATATACCACATATTCTTTATCCAGTCACCTGTTGATGGACATTTAGGCTGTTTCCATGTTTTGGCTATTGTAAATAGTGCTGCTATGAACATTGCGGTGCAGGTGTCATCCTGAAGTAGGGTTCCTTCTGGATATAAGCCCAGGAGTGGGATTCCTGGGTCATATGGTAAGTCTATTCCTAGTCTTTTGAGGAATCTCAACACTGTTTTCCATAGTGGCTGCACCAAACTGCATTCCTACTAGCAGTGTAGGAGGGTTCCCCTTTCTCTGCAGCCTCTCCACCATTTGTCATTTGTGGGTTTTTGAATGATGGCCATTCTGACTGGTGTGAGGTGATACCTCATTGTGGTTTTGATTTGCATTTCTCTGATAATTAGTGATATTGAGCATTTTTTCATGTGTCTATTGATCATTTGTATGTCTTCCTTGGAGAATTGCTTGTTTAGGTCTTCTGCCCATTTTTGGATTGGGTTGTTTGGTTGATTCTTACTGAGTCGTACGAGCTGCTTATGTATTCCAGAGATCAAGCCTTTGTCAGTTTCATTTGCAAAATTTTTTTCCCATTCCGTAGGTTGTCTTTTTGTTTTACTTATGGTTTCCTTTGCTGTGCAGAAGCTTGTAAGTTTTATTAGGTCCCATTTGTTTATTCTTGCTTTTAGTTCTTCTAGGAGAAAATTTTTTGAGATGTATGTCAGATAATGCTTTGCCTATATTTTCCTCTAGGAGGTTTATTGTATCTTGTCTTATGTTTAAGTCTTTGATCCATTTTGAGTTGATTTTTGTGTAAGGTGTAAGGGAGTGTTCTAGCTTCATTGTTTTACATGCTGCTGTCCAGTTTTCCCAACACCATTTGCTGAAGAGACTGTCTTTATTCCATTGTATATTTTTGCCTCCTTTGTCAAAGATGAGTTGACCAAAAGTTTGTGGGTTCATTTCTGGGCTCTCTATTCTGTTCCATTGGTCTATATGTCTGTTTTTGTACCAATACCATGCTGTCTTGATGACTGTAGCCCTATAGTATTGTCTGAAGTCTGGGAGAGTTATTCCTCCAGCCTCTTTCTTTCTCTTCAGTAATGCTTTGGCAATTTCTAGGTCTTTGATGGTTCCATATAAATTTTATTATGATTTGTTCTAGTTCTGTGAAATATGTCCTGGGTAATTTGATAGGGATTGCATTAAATCTGTAGATTGCCTTGGGCAGTGTGACCATTTTAACAATATTGATTCTTCCAATCCAAGAGCATGGGATATTTTTCCATTTTTTAAAGTCTTCTTTAATTTCCTTCATCAATAGTTTATAGTTTTCCATGTATGATTTTTTCATCTCCTTGGTTAGATTTATTCCTAGGTATTTTATTACTTTGGGTGCTATTTTAAAGGGGATTGTTTCTTTACGTTCTTTTTCTGTTGATTCATCATTAGTGTAAAGAAATGCAACTGATTTTTTACGTTAATCTTGTAACCTACCTTGCTGAATTCTTCGATCAGCTCTAGTAGTTTTTGTGTGGACCTTTTAGGGTTTTCTATATATAGTAACATGTCGTCAGCATATAGTGACACTTTTACCTCTTCTTTTCCAATCTGGATCCCTTTTATTTCTCTCTCTTGTCTGATTGCTGTGGCTAGGACTTCCAAGACTATGTTGAATAGGAGTGGTGAGAGTGGGCATCCTTGTCTTGTCCCAGATTTTAGTGGGAAGCTTTTGAGTTTTTCACCGTTGAGTACTATGCTGGCTGTAGGTTTGTCATATGTAGATTTTATTATGTTGAGATATGTTCCCTCTATACCCACTTTGGTGAGAGTTTTTATCATAAATGGGTGTTGAATTTTATCAAATGCTTTTTCTGCATCTATTGAGATGATCATGTGGTTTTTGTCCTTTCTCTTGTTGATGTGATGTATTACATTGATTGATTTGTGTATGTTGAACCAGCCTTGTGTCCCTGGGATTAACTCCACTTGGTCATGATGTATAAACTTTTTTATATATTGTTGGATTCTATTTGCTAATATTTTGGTGAGGATTTTGGTGTCTATGTTCATCAGTGATATGGGCCTATAATTCTCTTTTTTTTGTAGTGTCTTTGCCCGATTTTGGTATCAGGGTGATGGTAGCTTCATAGAATGAGTTGGGAGTATTCCCTCCTTTTCAGTCGTCTGGAAGAGTTTGAGAAGGACTGGTATGAGTTCTTCTTTGTATGTTTGGTAGAATTCTCCGGTGAAGCCGTCCAGTCCTGGACTTTTATTTGTAGGGAGGTTTTTTTATTGCTAATTCGATTTCATTTCTAGTGATCAGTTTGTTCAAGTGGTCAGTTTCTTCTTGATTCAATCCTGGTAGACTGTATGTTTCCAGAAACTTGTCCATCTCCTCTAGGTTATCCAGTTTGGTTCCATATATTTTCATAATATTCTCATATGATATTCTGTATTTCTGTTTTATTTGTTGTAATTTCTCCATTTTCCTTTCTTATTTTGCTGATTTCTGCTATCTCTTTTTTTCTTCTTTGTGAGTTTGGTCAGAGGTTTGTCGATTTTACTTACTTTTTCAAAAAACCAGCTTTTGGTTTGATTGATTTTTTTCTATGGTTTTTTTAATCTCTGTATTTTATTTATTTCCTCCCTAATCTTTATAATTTCCTTCCTTCTGCTGCCTTTTGGGGTTTTTTGTTCTTCTTTTTCTAGTTCTCTTAGTTGCTGGGTTAAATTGTTTATTTGAGATTGTTCTTTTTTGAGGAATGCCTGTATCGCTATAAACTTCCCTCTAAGCACTGCCTTTGCTGTGTCCCATAAATTTTGTGTAGTTGTGCTTTCATTTTCATTTGTCACAAGGTATTTTTTAATTTCAGCTTTGATTTCCTCATTGACCCATTGGTTTTTTAATAGCATATTGTTTAATCTCCATGCTTTCCTTTTTTTCTCCTTTGTTTCTCTGTTGTTGATTTCTAGTTTCATGGCATTGTGGTCAGTAAAGATGCCTGAGGTAATTTCTATGTTCTTAAAATTTTTGTGGTTTATTTTGTGCCCAAGTATATGATCAATCCTAGAAAATGTTCCATGTGCACTTGAAAAGAATGTATATCCTATTTTTGGGGGGTGTAGTGCTCTGAAAATCCACCAAATCTAATTTTTCTATTGTATTATTTAGTTTCTCTTTTGCCTTATTTATTTTCTGTCTGGAAGATCTGTCTAGTGATGTTAATGCGGTGTTAAAATCTCCAACTATGATTGTATTCCCATCAATATCCCCCTTTATCTCTGTTAGTAATTCTTGTATGTACTTAGGTGCTCCTATATTGTGTGTATATATATTAACGAGTGTAATATCCTCTTCTTGTATCACTCTTTTAATCATTATAAAATGTCCTTCTTTATCTTTCTTTATGGCCTTTGTTTTAAAGTCTATTTTGTCTGAAATCAGTACTGCAACACCTGCTTTTTTGGCTTTTCCATTTGCATGGAATATCCTTTTCCATCCTTTCACTGTTAATCTATATGTGTCCTTCTCCCTAAAGTGGGTCTCTTGTATGCAGCACATTGAAGGTTCTTGCTTTATTATCTAGTCTGCCACTATATGTCTTTTGACTGGAGCATTTAGTCCATTAACATTTACAGTAATTAATGATAGATGTATGTTTATTGCCATTTTAAACTTCTCTTTGCAGTTGATTTGGTATTTCCTCTTTGTTCCTTTCTTCTTCCTTTTGTGGTTTGGTAATCTTCCTTTGTATTATCGTGGATTTTATTTAGTTTTTTGACTCCCTTGTAAGTTTTTGGCTTGTGGTTACCCTTTTCTGTAAGTCTGTTAGCCCATTACTATATCTCGAACCCATCCTACTGAAAACAAATTTAAAAAAGAAAGAAAAAAAAAACTCTGTATTTTCTTGCTTCCCTCTCCCACTCTTAGTGATTTAAATGTCTTCTTTTACAATTTTGTGCTTATTTTATTTGTAATTCATGAGTTATCACCTTTCCAGTTATGAGTTTCTCATTTCTGTAGCATCCTGCTTCTTTTCTATTTAGACCTTTCAATATTTCTTTTAGCATGGGTTTAATGTTGCTAAACTCTTCTAATTTTTGCTTGTCTGTGAAATTCTTTCTCTCTCCTTCTATCCCAAAGGATAGCCTTGCTGGATAAAGTATCCTAGGCTGCATCTTTTTTTCATTCAGGACTTTGAATATATCTTGCCACTCCCTTCTGGCCTGTAGTGTTTGTGTAGAGAAATCTGCTGAGAGCCTTATGGGGGTTCCCTTGTAACTCACTCTTTGCTTTTCTCTTGCTGCCTTTAGGATTATTTCTTTATCCTTGACTCTGGCCATCTTGATTATGATATGTCTTGGTGTGAGTCTGTTTGGGTTCTTCCTGTTTTGGACCCTTTGAACTTCCTGTATTTGGATATCTGATTCCTTCTTTAAGATTGGGAAGTTTTCAGTCATGATTTCTTCAAAAAACCTTTCAATCCCCTTTGATCTTCCCCTTCTAGGACCCTTATTCGAAGATTGGCATGCTTTATATTATCCCATAGGTCCCTTATGTTGCTTTCATTTGTTTTTATTTGTTTATCTTGCAGTTGTTCTCATTGGGTGCTTTCTGTTGTCCTGTCTTCTAGGTCACTAATTCGTTCCTCTGCATTAGCTAGTCTGCTTTGCACGGCCTTTAGATCTGTTCTCATCTCAGCCAATGAGTTTACGTTCTACTTGTCTCTTCTTTATAGCTTCAGTTTCATTTTTGACATATTTTAGATCTCTAAACACTCTCTCTTTTAGTTCCTTCGATACTTTGATCACTCCTTTTTTGAAATCTTGATCTAGTAGGCTATTGATGTCTATTTCATTGATCATTCTTTCAGGGGATTTCTCTTGTTCTTTTCATTGGGAACGGTTTCTCTGCCTCTTCATCTTGCTCATATGTCTCTGGTACAGTGGCTTATGGAGTATCAGTTGTCTATTGTGGTCCTTAAAGGAGTTTATTTAATTATCTATCTAATACCTATGTAGGAATAAAACTTAAAAAATAAAAAAAGGAGAGAGAATTTTAAAAGAAGGGAGAAAAAAGTGTTTGAAAACAGTGTATAATCAATTATAGAAGTGCGATTTGAATCGGACTAGCTTTCGAGTTGAGATGTCTTTTTTTTAAACCCTTAAAAAAAAAGGAAAAAGATCCAAAAATGATATTTGAAACCTATTTGTAATCAATAACGGGAGATCAAAACCAAAAGAAATGAAAATGAAATCAGGTGGATTTAAAAAAAAATAATAATATAACTACTTTAAAAGAAAAATTTGAAATGGAATTGAAACTAGAAGCATATACAATTGTTTAGAAAGTAGAAATTAAAAAGGTAATAGAAAATAGAACAGATTAAAAAAAGATACGAGATAATTTTAAGAGAAGGGAGGGAAAAAAGGCCTGAAAATAGTGTACAGTCAATTATAGAAGAGCAATTTGAATTAGACTAGCATTCGAGTTGACATCTTTTTAAAAACCCTAAAAAAAAGGAAAAAAGATCAAAAAATGACACTTGAAACACATTTACAATCAACAACAGATCAAACCCAAAAGAAGTGATAATTCAATCAAGTGGATTCTCTTTAAAAAACAATATAACTACTTTAAGAGAATAACCCAAAAGGAATCAAAACTAGAAGCACACACAATTGTCTAGAAAGAAGAATACAAGAAGGAACCAAAACTAGAAGCACACACAACCGTCCAGAAAGTAGAAATCAAAAAGGGAATAGAAAATAGAACAGACAAAAAAAAGATATGATAAAGAGAGAATTCCGAAGAAGTGGAGGGGGAAAAAAAGGCCTGAAAACACCATACAATGAACAACTGAAGAGTAAGTTGAAGCAGAACAGCAATTGGGTTGAGACGTCTCCCAAAAAGCTCCAAAATAGGAGAAAAGAGGGAAAAAACACATTTGAAACCTGTGTACAATCAACAGGTGATCAAAACCAAGAGAGAGAAAAATGACACAACGTGGATCTTTCAAAATAACAATACCATTTTAAAAGAAAAATTCAAAAGGGACCAGAACTGGGAGGATATACAACTGTTTAAAAAGCAAAAATCAAAAAGGTAACAGAAAATACAACAGGCAAAAACATTAAAAGAAAAAAAAAGAGGGGGGAAGGGGTGTTCTCCCGGAGACTGCTCTTAATGAGAAGTCTTTCTGTCTTAGCCCTGTTTCGCGAGCTCGGCTTGTTTCCTGAGGCTCTCCGTTGTTGCCCTGGTCTGTGCTGCTCCCAGTGCCTGTCGTCAAGCAGATCGCGCCCCTTTCCAGCACAGCGTTCCTGCCGGAAAGGCGGGGGGCGACCTGTGGTCTCCTGGCGGCAGTCGCTCCACAGCTGGAGCCTCCTAGCGCTCTGCCCCCCTGCCCTGGGAAGACCACGGAACAGCCCCGCCCATGCTCCATGTCCAAACTCAGTACCTTGTTTGTTCTGGCGGCGTGAACTTTGCGAGGCACCAGGGCGGAAGGATCCTATCTGATTTCGGCTGCAAACAAGTCACTGCCTGGTCTCAGAGGCTGTTGAGTCCCCAGGTGCAGACTCAGGTTTCACCCCCGCCCCCACCTGGGTGCCAGGCTCTGGAGGATGTGGTGGCTGTGCTTGAGCCCCGCCCCTCCTCGCTGAAAACCTTCCGCAGGTTTTCAGAGATGGGGGTATGCAGCCTTCCCCCCAGGGCCCATCAGCCTTGCTGTTTCATGGAGGGCACAGGTTGTTCTGCCCTGTGCACCCACTTATCTGCGTTGTGCAGCACCTTGCAGTCCCCCGGGGCTGCCTCAGTGCAGCCGTCCCCGTCCTCCTTCCCCGTCCTCCGCCCAGCTTAGGCAGCCTGTCCCGGCCCCCAGCTCCCGGCTTGGGTTTCGGGCTGGGTGTCGCAGAGACCCTCTGTGCCCGTTCAACCCAGTTCTGTTGTTCAAAGGCTGCTGCATACAGATTCAAGCCTCAGAGGCTCCCCCTCCGTCCCCTGGCCTCTCCGTTGGAGAGGGGGAGACCCAGCGAAAAGCGCCAGTCCTCCTTTGCTGCTCCCTCCCTGCGGGACCGATCCCGCACTGTTTTGCCTTTTCGTCTTCCTTTTTTTTTCTCTTTCTTTCTCCTACCAGATTTTTGGTGTCTTTGTCTTTTGAAGACAACAATGTTCTGTCGGAGTTCCACAGGTGCTCTGGTTGGCTGAGTGGGTCGATAGATGTGAGTCTTGGTGTACCTGTGGAAGAGGGTGAGCTGCGTGCCTCCTGCTCCTCCGCCATCTTGGCCTCCCTCTCGGCAACATTCTTCATTTTACCAAACACCTAAGATAATTTGTGGTTGAAAATTAAGAAGGTTTTGGGGAGAGAGATAGACTTGGCACTGGCAGTTCAGATGGAAAGCTTGTGGGGGTCATGTTTCCTCCTCCCTTCTTTATTGACAAGATTTTATTAAATCACTTGGAATTTTAGTTCTTACTGGATTAACCATTTTTTTTAAAAGACTTTAGACTGTATATGAACTCATAAGAAAGTGTGCTTGTAAGTGTGATTTAAATGAGCATTTCATTTATTTTTATTTCTATTTTTCCAAGAGAAAACCAGCCTAAAGAAAATAACTAAGCAATCCTGTAGAATAGTCCAGTTCTCATCCTACTATGTCTTCCTCACATTCTGAATTAAAGTGACCACTCAGAAGGTAGAATGGAATGTCTTGTACGTGGACATTTCTACTATGGGTATTAAAACATCATGAACCTAGTTTTGTCTTTCTTAATGTTTGCATTGGGCTTCACAGCTACAGTATCAACAATCTTCTGGATCCTGCTTCTTTGTTACCACTCTTGTATCTCTTGAATTCATTTTCTGGAGTTTTTAAGCAGCCTACCACCACCCATCCCAAGGATGTATGGGTGTCAAGAGAATTGTTTTTCTTTTGCACTTGGGTAATAAACTATAGAATAGAATTCTATAGAAACAAAATACTCTAGAATTCTAAAAACAATGCTTTTTTCTTGGAACTTTGAAAGCATTACTTTCTTGTGTTATATGTAGTTTTGTTGATTCTGCTGTTAAGATCTTCTGTTGAGTTTGTAAATTCAGTAATTTAAATTTAATAATCTTCTGGCTTCTTTGCATACTTCCTTGTTCTCTAATAGGTCCTTTTTTCCATGGCAGCCTTTTTATTTTACCTGCTAGACTCTTTCAGGATACAGATAAGAATTTTGAGTTCTTTTCTGTTTGTGTTTCGTTTACTCAGTCATTTTCCCCTGATTTTGATAGTAGCCCTCTTTATTGCTGTTAACTTCTCCCTCACACATCTTGTAATTGTTTTTTTGTTGTCCATTCATAAACAAGGACTGAAATCATTAGTGTTTTAGTAGGTGTGTCTTTCCTTGGCAGGTAGGAAGTTTCCTGTTTCTCTAACAGGTCTCCTCTGTGAATACTTTTATCACCCCAAAAAGTTCATGTATTTTTTGGTAATCCTTCTTTCCCCGGACCTTGATAACCAGATTTGTTTTCTGTCCTTATAGTTAAGCCCTAGAATGTCATTTAAATGCAGTCATATAACATGTGGCCTTTTAAGTCTGGTTCTTCACTTAGCGTGATGCTTTTGAGAGTCACTGAGTAGTAGCTCATCATATAGAAATACCACATCCACCTCTTGATAGACATTTAGGTTGTTTTCAGTTTTTGGTGATTATAAATAGAACTGCTGTAAATTTTAACATACAGCTTGTGGATATAGGTCTTCATCTCTTAGGTAGGGTACTTAGGAGTGGGCCTGCTGGGTTGTGAGTAACTATATGAAATTGCCAAACTCTTTTCCAAAGGGGCTGCACCATTCAGCATCCCTATCAACCAGGTATAGTTCAGGTTGCTTCCATCCTTGCCAGCATTTGGTATTATCAAGAACATTTTCTCCCAGTCTGTGGCTTCTCTTTTTATTTTTCTCTTGAGTAAATTTTGAGGTTTAAAGCTAGACTGAAAGCTTGCTCTCTGCAGTGGGACTGTAAAGGAATACCAGTCAAAGTGTCACTTCCTCCCCACCCTGCCTTTCTTCTTCCTTCTCACTTAAGAATACCTTTCCTTTCCATTGCTTGGTATTGTTCTGGAGTGAAATTAATACAGCTTTCCCCCAGTTTTGGAGATAAGACCATCTAAGCTCACAACTGAAGTATTTCGGTCAGGGGAGAAAGTATTTCAGAAGACCATTTCTAAATTGTTTTTGGAATTCTGTATTTTCATCATTACTGTCAATTTAGAGTTTCTTTCTGGACTTTTGCAAGTGTATGCTTTTGCAAGTAGTATGTCAAGATGTGTTTGTTTTTAGTATGTATTTATAGTCTTGGTGGCTGTTGCCGGAACATACCCTCCAGAAATGTTTTCCTCAGAAATGCTGGTGCATTCTTACCAACATGCTAAGAGTTGGTTGCCATTTATTCACAGTTAGAATAGTAACGTATATTACCCATTTATATAGTACTTAGTTACAGTGAATTTCCCTGCAGGTTACTAGACTCACATCTGTCGGAGCAGAGGCACCACAATCCAACTTGCCATTTGTTGTGCACGGAACTTAATAGGCTCTCACTGATTATTGATAAAATGAGTTAGTGAGCGACTCTCTGTTGTGGGAATGTAGTCATACTGATTCTTGTCAGTGACTTGTTTCTTGAAGCTCCAGGGAGAATCTGAACTGCTGGGCACTCACCAAACGTGCTTCCGTGCAAGTGTGCCAGTTTTTCAGAAAGTAACGTTCAGAATTCTTTGAGAGTTCACAATGAGGTATGTGTCTGTCGAGTAACTTGTTTCTCTGTGTATTCTGTTCCAGTGCTTTTAAGATGAAAAATTACACTCATTTTTAGAAGTTCATCCCTCAGGGTCATTAACATTTCCCATTTTTGGATTTCCCTATCTCCCCATTTGAACCACTTTTTCTACTTTTCTTTAGTATGTAAGAGAACATTGAAATGGAGGTGGTGACATGAGTCAACAGAAAGTAAATGGAATGACCAGGCATATCTGTGAACCAAAAAATTCTCCTGCAGGCAGGAATCTGCTTATGAGTTTGATGAACAAAGTTGACCCATTTCAAAGTAAGCTTTATCAGCTCTAGAGTGTTCTTAGACAATTTATGGAAAATCTAAATAGTATTTTCTTGTTTGTAATTGAAAAATGCTACACCTAGAAATCTCAGTTTGCAGAATCTTGATTTGTTTAATTGAGGAAGGGTCTTGGGGATTCTGGCCCAATTATTTATAGGATTGGTGTGATACAGCATTTTTTCTTTCTGAAAGTATATTTTTTGTGTATTTTATGTGATCAGTGATTTTCTTTTTTTCAGTATATTTTTGGAGATTTTAGCCCTGATGAATTCAATCAATTCTTCGTGACTCCTCGCTCTTCAGTTGAGGTAAGACAAAACTTTGTTTTATTGAGTATGGGTGTAGATATAATTGATAGTTATGTTTATTTTTTATTTTTTAATTTATGTTTTTGATTAAAAGTTCCAGCATGTAGAGAAATATAGAGACTAGTATGAGAAATGACTGAACCCACCAATCAGATTCGACTAATCTGAACACTTTGCTATATTTATAAGTAGCAAAACATTACAGATAGAATTGAAGCCTCCATTGTCTCCTCTCCCATCTCATTCCCCCTCTTCCCCAGAATTACTGGCTCTATTGAAATTGCTAAGTATTCTTTCCTGACTATGGTTTTCACCTCTTACTGCATACATGTAGTCGGACAGATAGTACATTGTATTGTTTTGTGTGGTTTAAAATGTCACGTAAGTGGTTTTATGCTGTTTGCATCATTTTGTAGTTTTTTTAAGCTAAATATTCTTTAGATTTATCTGTACATTTATGTTCTTGTTCTTTGATTATAATTGTTAAATATTGAACATACCACACTTTATTTGCCTTTTTTCCTGTTTAGGACCATTTAGATCTTCAGTTCTCCCATTATTACAGAAGTGTGGCAGTAAACATACTGTGTCATATCTCCTCATGCTCTTCTGTGGGGTTCTCCAGGAACTATTCTTAAGAATGTAATTGCTGGGCTCTGCAAGGAATAAGCATCTTTAGTTTTATTAGAGACTGTGAATCTGCTTTCTAAGTGATTTTAACAGTCTGCTTTCCTGTCAGCATGAGAGTTTTTGGATCTCATTAAAAAAAAATTCTTGCTAATTCTTAGTATGAGCATAATTATAACCTGATGGATAATAAATGGATTTTTATTGTTTAAATTTATATTCCCCAGATTATAAACAGTTGAGCACTATTTCATTACTCTGATATGTCTGTTAACAGTGTAGATTTCTGCTTCTACGTATTACCTGATCTATATCCATTGTCCATATTTTTATCAGATGGCTTGTCTTTTTCTTATTGATAGGATTCATAATCTCTGGTTTCGCATATTGCAGGTATCTTCTCTCATAAGGGGTTTTAAGCTTCATATATGATACACTTTTTTTTCCTGGGTAAGGGGAGTACATTTTTAACTTTTAATGTCAAGTGTATTGATTTTTTTCCTCATGGTTTTTGGATTTTTGGTTTAAAAAATATGTCTTTCTAAGAAATTCTTCCCTTCCCTGAGGTAATAAAGACATTTGTTTTCTTCTAAAAAGTTTTACTTAGAGTTTTTGGTTTTCAGTTTAGTATGTAGTAACACTGAGATTGAGGTGTTGACTGTGTGTGTGTGAGGTGGGGCTCCTGTCGGGCCGCACACATGTCTCCACGCGTGCTCCACTGGTTCTGTGTGCCTTTTGCTTTATCTCTGTCTGCGTACCATGTTTTAATTGTTGCAGCTTTGTAATCAGTCTTGTGGTAGGACACACACTTTTTATACTTAAAAGCATTTTGCCCCTTTTTCATCCTTAACTCTTCCTTAGGAATTTATGATCAGCACTTCAAGTTCTATGAAAAATCTTGTTGAAATGTCATTTGGAATTGTGTTAAAATTATGGATTAATTTGTAGTAGAATTAATATCTTTACAGCAGTTTTCGTAAACATGATTGTGGTATATATCTTCAGTTGGGTCTTCTTTTATGTCAGCTCTTACATGATTAATAGTATCTGTTCTAGTTTAATAAAAACTTACCTGGAAAACTTTTTCAGATTGATGTTTTAAATATGAAAACTGTTGAAATTGCATTGAAAATGAGGAAAGGGGGAAGAAATAAGTATATATTAAGCAAAATCTTAGTTAACTTTTAATGAAATTTAGCATCTTAGACACCTTAATTTCAGATCTTTTAATATACCCATTTGTATATTTGCATGCATATTAAATATTCATATATGGAGCTCTTTTGCTCGGTAAAATGGGGCAAGAGAAATTTAAGTATGTAGAATAGGGTTAGAGTCTGGGTGGGCCACTTGTGACCTTGAGAAGTCCTTCACTCTTCACCTTGGCTTATTGAATTCTAAAAATATTTTTAGGGTTGTGGAGGTAGGATTAAATGGAACAAATTGAAAGTATTATTTAGACTACGCAAATGTAAAAAAGATTTATTACTTTTTTTTTTACTTTAGGAGAAAGAAATCAAAGAAGATAAAGCTTGTATCAGGTTTCATTTTAGAAAATGAATAAATTCAGCTCAAAACCATCTCTCTTACGTTTGTTGATGCTAGCAGTTATAATTTTAAGAAGTCTAAGGATATGAGACAGGAAATAGTCAAAGCTAAATTATTTTTTTTTTCTTTGCACATCAGTCATGTTGAAATTAGTTTACAGTTAATCATACACAAATGCTCACATACATGTGTAAGTTTCAGCTGTTACTCTTAAAAAAGTGAAACATTGATTTCATGAGCAGGTGTCTGCTTTACAAAATGTGTGACTTGGGGTATAAAGTTTGTGGTATTTTATTCTGTCAAAGCTAAATTATACATTGTATTCCCTAAGGCAGTAATATATATCTGTGCATTTTAGAATTCTACTGAATAAGTATTGAAGTTTAGGGTTTTGTAATTTTAAAAAGTCAGTTAAGGATAAATATAATCAGATCCTGTATTCCCCAAGTGTTAGTGTTAATTGAGGTTGTACTCTGTATACTGTACTAATTATTCAAATTTTGATTTCTGTCTTTGAACCACAGTGAAATAATGGTGGTACTTACTAACACCACAGTCTAACTGTATTCTTTTAATTAAGATTTGACAATAAAGCTCAATTACATACTTTGTAGTTTGTCACAAGTATGTGCATGTTGGTGAGTTTGTGAGACAAAGGGGCATCTTAGAAGTGACAGAGGTTTGCTGAATTAAAGGTACTATATGCAGTGCTATAGAGTAAAAAAGAAACACACACATGCATTTTTTTCTGTGTCTGAACTCATTTAAGCATTCAGTAATTTCCACAGTTAGACTCATACCAGATTAGTAGACCAAAATAAATGTTGTAAGCACACGAACAGAGAACGGCAGTATCGCCCTGGAGTCTGCCAGGTGGTCTGTTTTCAGATTCTGACTTTACCACTTACTAGGTTTTGTGTCTAAGTAAAATGTGATTTTAAAAAACAAAGTAAAGTACTTTTGAGCACCTTACAGTTATGTGGATTTCCATCACCAGGGGGCACCCTCGTGCCACTGAGAGAAAAAGGAGGTGTTTTGTGTATGGGAGTTGGCTAAACTTGGATGAGGGCGGAGGGAATCAGCCTTTGCTGCTTCCTCAGACATAACCTTTCTGCTCTGTGTGTCCATGCGGGTGGTGAACACGGGACACCACCATGAGCTTTTGAGTGGTGTGCAAATGTCCTTGGAAGTGCAAGGCCAACTGCGGTCCAGTTCGCACACAGAGTGCTTTCTCTCCTTGTGTCCCTGTGGTGAACACCAGGTGCCCCCGAGTGGGGGTCACACCTGCTGCTCTCAAGTCCTGAAAGCGGTCAGTTCCTTTTGAATCACCCTTTGTTTTCTTAGCTTCTTATTTGTCATTAATCCTCTCAGGAGAGAACTTGGTTACTTGGAGTGATAAACTTTTATCTCTGATGATTGAATTGACTGACTAAGAGTTGATTGGAGGAGTCAACAGAGGAAGCCACGTAAGCAGTACTTCTCAGACAGTTGTGGGCAGGAGAATCACCTGGGTGCCTCTGAACACTGCAGGCTCAGGACCCGTCCAGGCCCCCCAGGCCATGGTGCTGTGTGTGCTACAGCGAGCAGGCCTGGAGAAAAGCTGTGGTAGGGTGTCATTGTTTTGTTCTGCATTCAGGTAGCAGTTACCTGTCCACTTACCTTACCCCTTCCCGTCCTCACCCCTTCCCATCCTAAACTTTCTCATCTCAGACATACCCATTTGGAACATTCCCATCTCCTACGTATTATGGAATGGCTAGGAAGGAAAAAATTTGCTATATTCATAATACCTTCCTGCATTGTACAAAGAGCTCAGACACTTACCATTTTGCTTTCTGTCTTCCAAACAAGCAGTGTGATCTATAGCCCCCAGTTCAGGTATTTAAAGTCCCGTGTTAAACAGGCAGCCCTGATTCCCGGGCTTTTCCTTCCCAGGAACGTTGTCCTCTCTTTGTCTGGGCTTGATTCCTGCCTCTGACATTGAGCAGACATGGAGTGATGGGGAACCTCAAGTGTGCAGATGGTCGTTAAGAGCCTCTTTACTAGTGGGTGGAAAAGTGGCTGTCGTATCTGTGGGCGGTCCAACTCTTCTGAAAGGACTGGTGTCATGAGCCTTTCGTTGTAGCTGATTGATGTGTCCATTGGAGTCCATTTTTTGGGCCTCATTTTTGTATCTGTTTAATAGCAATAAATATTGAAAAGCATTCTGATGTGTTTTAAAATGATGTTTAGTTTTACTGTGTGTCCATCTGTCTTGTTTTATAAAAATAATATCATAAGTTGAGTGGATAAAGTGTTTTAATGAAGGTTGCTTTAACAAGATAGCATGTGCTGCTTTTAACATTTTGTTGAATTAAGATTTGTTTTCCAATTCCCTGTGCAGCTCCCTCCATACGGCGGAACAGTTCTGTGCGGTGCACAGGATTCCGGGGAACTACCCGATGGTAAGTGGCCTTCTCCTCTTTATTCCCCCGATGCCTATCCTGGCCCTGTGCTGGGTGGGCAGGCTTTCTGGAAACAGCATTTTTCTGTTCATTCATTCTTTTTGAATAAACATTCCCTTACTGTTCAATATTTTTGCTGTAAACTGTAGCAGATTTAATCACAGAACTGTTTTGACTAAAGAATTACAATTTATTCTTTGCTTCAGTGTGTCAGATGGGCAAGGTTGAGTTAAAAAGCTGGTTGCTCATTTCTGTTTTTTCCTGACAGTCATCAGTGGCACAGGGGTGGCCTTCATGGCCAAGGCTCTTTGTAAAGGTTCTGAAGTGGGCTTTTCTGTCTGCATGCAGTGGCTGCTGGGCCCAGAGCTGGCCAGTCTCTAAACATGTGCTTCTCGCCCCGGTCAGTGGCTGCTCAGATCTGTTCTCCTGCAGTTTACATTTATGTCCCCGTCTGTCACCAAGGCCCTTGGGAGTTCAGGTGACCTCTTCACCTCTTGGTTTTTTTTTTTCCCCCTCTGGCCGAGACTTTGAGCTGATTACTGGAGATGGTGCTTATTGAGATACAACCCTTTTGTATTAAGTATCCAGTGTTTAAGTGATAGCAGGGTCATTTAATCTTGCCAGCTGGGCTGTGGTTGCACAGATCAGACCTGCCTAGACCATTTGCTTAGGTGTTAAAGGTCTCTGCTGGCCTCAGAGGCTGAACCTTTTCTCTGAGAGCGGGATTTTGTTCCCTGTTTCATTAGCATTGTCAGACCTTTCATAAAAGGGCTTTATTATAATTTAGATTTAAATATAAATCTTAGAAAGACTGAACTTGTTATCTACAGTAAAATCAGGAAGTGGTTATATCTAAAATTATTAGCAGCTTTATAAGGAACACAAGGGAAAGAGCAGTTCAAATGATGGCTTAGGATGGGAGTTAAATGAGCAGAACTGGAGGGACCCACACACCCTTGCTGGACCACCCACCCTCTGGAGCGGCTTGGTGGTCTTGGTTGAGGTTCTCCTTGTCTTCATGTGCTTTGCGCATAGTAGTTGTGCTGCAGGTGTTTACTCAGTGCTTGAAAAGGCTCCTTACTTTCCCTGTCATGTCACTGCTTCCTTTCTAGTCCAGGTGGTAGCCTCAGCATCCTCCTAACATCCGGCCGCTCAGTGTTCTCGTCCATTCCCTCCTTCCAGGCTGGCATCCCTGTTCACTTACACTTCTTGGCTCTTTTTCTCCATTCTCTCCTCTCTTCACTTAGGTCCATCTTTTAATCTGCCAGTAACACAGCTGCTCACATGGTTAGTGACAGGCCAGCTTGAAGGTCCCTATACTCTGAGGCCCTTTCTGTTGTCTTGTTTCTGTTACTTTTATTTCTCTTACAGTTCTAGTCCACTGTCCAGGGATGAGTCTGCCTCCCTCTTTAGACAGAGTTCAGCTGTGGGTGGCAGAGACCACAGTTCATCCACTTCTGCGTTGAGCAGCTGCACAGTGTACTATCTGCAGTGTTGTAAACCTGCAGTATGGTTTTGGATGAATGATTTAGAATGAATTGTTCTACTTCCCACCATAGCCAGCCACGCAGGCTCTTGGCGGGGACTCCCAGCATACCTTTTATACAGCTGCCTTTTTGAGTCGGTTCCCAAAGCATGAAATAGCCACTGATCTCTGCATATCTTCTGATTGAAATGGATCTCTTTTTTGTGTCCGGAAGCATTCTTTTTTGTAAAGCTCTTGAAGCTTCATTTTACCCTCCCTCTGCCATCTTCATCTTTTGTGTCTGTCTCCCTAGTAGATGTAACTCCCTGAGGCAGGGACCTCTCCTTGCTAATCTCTGACACACACCCCGCATAAGCACTTTGCCTATCGCTAGGTGCTCCATTATCAAGTTGACTGACTTAAGAGTTAATTGGAGAAATCAGCTGAGGAAGCCACTAAAGCAGCAGTTACCAGACAGTTGTGGGCAGGAGAACCACCTGAGTGCCTCTGCCAGCTCGTGACCTGTCCGGGCTCCCCAGGCTGCTGTGCTGTGTGGCTGCAGTGAGTAGACTTTGAGAAAAGCTATGTGAAGATGTCATTGTTTTGTCTGAGCTGTTTTTTCTTTCCCCACTATCTGCATTGACCTGAGTGCTGAGTTCCCGTTTACCCAGTGTGTTGATAGGGTTGTTTGAGGCCCAAGTTTGCAGGCCTTCCACTACTCTTCCTGCCTGACAGATTGGGCTTGTCCTGACTTCTCTGCCCTGCAGTGCACTGCATCCGTATGGCCATGACAGATGTTCCTGGATGGAAAAAAGGAACTGTTCTGGGTAGGAATCTGCCTTCCAGTGATTTGGTCAGACACTATCTTGGGTAAATGTTTTGATAAAACTGTAGCGTATTGAAATGTTTCCATTAATGTCACATCACATTTTAGAATGTTTTATGGTATGATAAGATTAGGAATTGAGATGTGGAAGGCACTGTGTCTATAATCAAAATCTGGCACAAGCTGTGAGATACAGCATGTGCTTTTTCTTTTTAAATGGAAATACTGGGGATTGAACCTAGGGCCTCATGCCTGCTAATAAGCATGTACTCTACCACTGGGCTATACCCACACACCCACATACTAATTTTTAATGTGATTCACAATACACAGACAGTCCCCAAAGGGCTGCCACCCCTTGCGGAGTCGTCTTCACTTCTTCAGGCACATCCATTTCAGTCCGTGTAATAGCACTGCATCCTCGAAAAGTCCAGGCAATGCCTGGAAGCAAACTGGACAGTTCACTTTTAGGTATAATAGGAGAGAAATTAATTTCTCTTAGGTGATTATTTTCAAAATAAGGAAACAGCAAATCAGTGCTCAGGGGCCAGAGGATTCAAATTGCCATCTCATGGCTTTATAGGAAAGCTTGCAGTTTGTTGTAATCATCATAAGTGTTCCTTTTTCAGGAACTTTTTGCCATTGGGCTGGTGTATTCTCCCCACCCTCAGGGCGTGCGATAACAAAACAAATGAAGAATTAAGAAACTGTTGAGGCCCCTGGCCCCTCTCTGGGGCTGTTTTTCCTTCTCTAAAAAGACTTCCAAAGTAAAATATATTCAGTTTTCTATAATAGAATATGGTTCTTCTGGTATTGTGATTTTTTTTTCCCTTGAAATACATGCCTTGAAAAAAGTTGGCCTTTTGTGCTGTACATGGAGAAATCATCAGCTATGCACTAAAAGTGAATTTAAAAAGCATGTATCCTTTATTTCAACGTGTGTAACTCTTTCATCAGATATAAGATGACATTGGTGCTTGGTGTGTGTTGAAAGACTCAGTTGATTCTAAAACTCAATATCAGAGATGTGAACTATGAAAAAATGTACATCTTAGAACAGATAAAATATGTAGATTGTCAGTGGGGAGGAAGTACCGAAGCGTTCCGAGGACATTTTTTTATAGATTTGTAGTTCTAACTTGATCTTTTGGGAGTATCTTCATTACCCATGGAATTTAATCCACTATGAATTAATTTAGTGGAACTCACACGCTCTCATGCAATCTCATTTTCAGACTGCAGTTAAGAGTGTAGAGGAGATCAGGAGACAGATAATTCAAAAGAGTGCTTTTGTGTAATTCATACTTTGTAAATTATTATTACATGAATTAGAGAAGCCATATACATAGCAATGAATTTGGAATCCCTTAGTAATCTTGATTTTTTTTTTCAATTGTCCAAAATACATATACCCTAGTCTCAGGCATAAAGTAAGCTAATAAAGTCAGATTTCATTGAAGGATGTTTTCAGACAGGCAGAATATTATTTGTTTTCCATTATAATTTCATTTAATTTCTACCTTCTGAAAGTCTCCCTTGGCTACCCTGAGAGCAGAAAATAAATACAGGCTTCTGTATTTCATATCCACAAACTAAATATAATTATGTAGTTATATATTTTCAGCAAGTTATTCATTCACTACAGAAATTAAATGTCAAAGCTTTGTTAATTACTACAAGACTTTAGGGTGTCAGTTTCCAAAAGAAATAATTACTGAGACTTTTATAGTTTGTATAACTGTGTTCTTAACTAGTGGGATGTTTACATACTGTTTTCTTTCTAAACAGGACAAGACTGTCAGAGAATTGAATTTGGTGTTAACGAAGTTATCGAACCCAGTGACACTTTGCCGAGAACTCCAAACTACAGTATTTCAAGCACACTGAATCCTCAGGCCCCTGAATTTATTCTTAGTTGCACAACTTCCAAAAAGACCCCTGATGACATAGATAAAGAAGTTAACTACAGCCCTTCTGACTGCCAATACCCAGGCTCTGCCCTTGCTCTGGATGGCAGCTCTAATGTGGAGGCGGAAATTTTGGAAGCCGATGGTGTCTCAGGTGGTCTTGGACAAAGGGAGCGTAAAAAGAAGAAAAAACGTCCGCCTGGATATTACAGTTACTTGAAAGATGGCAATGAGGTTGGTACTTCCACAGAAGCTCTGGTCAATGGCCATGCCAACCCAGCGGTCCCAAACAGTGTGGGCCCAGAGGATGCAGAGTTGATGGGTGATTTGCCCCCTTCGGGGACACTCAGGACTTGTGGCAGCCCTCAGGACTCCACAGACTTTGTCAGTGATGCTGTGCCTGGTGGTTCTTTTCCTGGAGCCCTCGACAGTGAGGCCAGGACTGCAGGGCAGCCTGAAGGCTGCCAAGGGGCTGACTTTGAACAATCCTGCCTCCCCGCAGAGGCTGGCAGGGATGCCCTGTTGAGGACAGCTGTGGCTCAGCCTTATTGTGGGACCGATACTACTGAGAACTTTGGAGTTGCTAACGGACAAATACTTGAATCCTTGGGCGAGGGCACAGCTGCCAACGGGGTGGAGCTGCACACTGTGGAAAGCACGGACTCGGACCCGACGAAAGCCGAGAGCACCTCGCCTCCTGCGGACACCCCGACCTCTGCGGTGGGCACCACTCCCACCAGTCAGCCTGCTAAGTCATGGGCCAGTCTCTTTCATGATTCTAAGCCCTCTTCCTCCTCCTCCTCGCCCGTGGCTTCCATGGAAACTAAGTATTCCCCTCCCACCACGTCTCCCCTTGTCCCCGAAAAGCAGGCCGAAATCAAGGAAGGGCTGGTTCCAGTTTCAGAGGATCCTGTAGCCATAAAGATTGCAGGTACAGTTCAAAAGGTACAGGTCTAAAGTGAAGATGGGAGCAGGTCTCATCGCCTGTTGAACGAGAAGTTTGAGAAAGTCTGGGCTAAAAACTGTGGTGGTATATTGTTACCCATAGCCATAGTAGCTGACCTGTATGTTAGAGGGATTTCTGAAGAACGCCTGTGCCTTAAATGTCATCTAAACATTTAAAAGTACTAAGAGTAAAATGATATATAAGCAAATGGGGTAGAGGTGGAGGTCACATCCATTATGTTAAGTAAAAGAAAAAAATCCATGTCGTTAGCAGTACATTTTGTTGACAGATTACATTTCCATTTCCTGCCTTTTGATCAAGTAATTGTGTTCTGTTGTACGACCACCATGGACAGTCCTATCTGTGGTACAGCTGTTGTGTACCTTTGGTGTCATAATCCTAATCTGGACTCACTTTGCCCTGTTTCTCTTTCTCTCTTAGGATATAAGAAAGTGTTCAGGTTTTTTTCTTTTTAATGCCAATTTTGGGTTGAATAAATGGATTTTTATTCAGTTTTAGTTCACCAAGGTCGGCTCCTGACAGGAGAAGAAAAACTCACAATTTGGCCGAAGGTTTATGTTATTTTGAAGTACTGAGACTCAAAAGTAGGATTAATTCACAGTAGAACTGTCAAGCTGCATGATTTGCAATTTTTAAAGTTCAAGTAGGAAGTCAGAAACCAAGAGGAGTGGGTATGCTGATCTGCATCTAAGCAGCCAGGGCTAGTTCTTCAGGTTTCGTTGCATCCAGGAGTTCAGTGGTTGCTCCTCAGATTCTCGCCCCATTAGCTGAGTTAGAACAAGCTGTCCTACTCAGGCTTTTTGTGATCTTTCCCAATTTAACATCTTGGGATACCTGACATTACTAGCGTGAGGATGAAAGCATTAGCAAGATGCAAGATGCATACCCTTCTGTGAATGATCAGAATTCCATCAACTATAGAATACATCCTTTTGATGGCAGTAAGATGACAGCAAGCAATACTTTAAAAATTTTTTAAGTAAGCATTTTATTCCTTATGCAGAATACATTATTTTGAATAATCTAGGGGTCTGGAATTCTCTTAAAATGAGAGGTTCATTGATAAACCAGTCATCATTTGGGTTTTTTAAATTATAGCTTTTAGATTATTTGGGTGTTTTTTTTATTATAACTTTTAAAATGTATTCATTGCAAGGGAAAGCTATTACAGTCAGGAAAAGACAATATAAGTCTTTGTATAGATCATTAAGTTAAAAGTTTACTTTTAACCTATTATGAGAAATATTTGGTGGGATACTTTTAAAAATGTACATTCTAGGTTCAAAGTCAGAAGGCATTGTATGTGTATTCTTAAAAATTGCTCCACAAAGGAAAACCTCCCATTCCTGGGAAACTTTCTCAATCTTTATTTAAAATAAGAAGGAAAAGCTTCATTTTAAATGTTTTAAAGGAAAAGATTCATTTAAATGTTTTAAAGCATTCTAGTCATATGACTTTAAATGTGATTTAATATATAATTTGCTATGTATGTTAAAATCTAGTTGACCTGCTAAAATCTAATGTTAACCTACTTTCTGAAATATTGAAAGTAGGGGTCTTAGTTATTTGTATCAGTGAAGAGCATTGCTCCAACAGTTCAAGTAATTGTTTTTGTATCTCTCCCCCCCTCCCCATTTATTCTCCTAATCCTATTTTTGATTAGGTCTGCATTTCTGGATCACCTGCCTTGTCATTAAAAGTCTATGCCTAATAAATGCTAAGTAATTTCTGTATAACCACAAGTGAAATTCAAATCAGAAAGACAAATCAGCTGTAAATGAAGAAAAAGAATCACAGAAGACATTTTGAAGTGAAAAACAACCAGCTCTTGATTACCCCGTAGTCTGTTTATCCATCACTTTAATGGGGTCTGCTTTCACCTTCTTGGTGGCAGGACCATCTTCATGGTGTCATTTTGTCAACATTTTGTTTCATTTGCTGTTTCTTCTTGAGTGTAAAGTATTATTAGAGAAGGAGATGGAAGGAAAGAGCAGTTAGACTGAAACACTGAATGCCTTCCACAGCCCTGCAGGAAAGGTGAACCTGAACAAAAGGACTGCAGAGGCTTGGGGATGGATCTGTGTTTCAGTGAGTGGTTTAGAGTTTATGTCCGGGGAATAGGGGGTATATATGCCATTTTTCAGTAGAAATGACTGAGCCAGGAGGGGAGAGAAAGAAACTTAAGAATCTTCATTCTTCATGACTTGTATTGAAAGTAGTTGCAGAACATTAGGCTCACCCATGTTGGAGAGTAAGTATGACCTGCTTATTTACCAGTAACATAGGGATAATCTGTGCTGTTGCTTGGCCATTAGCTCACGTAGTGGAGAGTTGGCTATATGTGTGATGTTGGAAATGAAACATCCTTATGATGAACCTTAAACTCTTCTTGGGTTTTTACTGAGGAGCGCTTGTCATATCCCAAACCTTAATTGTATCAGATGCCTTCACATCACAAATAGAGCTATTTTGTATTTTATGTTTTGCTTTTAAAATCATGCATCAGTGTATTTTGTTTTAAAGGAGTGTAAATAATGGTGGGCAGGAAGAGAGGCCAGACCAGGTACCCAGACTGAATGAGGTTAAATTCCAGTTATAAGAGAACTAGGTAAACTGAGTTCTTAGACAGCTTTAAAAAAAAAGTTCTGTGAGGGAATTGAGGTATCTACAGTAATATCACTTCTTATGAATTTTCATTAAAACACATTTAATATACGATTTTGTACAGTTTAATACCTAAAAATTGTTGCTGGAGAGAGCAACAAAATCATTGCAGGTTAGATCTGCTCAGAAAAATGAATTCTTGGGTTCGTATTTATTTTAAACAAAAATATACCTTGATTGATCTTTGTTTTGGTGGTTTATATATCAATTTTATATTTCCCCCATCCTTGGGAAATGATTTTTCAGTTACTTTGAATTTTCAAATTCCCTGAAGCAGCAAAGGCAGTGATAATGCAGCGTGCACTCACCTGAAAAGGAACAGCACCTGTGCAGGAATCGCAGAATTGTGCTGGTAATAGGGAGTTCAGTCCATATCTGAGTTGACAGGTGTATGTCCTTGCTGATATTTCTGTTATGTCTCTTTTATAGAACTAAACAGAGACCCCTCCACTTATAAAGCGTATGTTGATCTATGGCCAATGGGTAGTGGTTCATTTTGGTCACTTTGCTGTCCTCCACCTGATTAGGTAACCAAGATAGCGTGTGTTCTTCCAAAGTGATGTAATGAGGAAAAGAAAGACACTTGGAGAATGTTCTGGACAGTTAGGAAGATGACAGAAAAGCAGGTCAACAGCATCAGAATGTTGATTACGAGCCAGTTATTGATCGTTAAGAATCAGTGAAAATTCTGCACCTTGAATTTTCATGGATTTTAAATGGTAATATGACCTAAATCCTAATTTTAGAAAAACAAATTTGATACGTAAAATATGTATAAGAGTAATCATAGTTTATATTGACTTAAGAGTTTACAGTGCTAGTTTTGCCACTGAGTTCATAAATGATTTCATTTGAGTAATCTGTAACAGATGTGAGCTACTGTATGTGTCTTTGATATATAAGAGAGGAAATTAACCACTGTTTTTGTCTGTCAGCAGATTTCATAAGAAAGCTGAACTTTAATTCATTTAATGTATGAACTATTACACAGGTGAAGATAATGTTGTCAGTTTCATATCTTTTATGTGATACGAAGTCACATGGCATTTCATGCCATTCTAATGACATTGTTCTGGGCAGCCCTACCAACTCCGGTGGAAAAGATGGTTGAGGGGGCCACCTTCCTAAATTTAATATCTAAATGGATCTGAGAAGTAAATTACACCAACAGTGATGGATTGAAAGGAAGGCCTCTAGGGGAAAGTTTGTTATTAGAGTTAACTTAACGATTATTTGCCTTAAAGGATGGTAAAATAGAAAACTGACAGTGATGGCTTGGGACCATAGGTCAGATTTAAAGTTTCAGCCTCAGGAAATACTCTCTCTGTCTCCTTAGGCTGCCCTTCCTGGTTTTAATTATTTTGACCTCCATAATTACAGTGCTTATTGGACTTTGGGCTAGGAATAAAATAGTAAATGGAAACAGTGATGTTGTTAATAAAAGAAACTTAATGAAGTGTAGAGCCAGTGGTTATGTCAAAAAATTATCAGAATTCATACTGGTTTAACTGCAAGTCATGAATATTGACCTCTGAATTACAGCAATAAGATCTATTCATTTTGGGATTTGGATCAGTGACTTTACAGGAATTATATGTATTGTAAAACTGAACATTTAAATTGTTCAGACACTTGGTTTTTTAATCAAAAATCTTAGACAATAAGATATTTAACCTTAATTTTTTACCTTTCATTCCATTTGGAGAGTAACTTTATTAGTATATATTCATAAAATAGTCAAAACTTAACTTTAAGGAATTTAAGCTAACGTTTCTTGGAGTACTGTGAAGTGTTGGTTCTCTTAAACTCTTCCGTAAAGTAATTTCCTTTTTCCTTCTCTCCCCACCTGTATTAGCTCTTTATTTTCTGGTAAGAATTATGGAGCATCTGTAATGAGCTGCCCAATATTACGTTATCACATGTCCTCAGCATAACCATGCATGGGGCAGTGTGTTGTCTGCTCCAGGCTGCAGAGGGAGGACCAGGACATGAACCCTAGTCGCCTGCTCTGTCTTCCTGGACTCTTGCCCTCAGTCTGCCTCTCCACTAGTGCACCCAGCTGCCAGAGGCTCTCTGCGCTGTGTGGTAGGATGACCTTTAAACCCCACTGGGTCGTTCCTGACAAATGGAATGGATTCATGTGCCACACCCACAGCTTTAGTCTCCAGAGGTTGAATTCATCCCGTTTCTGTCTAGTGAGTACTTAACTGTATGCTGCCCACTATCTAGGTCAGTAACAACAGGTGTTGCCCTGAGGGCTGTCCAGGGAACAAGATAGGAAAGAACAGATGGCAGCTCCTACTAGGAGAAAGAGAGAAGCAGTCCTTTGCAGAGGGGTGCAAGGGAAGGAAGGAGGCTGGGAGACTGGTGGAGCCAGTGGGCTGGGCAGTGTCGGACCAGGAATGAAGGAGGCCGTAAGTCCTGCAGCCTGGACGGGGGGCTCAACAGAGCAGCTGACAGTGCGGGCCTTGTCCCTAAGGAGCCCCTCTGCAAGTGATGACTCTCTTTCTCCTAGTAAGAGCTGCCATCTGTTCCTTTCCTGTCTTGTTCCTTAGACAGCCCTCAGGGTGAGGCCAGTTGTTGATCAGGAACCGAGACAGTGAGCAAGACACACCACCACCCCGAGACCCAGGTGTGCACGGCTGCAGGCGTCAGTCAGTCCTGCTTTGAGATCTGGAGTCACTGGACCATGTAACAGGGTGATACTGTATTTTAGCTGATGAAAGACTTGCCACTGTAGAGAAATATTTTCTAGAATAATAACACAATTGTTAAGGAAAATCTAGACTGCTTAGTTTCTTCTCTGTATGTTCTCAGTCTGTAAAGACTGATTCATCTGTATTTATTGTACCAGAAGGCGCTCAAAGGATGTTAAAGACTTTAAAAGAAGCTAGTTCAGTACATTCTCTAATAAATGTACTGAGAGCAGAATGTCCTTTTGTTATACATTTATGTTTCAGAGTTTTTGCCTTTTTACTTCTGGACATGTGTGTCTACTTGGGAAGTTTTGTTACTTGCAGTTACTGAACAAACCACTAGGTGATGCTAAGAGACTTGAACTTAATATTATGGAAGACACAGTGAAACTTTTTTTTACCTACCCATTCCTTAAAATAAACAAACCAAAAGTAGTGGCCTGAAGTGTGCATTGATTCAAAGTAAGGGTTGCTGTAGAAACTAAACGGTTCTGTCCAACCGATACATACTGTTCCCTGGATAAATGTTGGAAAAAAGTCAGTTAATAGTTTTAAATCAGATGTATTCTGTGATTTCACAGGCCTTGAGGGTTTCAGCCTCTAGGTGTGCAGATTGTTCTGGGTATGTAGTTCATTTAAGAACATAAGAGGAGATGGGTTTTCTAGCTTACAGCAGTTAGTTCTTGATATTTTTATACATGCTTCCCCTTTGAGAGTGGAGTTGGCCTCGTCATAAATGATTTTAAAAATTTAACAAAATGCGAATTGAGTACTTTGACCAATCTATAAGCACATTTTTGAGTCTGTTAAAGCAGGTGACATAGGAGGGAGGTTTCAGGTTGGTCTTGGGTGCATGTCCCTGGTCATTTTCTTCCTGTTTCCCTTCAGTGTGTGTGTTGAGCAGGAATCAATATCATCAGGCCACCTCCCCTGTCCCCTCCACCCCTGCCCTACCTTGGGAGCCTTTGCCTCTAGTGCTGTTTTCACTTGTTTCCCTTCGAAACCCTGGTGGTTCTGCCCTTCCATAGCTCCTTCTGTCCTGCGATCCTGTGAACCCCTGAGCAGCCCCTTCCTGGCTCGCTCCTTAGCTGGGCCTCTGGCCAGAGGAGCCTGCGTGAGCACTCTCCACTCTGCATCCCTCCTTGAGGCTCTTGGACCTGCTTCTGCCACCACCAGTTGTCCTCAGCATGTCACTGGGACATTTGGTTCTACTTCTGACCCTTTGCTGTCAGAATGTACAATTCAAGCCCTGAGCTGCAGGGTCCTGTGTCCACATGTGAGTAGAGACATGTCACTTGCTGGTCTGTGATGTCAGTGTACTCTATTGGTGTCACATGAGTGCCTCTTATCTGAAACTGTAAAAATGAATTCATCCCCTCGTCACTGCACAGAACAAAAAAGAACCCACCTACCTGTCACATTTCTTCTCTGGGTGGAAGACATCAGCACCCCAGCTGGAGACATTCTTCTAGTGCCGTTTGCCGTCACAGACCCCTGGCCATGCCAGGTTTCTCCAGTCCTTGGGTTGGGTGGAGTATTCCTCCACGGACCCCCCTTTAGCTTAGTCTGCCCTATGTCATCCCTTCTTCACTGGTCTGCAGGCTCTCCTGCAGCAGGGGCACCGCCTCGGTCACCTCTGTGCCTGCAGGACCTGGTGCCAGGCAGGACTTAGCAAGTGGCAGTGTGTCATTTATCTGAGGTCCTCGTGCTGGGAAGACAGGTGGCTTTGAGTTTACGATTGTGTAAGAAATAATTGTTTTTAGACATAAAAATACCATGTATGGCAGATTCACAGATGTCAAGCTGGAGTGTTGATTGGGGACTGATGCTTATTTGAAAACTCAGATTTTTTGGTAGAGTAATTATGTTGAATAATCACCATTCTTTGGCATGCATGGGAAAGTATGGGCTTTTGTGAGAAATGGCTGAAAGACAAATGTAAAAATCCGTTGTAAGTAGAAGATCTTTAGCTTGTGGGGAAAATTATTAGCATCTGAAACCTTAGAGTAAAAGGGTTTTGAAGTGGAGCCCGTTACCTGTTGAAAGATTTCATTGCATTCTCTTGAGTCTGTAATGCGGCATTTTATAATAAATGGGGAAGTTATTCTTATGCTTCCTCAATTAGAAGAAAGCATTTACCTTTACAGGAGAGAGGGAGGTGTGTGTGTTGACATTAGAATCTTGCAAATTAATTTCTTCAGTACTTAAGTCTGGGGCCACCTGTCAGTCCAGCTGTGTTTTTAGAGAAGAGAAGTTTCTTTGGTTTAAGTGATGCCTTGGATGAATGCTAATACCTACCACATGTATGCTCCCTGGTATACAGGTTTAAAAATTAAGGGAGGCAGTATAGTGTGGTCACAGATCATGGATTTCAGTTGCTGCCTGTGTTGCCTGGCTCCTGCATGATCATAGGCGAGCTAATTAACTGTGAGCCTTAATTTCCTCTTGGTGGAAAGAGGGTGGTGGTGGTTCTCCTGGATTACTGAGAAGGAAGTGCGGCACTTGTCAAGTGTAGAAGGTGTCCATAAATAATGTAGCTATCTCTGTTACACGATTCATAAGGGACATTGGGAGACCTTCTCTTGTTTTAAAGCATTTCTGGGTTAGGGGGATGTTTAAAGGACTTAATTATTTAAAGCATTAAAGCATTGATTGTATAAAGATGGCTTTCACAGTTATCTTAAGACTGTGAACAATGTCAAAAGATGAATCTGAGGATAGTGAAGCTTGTTTTTAAATGGAATCAGGGGTTCTAGTGTACACACAGTCCCTAAATGGGACTTCTGATGAGAAATATAATTTAGTGTTAGTAGGAGACAACTGTTTCTAAAAGGAGGGTTGCCATTCGCTGAACAGCCCCTGAGCACCCGCTGTTGTGTGCTGGGCACTCAGACGTGAACGAGATGGGTCCTTCACATCCACATCTTTGTAGCTGGTCTTTTTAATCTGTTCCCTAATACTGTTGTGTTGTTTTTTAAGCCTTCTCTGTTTCTTTTTAAAACGATTCTTGTGCTCCCTAGTTATATTACCACAGGAAGGTAAATAAATGTTGGTGTTTGGGGGGAAATATTTTTTAAAATTTCAGTCGTTAAATAATTACATGATGTTGAACAGAACAAAGGTTTTGCACAGGATGCCTTCTGTTTGGACGTGTGCTTTACTGATGGGGTTCACGCTCCCAGAGTGGAGCCAGAGAGTTGTCCAACAGACGCTGTTAACGTCTTCCCTGTGCTTCTTCCCTCGCAGAGTTACTGGAGAACGTGACCCTGATACACAAGCCAGTGTCACTGCAACCCCGTGGGCTGATCAATAAAGGAAACTGGTGCTACATTAATGCTGTATCCTTCTCAGATGCTGCCCCAAGTCTGGCTTTCTACAGCTTTCTCTTCCTGGCACATTCCACTTAGTTCAGCTTCTGTGGGCATCTGCTCCACATGTGAATCCAAAACCTTGGTTCCTTACTGCGTATAAATGGGGTTATTCCTAACCGAAAAAATGGAGGTCATTTGTTGACCTGTGTGACTGACAGAATCAGAATAAGGCAATTTTTATTCTCATTAAAATGGTCCCGAATAATAGGGCTGAGTGACCCCTTACAAATGGAAATCTTGTATTAATTGATTATCTTGGTTGAATCAGGTTCTTGTATATAAATTTCTTGGCTATCACAAGGCAAGTTATCCCTGAGATTATTTGGTTTATTCCCTTTTTGTGTTTTCATATCTAAGTCGTTCAGTGTTCTTGCCTTAGTTTTGTACGCTCATGTTTTCAGCGTTCCTTTCAACAACTTGGAGTGCCTGTTTCATTTCCTTTACGCTTCCTTTCTGCTATCATTTAGACACTGCAGGCATTGGTTGCTTGCCCTCCGATGTATCACCTGATGAAGTTCATTCCTCTGTATTCAAAAGTGCAAAGGCCTTGTACATCCACACCCATGATAGATAGCTTGTAAGTAAGGTGCTAAAACTGTGGGAAGGGGTGGGCTTCTTCCCTTCTGATAATTAGATTCAAATAGCTTAGTGAAGCTCTTGATTCTGTTTTTGCAAATGAGTCCTGTAATTCTATTTTTTAAAGAATTTACTGTTCATGATTTTGTATGGAAGTTAACCAGAAATGGAATTGGAGCATTGTTTTATCTGTATTCTTTAGAGTCAGTTGAATAAATTTTTAGTGTCTACCAGTTTATATCACTTAAATATACCCAAAACTTCTATTGAAAAGATTTAAGAACTCACCAGCTGTTGTAGTATTGATTATCTGATGTTTGCTGTCTTCACACTAGTTAATAATGTTCTACTTAGCCATCAAGGCTTTTCAGTAAAAGTATGTCTTTTTGTAGAAATGTGCTACTTAACATTTTTTCCCTCCATGTTTAGTGTTCGGCTAATGAATGAGTTTACTAATATGCCAGTACCTCCAAAACCCAGACAAGGTGAGTAAAAACGAGATCTTCTGATTCCATTTCATATTGGAAGTTATCAAGTCAGATGGCTGACTTTGATCAGTTCAGTCTTGCTGGAAAGAAAATGTCCTTTTACATAGAGGTTGCTATGGCAGTGTTATTCTTGACATGGGTTGGGGTGGGCAGGGTTTTGATGATTTTGCTTTTCATCATTTTTTTAAGACTTCATTTAGTTACGAAAATTTGTGTCCTGTTTCCGTTGCAGCTCTCGGGGATAAAATCGTGAGGGATATCCGCCCTGGAGCTGCCTTTGAACCCACATATATTTATAGACTCCTGACAGTTATCAAGTCGAGCCTGTCTGAAAAGGTTTGGGACTGCCGTCACGTAGCCAGTGTGAAGTTTGTGCCTTAACTGTTGCTTATTCAGTGCTTGCCCTCTGCTTGAAGTGCGGTGATTAAGTGGGTGTTCACTGGATCTGGGCTTGTTCTGGAGGTTGCTGGGATGAATTAAAGAGTAGGATGAAAGCCATCGCAGTCAGGGACAACTGTCATTTACTGTGCACCGACTGCTGCTGTAAGTTCGTGCCGTACATTAATGTATTTAACCCTGTGAATAAACTGTGATTATTGTCTGCATGTTACATTTGAGAAAAGTGAAGTCATTGTCCAGGGTCTTAGCTAATAAATGGCAGAGCCTGGCAGCCTAGTCGGCTCTTTACCCAGTGCATGGGCTGCCTTTCAGGATGGCAGAGTGGTGGGCTGGGGACAGTGTCGGCCCTCAGGAGAGCTGCCATCTGTCACACTCATGTGCTGTGGTGGCTTATCCTGCACTGGGGTCCTTGACGCTCTTACCTACGTTTTCACCACTACACTTGGCTACTGAGGGCATGGGGCCAGGGGCCAAGGAGGTCCTGTGAAGGGCCCTGACGGCCATTGAGAGTAAAGCAGAGGCACCTTTTGCACAGTTAACTGGAGAGTTTTTTTATTCTGAACAGAGTTTGTGATGAGTCAGTACAGGTCATTGAAATGATGCTTAGGGAAATTATTTAGGAAAATAGTCAAGAAAATTCAGTTAAACAAAGTAATGTTGTTTGAAGAAAGGTGAATGCCAAGGGCAGTGCAGTACCTGATCCCACCAGGGAGGCTCTTCAGGAGTTAAGCTCAGAATTTACGTTTCGCAGGTAATGGGAAATAATACTCCGTCAGGGGAGTTCAAACTATAACCTAAGGAAACAGACAAGGCAAGTACCAGGATGGATGTGTGTACAGCTGCCTTAGAAGCCCGTGGAGGGCCACCCAGCTCAGGTGGAGCCGAGGTGCAGCTCAGGGGACTTCCTGTGGTTGAGCAGCACTGAAATCCTGTGTCTTTCAGTTGTATTACTACTGTCTAGATTGGGGTTCGCAAATCCACCCTCAGCTTTGGTGACTTGCTCGAAGGTCTCAGAGGACTCAGAAGCAGCTATCAGTTCTGATTCAGTACAGCACAGGGACACAAAGCAGAGTCAGCACAGAGTAGAGACTCAGGCTGCGTCTGAGGAAACCTCAAGACTCCTCTCCAGGCACGGCCACACGGGACTCACTTTACTCCTCCCGCACCAGACTGAACGCACGTGTGGAATGTGGTCTACCAGGGACGCTCCTTAGAGACTCAAGAGTCCAAGGGTTTTATTTGGGGCTGGTCACATAGGCACCCTCTATCTTACACAAGCCCAAATTCCAAACTCCTAGCGGGAAAGCCAGTGCTCAGCATAAACCACACAATTTAGGCACATTCCCTTCTCAGTTCTTGGAATGGTGCGAACCCTCCCGAAACCTAAGTTCCCAGATGCCAGCCAAGGACCAACCTGGCAAGCAGGCCGTTCCCAGCACTGTTAACTGTTTTCTGCGTCTTGGGTGGTGCCAGCTTCTGCCCTTTCCCACATATACACAGAGCACCTCACACCAAAGAACGGCTGTCCATATATCCACAGTTCCATTTGGAGCAAACAAATCTACTCAGAGACCACAAGCAGAAGAATGTACAGTTCTTTGGAACACACGTTATGCTCCAAAGAATGAAATATGAACTGAACATGATAAATTATATGATTAAACTTAACCAATGTAAGATTGTAGGACTATTATGTGACTATATTGTGTGATTCATCTACGAATGATTATACTACTATGTGTATAAAACAGGCAGCTAACTCTAAATCAGTATTTTTTCACATATGATTTGTGTCCTGTTCCCTGTGGTTGCCCATCCTCAAAAAAACAGAAGAAGACATGCAGGGCTGCTAATTGTACAACTTACAGTGTGAACGATATCCCCTGGGGTTGTGCAGTGAGGTTGCCTAGACATCTAGTTCTTGTCTTTCTGCTTCGTTTAAACAAAAAAGCAGCTTATTTGAAACTTTTAAAAAATTATAATGGTAATGTATGTTTATTGTAGAAAATTTCAAAAATACAGAAAAGTGTAATTTTAAAAATCCCTGTTAGCTCTGTTACTTAGGGATAAGTGTTTAGTCTCTCTAGCCACCCTCCACCACCCCAGTCCTCCCTCCTCTGCCCATCTCAGCTGTCCAAAGAAAAATTCATGTGATTTTTGGGAAACACCATACGTTACATCTTCTTGAAAATTTGAGAAGGCACAGTTTGAATATGCAGATAATATATTCTGTGCAGGCCTTGGATAGTAATCGGTTAAAGTTAATGTGATCATATTTGACCTTTGCAGGGTCGACAGGAAGATGCTGAGGAGTACTTAGGCTTCATTTTAAATGGACTTCACGAGGAAATGTTGAACCTAAAGAAACTTCTCTCACCAAATAATGAAAGTAGGTTACTGTGTACTTGCTGCAAAATTGTGTGAGAACATTTTCTTAAGAGTTATTTTAAAATAAATGTTACATATACACTCATATATTAAGTTGCCTTTTCCCTAACAGTCACTTGCCCTTCAGAAATCACTTATTTGCTAACTAAGATAACTAGTTACTTTTACACTGCTGTTGTTACCATTGAGAATATTACCTTTGGGTATTTAAAAATTTGTCCAGAACCTCTGCTTTTTTCCCTTCAGTCTTTAATTAGGAAAATAATTAAACATACAGAAAAGCTGAAAGAATAGTTTGATGAATACCTGTATAACCTCTGGATTCTGCAGTTGTTACCACATTGTCCTTATTTATCCCCTCCCCCCCCGCAACATTTTCCCCCAGATGATTCAAAACTAGGTTGCAGATGACAGTTCAACCCTAAATGGTAAATCATGGGTCTTCTGAGTTAAGGGTAACGCTCCTACTTGACCAGAGTCCCTTAGCAAATCAGGGATCCTGACTGCAGTTACACAGTGTTACCTGCCCCCTGGCCGAGTTGAGTCCTCCCGTGGTCACGCTCGCAGGGACCCAGTACAGTCCACGTAGTGCCTTTGTCCTCAGTGTAGAGCACACCATGATTTCATTTTTAAAGCTCCAGTTGACGTATCTGCATAGGTGGTTTATTTTTACTTTTTGCTCTTCTTGTAAATGGTAGTCTAAGCAGACTGTCTACTTTTCAGAACTTACTGTTTCCAATGGACCCAAAAGCCACTCGGTGAATGAAGAAGAGCAGGAAGAACCAGGCGAAGGAAGTGAGGACGAATGGGAGCAAGTGGGTCCCAGAAATAAGACTTCGGTCACTCGCCAGGCGGACTTTGTTCAGACCCCGATCACTGGCATTTTTGGTGGACACATCAGGTTTTATACTTTTCTGGAATAATTTAGCATTTGCCTTTCTCAGGATTTTGCCATCTTGCTGGAGGGGGTGGAGTGTGAGATTTGTCCTGAGAAATTTTGGACTTGATGGTTTGCCTTTACTCTGTGCTTGCTCTTTCTTAGACTTGCTGATGCTCCTTCCAGGTCATGTTCCTGCAGAGAGCACTGTCCCTTGGCGTGCCTGCCACAGTGGGCTCCTCCCTGCCCCCGCCCTCCATCTGTCTGGCTGCTCACAGGCAGCTGGGGAGGGCAGGACAGGTTAATTGAAATGCACCTTTTGTTAGGAAAAGAAATTCATGTATCTGATTGGAGGAGTTCTAGGCACTGGACCCAAGTGAGCTAGGAAGTTAAGGGAATGAGGAGGGAGGTATTTTTACATAAAGGACACTTGACCGCCTGGCGCACCTCTGCCCCAGTTCCCTTAAACCAGCTGCTTTTGGCTCACCCATGGAAACCTAGAAGATTTTTATTTATTTACATTAGAAACATTCACTACCACCATGATGTGGAACTCAGTAGAACTTGCTCCTACTCCAGTGGGGTTTACTCATCCAGAGTCTGGAAGGACCTCATTATAGCATTTCTTCTAAAAGCCTCAGAGCATAGCCTACTAGAGTGTTTTTTTTGTTTTTGTATTTTTAAAGTGAAACTCTTAGCCTTTCATTGTCCCAAATGCTATGTATTTTAAAGATGTAACACCCTCATGAAGGCACTGAAAGTTAATCTCTCTGCTCTAAAACAGCTTAGACTTAGTGCCTTTCAACAGGCTAGTAAAAACCTCAGAAAATCTGCCGACCGTCTCACCAGCTGGTCAGCGATGCTTGTGGGACTGGGCTAGAAGCCAGTCCTACCGGCACGTGACCTGGAACAGTCCTCTCTGTGCTCTGACTCCGCAGGTCCCTTTCTGGTCTGGAGCATCTGGTCATGTGTGCTCTAGGGGACACTTAGCCCCACCACTGCCACTGTAACTTGTTTTTGCCAGATACATTTCCTTGGGATGGGCTCTTTAGGGAGAGGGTTCCAGGGGTCCATGTTGTGAACCGTGGTGAGAGGAGGCTATCTGTGCCCTTGGCTGTTCATTAGACCAGCAGCCTGCTGCTTGCATCTCGGGGTGCTCACTGAGGGTGGGGGAGGAAGGAGGGCACCCCCAGTGGGTGTGACAAGAGCTCCATGTTTGTATGCAGGTGCAGCACCAGAATTGCAAGGCCACCAGTGGTCACCATACTCAAAGATCCCAAATTTGAAAATAACCAGTGGGAAAACCCAGAATCCACTTCAGAGAAATTTCTAGCTTGCCCCAAATGTCTCTGCTGCGGCCCTGTAGCCTCACCCTCTGTGGGCACTTTGTGTTGAAATTGGTTGCTGTCTGTTTTTGAAAAGCAGTAAAGCAAAGATAAGGAACTACTTCCTATAATTTAGGGACTTCTTTTCTGTGTATAGTGGTCACCATTAAGCATGATTCTTTATTAAGACCAGCTGAAAGGTTTTTCTAAAATTCACCCATTTCCAGTGGGCTTTCAGTTTCTCCAGAAAGACCAACAGCACTTTCTCTACCTTTTCCACCCTTTTGATTAAATCCAGGCCCTTTGAGATGAAAGGTCCATCTCTTCATTTTTTCGCCGACTTTAATCACTGCTTTGGAACCGAGGGAACGGCCCTCACTCAGTCTTCCTTTTCAGAAGTGGCCTGGAAGTGCTCCCCATCCTGTGTGTCAAGAAAGCAGCGAGTGAGGGTGAAACCCTGGCGGGAAAACTGCTCGCTTATTCTTCACGGCAGCCGTCTTGTTGGTTCTGAATACCTGTCCACCCCCTTTACCCCATGTGTAAACTAGTTCGCGCAGACTGCAAAAACAGAATCTGGCACGTCTCCTTGCTGAGGCTAAATGAGAGATGGGCTGAACACACATTTTTACTCAGTAAAACTTAGGAAAAGAAAAATGAAGTGAAAAACCAGCTAAGAAAACAAGGCTGAGCTGGCAGCCTCCTTGACAGTGGTGGCCGCCTGCCCGTGGCGCACACCCTGCTCCCCTTCCTCTGTAAGTCGTTCTCATAGGGGGAAAATGCCATCAGAAGTACTCTTTACTTTGGGGTTTCTTTCCTTTTGTTAGAACAGGCTGTGATACTTTGAGAAAATGATAAGTGTCAGTATTTTGATGCTGTGGCAAGATCATCACCTTTAGTAACTGGTGCATTAAATAAAGTGTGGAGGTGAAGGCGTTTGGCAGATGAAAAAGTCCTTCTTCCAGAGCTCTTAAGCAGGAAAATTATCAACTGGTGGATTGAGTTGCTAGAAATACTTTCAAGGTGGTATTGAGCAGAATTACTTTTAAATTCCATGTACTTTGGCTGTCCTGTCCTTGCTGGTCTCTGACAGTGATCCTGAATGCTTCTCCTTGCAGTGCTGGGTCCTCTTGTCCTGCTGGACGACCTTCCGGAGAGGGACGGCAGCTCTTAGATGCGGTGTGTTTCTGTCCTCAGGTCTGTGGTTTACCAGCAGAGTTCAAAAGAGTCCGCCACCCTGCAGCCGTTCTTCACATTGCAGTTGGATATCCAGTCCGACAAGATCCGCACAGTCCAGGACGCGTTGGAGAGCCTGGTGGCGAGAGAGTCTGTCCAAGGTTACACCACAAAAACCAAACAAGAGGTGTGTTCACAGTGGGTCTTGAGCCTCTCTCCTGGGACACTCTGCTGTGAGGGAGGGAGCACAGGATCCAGAATGAAGAGAGTGGGTTTGAGCTCTGCCTCTTAAATTGGTTGCTTAACTTTTTTGGACTGAAAGCTTCCACATTTTTAGAATGAAATGATTTTTAAAATGAAATGGTAGAAACAGATGATCCTCAGAGCCTCCTTTGGCTCTAAGTCATGTAACGTGGTCGTGATCTTTTGGGTTCTTTATGCTGAGCTGCATTTCGTTTTCTGGCAAATCTAGTCATGGCCCCACACAATCTACCTCTAACAGGCCCAGTAGCTGATTTACATTCCTGATACCACAGAGGACAGTTTCATGAGATCAGTTAGGATATAAAAGATATTCTAAACACATCTAGTTTGCATTTGGCTGTATATCTTCAGGGACACTGAGAAATAGAAGGTAATTGTTTTGGTGGCTATTTTTCTTTGATTTGATTTGAAAAAGGTAAACTCTTTGAGTCTTCCTGTATTCAGGAGCCAAGAGGAAGTATACCTGCCAGCTCCGTCAGGAGAGACTGACGATACTCTGCACCCTGAGAGCTCATTAGTTGCTGGCTGTCCAGATGTGCCAGTCTGTGCCCGTTTCCTCTGCTGCAGTAGAGAGTATCTTCTCTGTTCTGTACCTTAGATTGTGGCAGTGAATTCATAAAGTGTGTCGGGGAGGTGGATGCAGGCTAGTTAGGACAGTGCTTTGACGGTTGGGAGTATTCCTTTGAAGCTTGATTTACATGGTCATGTGTAGTGGCCACACGGTGAGCCAGAGCCCAGCACAGAAACCTGGCCCTTGCCTTGCAGCTCCTGCTGCACGTGAGGAAGAGCAAAGGCTGGGCATGGAGACCTTCAGCTCTCCTGGGCACTCCTACTTTGGATCGGTCAGGCCAGCCTCTTGGGGGATCTGTAGAAGTTATGCCTAATCTTCCACCAGGCTTTCTGATTGCTTCTTGTGGGCACTTTTGTTCAGACAGTGAGAGTAGCGGGAGCTGGAGCAGAGTCTTGGCAGGTGGCTTAGAGAAAAAGCTGAGTCTGGTGGTGGGACCTGTTGGAAGAGAAGGGATAGGAGGTACCTACTCTTGGAGCTCAGTTAGTGTGGCCAGATTATGTACGAGGCTGTGGGGACTGGGCACTGGGGCAGCTGTCATTCCAGCGGTGGCACTGCTGTCCTGTGGCTCTGCTGCTCTTCTGGCACCTCCCTTGGAGCTGGCTTCCTGAGTCCGTGGCCACTGGTCCTGGGGGAGGCGGTCAGCCTTTCCCTGGGCTACCAGGAAGGCCTCTGGTGACATGTCTGTCTCCCTCTTTGGCTCTTGCTTCAGTTAAACTGCCTTTTCGGGGTGGGCAGGGTGGGGCATGTGCTGATGGAGGTAGTGGTGGTTGTGGTTGTTGGCCAGTGGTCAGAGAGTGGTGAGGAAAAGGTGGTTTATTCTAGATAGCAGGAAGAATTCAAGAAAGAGGTGGCATTTTGGTGGAACCTTAAAGATGGCAGAGAAGGATGCTGACTTGTTCTAGCTTCATGACTGCTGTAGTGTCAGGAACACCGGGAAGGCGGCAGGGGTTTGAGGAAGGAGAATTTTGGACATCTTGTACAGCTGTCTGTGAAGCGCAAGTCACATGTTTTCTGGAATGTGATTTTTTTTTTAATTTACTTTGTAAAGTACCAAATTTAATTTTACTGTATTTTTAGGTCAAATTTTTTTTTCCTATGGGAACACATGAAGATCCACGGGAAATTTGATTATACAAAACAGTAGCTGTATAATAAAGGTCTGGATTTTTTTGGGTGATTAGAAAGTGTGCCTTGATACATCTGGAAACCCAGAACACGTAGTTAAGAATTTCAGATAAGCCACTTAGCAGAGTCACAGGTTGCTAGCCCCGAGAAACCGTCTAGGGGTGCTGTAGTCAGACTCTCATTTCACAGGTGAGAAAGCTGGAGTCTTTTCATCACCATTGCTGATTTAATGTGGAGCTGTAGTCACACTTTTTATTCACTCGCAAATTATTGTTGGGTGTGAGGCACTGGACTACAGAGTCTTGATGGGAAGACAGGTGTAGAAGGGTCTATAAACTTAATAAACCCCAGCAGTGGTAACCACTAGGCTTGCTTCCACGCCTGGCACCCCTCAGACACCTTCAACCAAATACGTATAAAGTCCTCTGAAAGCTTTCTGGGTATTTTTTTAAATATGCCACTGTGTTTTGAGTTGTCACTTCTAACAAATATTTCTACAGAAAGTATTTTTCATGTAAATACAGGAAGCACCAATAGTTTGTAAGTACAGAGAACAGCAAATAAAAGAGTTAAGTATTGTTTGTGAAGATGCATTTTAATAAAAAGCATTCGTTAGACCTGTGAGGGTACTTAAGAGGCATTTTTCAGTTGATAAAACCAAAACTTACAGAACTAATGGTTAGACTAAACAGCTTTAGGGTTATTTAAAGCATCTAATTCAAGAAACACTGGCCTTAGTTTTATCAATACTGTGAGAGTTATTAAAAATAAGCAATTCATGGTATTGCTAAGTTAGCTTTTAATTTTTATGCCAGTAGAACAAAGGTTCTTAACTTGGCCCAGGGACCTGAGGGATCCTCTGCAGTTGTGTTTAAAGGGATATGTGCATTTTTTTTTTTTTTAAAGAAGAATGTCTGTAGCTCTCAAAAGACCCTGTGACTTGGGAAGGTTTCAGAAGCGCTGCCCCGGAACTTAGAGCCTTTGAATGGACAGTGGCCATGGAGCCTGCTGCCTGGGGTGAGACGCCCTTGTCTTGTGTGCTTTGTGTCTCAGGTTGAGATCAGTCGAAGAGTGACTCTGGAGAAACTCCCTCCTGTTCTTGTCCTGCATCTGAAACGATTTGTTTATGAGAAGACGGGTGGATGCCAGAAGCTTATCAAAAACATTGAGTATCCTGTGGACTTGGAAATTAGTAAAGGTAATGAATATTTAAAGTACAAGCTTTTATAGTGACAGTACTCTGGAAATCAGTGAGCCCTTGATGCTTCAGCATTTCTGTGTAATGTCAAGATTCAGGAAATTCCCTATCGTGACTTTGTTTTGTTTTGTTTTAAATTTCGTGACTTTTAATAGGCTTTATCTTAAAATTCTCATTAAAATGGACTTTTAAAAATAAAGGCAAAAATGAATAAACCATGTGAACTTATTACTAGGTGAGAAAAATGTTTTAAAAAATAGAAATTTTATAGATGAATAATTTACCTTATACGAAGTATTAACAGCTGTGTGGACCAGCTGAGAATCTTGTTCTGGATTGTTCTGTTTTGCATGGATGTCCAAAAGTATGGAGCAAAAACTGAGCCCAGCAGGCGTCCTACATCTTCCAGCGCCCCTAGGTTAACCATCTGGGTGGATTGACGTGTATGATTTTTTAGACTGGTCTTATTAGCTTGTCTTTTCTTGTTACATGTATTTTTATATCAGCTGCCACCTCAGATGCTTTCTAGATAGAGAAATGACCTAAGTGAGGATGCTGGGTGCGGTGGGATAGCCTAGATCATGGAGTGGACTAGAGCTCCTCCAGGGTTCACCTGGCGCCTCTGCAAAGAGGAAACCACCTGCATCAAGGGTGAAGGATGTCCCAGTCACCCCGGCTGCATGACTAGCAGCCTAGTCTTTGCAGAAACCATCTTACTGTTAATTGAAGTGTTGTGGTCTGATTCACATGTAGAACATTTTAAATCTTAGGCTTTCCAAGGCTGCTTTGTTTTGTTTTGTTTTGTTATTTTCAAGTGGGCAGCTTTCTCCTGTTTTTCAGAACATCTACTTGTAAGGAGTTTCTAGTAGGAGCTGAAGAGGCTCAGGTTATTGCTCCTGTCCTTCTGATTGGGTGGGTTGCTGGTGACATGCACTGCTATAGTGCACACCTGGATTTCGTTGGGGCTCAGTTTTTATGCAGAGAAAGGGATGGAATTCTGTTGGGTCACTCTGGTCCCCTGGATGGATTACCTTTTGTTTCTGTGAGGCCCTTCTGTAAGTACTTTTATAGATTGAAGCTATTGATATTTTGTTTTTCAGAACTGCTTTCTCCAGGTGTTAAAAATAAGAATTTTAAATGCCACAGAACCTATAGGCTATTTGCAGGTAAGTAAATTTGTGTAACATTACTTCCCTATTAAAGCAATGATAAAAAGGGTTTATACTCAGGCACAATTTTGCTATGATACTGCTTAACATAGAGAATAGATTTTTGGTATCTCTGTGGTCTTTGTAAGTCAGAAAATCATTTGAAAATGTGTGTTTTACCTAAAATTTGATGTGTTTGGAATTTGACAATATGCTCTTGGCTGTAAGCTCAGCTCAACCTAAGACCTCGTTAGCACGATTCTTTGTCTTTGAGTCAGAGGAGTGAGGTTGGCAGGCTGGCACTTTGACAAGTGTGAACCTTCCCAGCTACAGTCATAGTGCCTATGGGGTGACAGTGACGCGGAGTGGCCCAAGCGAGGCCAGACTGGCATCCAGCTTGTCCTCCCTGTGTGGTGCCGCTAGGTGTGCATGACATGGTGGCCCAGCATGGGGGCTCCTCAGTCCCAGAACTGGGGGCCCTGAGACCTCCTGTCTCCTGGCTGGGCTCCTTTGGGAACCAGCTTGTCTCCTGCGCCTTCTCTCCTTCCTCCAGCCTCTTTCTCTTTTACAGCTTGAGTCTGTTACGCCTTTTGAACAAAGCTTTGTATGTCTTTTAAGAGTTGGTGTTTGCAACAATTGTGTTTGCTTTTCTGGCTGTTTTTATTAGAATTTTCTAGCTTCTGTATCACCTCTGGTGTTGCCTCCAGTGAGCCTGTTTGTAATTTTAAATGACATGTTCTTCATTGACCTTCACACATTTGTTGAACTTTTTTACTGGATACTTATTATGTAGTACTCCTCTGTTCCTTCATCTGTCCTGAGAGGTAAGTGGAGGTATCCACATTGTATAAAAGAATAAACTGACACTCATAGGGGAGCATTCACCCTTAAGTGGTGGAGCAGGGCTGCATATTCCTGCCCTTGGCCCACTGCTGAGGTTTTAGGATAGTGGACTGGGCACTGTCAATGGATGGATTTGGTGCCACATTAGAGTTTGGGTCCAGCCAGCTCTTTCTTCCCACCAGTACTCTTCCTGCAACTTTCTCTTCTCCCTGAGGTGGCTGATCCCAGCCTTGTCCCAACCTGCTGGGCACCGCATTGTCAGGATGTGTCCAGCCTCTCCTGGACCCACCTTGGGCTGGAAGCTCTGAGGCCTCGGCTGATGCCCAGGCTCTGCAGCCTGCAGCCTGCCTCTGAGACCAGATGGGTCCCAGTGTCCAGCTAGGGATTTGGCACTGAGGTCCCGGGGGATAAAGTATTTCTTTGGGTCTCCCTGCAGCTCTCCTCCCTTGGGGCCCTCGCCGGGGAAGGTGATGTTAGGGGCAAAGTTTAGGAAGTCCTTGTCTTCTGGTCCAAGGGCCCTGGTGTGAGTGTGCACTCCCCTGCCTGCACCCCCAGTCCTCATCGAGAGTCTTCTCATCTCAGAAATAAGGTCACTGGATTGGTTGCAATTTTCTGTAAAATGTGAGTAAAGAGGTACTTTTAAAAAGTGATTCTGATTGTGGGGCAAAGAAAACACGTGTGAGCTTTTTGAAAACTCTGATTCTCAGTTCTATGCCTGTGACAGGAGCTTGGACATGTCACCATGTTAGTTACTTGAGAAACCTGAATACGTGTGGAGAGCTCTTCTCCTGAATGTTTAGAGTGAAGCATCTTGTAGGAAACACACATCAGTTAAACCCACAGGTCCCTTAAATACTGCTGACCTGGTCACTTAGAAAACCCTCTCATCCATGTCAGTTAGGTCTTGAAAGTGAAGATCCAGGACAGGAGCCCCCAGCTGGATTTGAGCTCAGAGGGACATGCTGGTGTCAGGGCCCCTGTTGCCCTGTGGCAGCTTCTCCATCGTCGTGGCCTGCAGCACGAGTTGAAGCCGTGACCTTGTGTTGTTCCCATTGCCGGTTTCTCACCTGATGGCCCTACAGTCTTGTTGTCCCTGTGTGACTAGTCCTGTTTGTTATTGGTGGGTGGGCCACAGTATCCGCTGAACCCCAGCACACAGGCCTCTTTGTGCAGAGCCTGGATCTGTCCAGAGACTGAGGCCACCGCTGTCACTCCCTCACCCGCCCAGGTCACCGGCTCAGAGTGAGTCTGACGTTCCTCAGAGTGCTGGCTATGGCCAGAGCACAGTGATGTTGAGGCGTGTTCATGGTTGAAATTTAGGCTGTCCCTCTCCAGGTGACTGTCCTTCATGCCACTCCTGGTAGTGCACGGTTCACCACAGCCGCACTGCCGTCCTCTGCCCCAGAGTCTCCCTAGAGACCGTTTCCGTCTCACAGGCGCATGTGTGCTGCTGGCAGGGCCGCCCCCGGCCCCTCCTCTTCATAGAGGGGGAAGGTGGTGTGTCTTCCAACAATTACGTTTGTTTTAGGCCTTTGACTCAGGCTTCTTGTGTAGGGTACAGGATTTTTTTAAAAAGTAAATAACAAGTGGTATTTTTTTCTCTTAAAACATGGTTGTAGAAAACATGGAAGTTTTTTTTAAAGGAAAAAATCATAATGACTAGTGCCATGTCTGCAGTCACTCCACTGCTGCCCACTCGGCCCAGCAAAGCTGGGGCGGGCTGTCCTCATCATAGGTGACAGTCCACGGAAATCCTAGGGTTCTTGTATTTTCATGTAATGTAAGCGTATTCCTTCACCACCACACTCTATCTAATCTATGAAAAATTCATCTTATTGTAATGTAATGCACTAATCATTCCTTCTAGTGGGTATTTAGGCTTTCCATTTTTTCACTTTGTCCAAGATTCAGACACTCTCTTGAGAACAGTCTAGAAGTGGAGTTGGCTCAATCAGGGCCTGATGTTTGGGGTCTGAGGTGTGTGTTCCCAGAGGTCGATTGGTTTGCACTGCTGATCGCTGGAAGTAGGGGTCGATGGTGCATCTCCTGTGTTGTGCTTAAACTTTAAGAAGTAAAGTCGTTGATAACCCCTGCCTAAAGGGCTGACGGATGGGACCACCTTATTTAACTGTCAGTTCTTTCATTGTTTATGAGGATTGAGCATTTTAAATGTTACTAAGATGTATATGTATAACTTTCTATTGTAAATTGTTTCAGGGTTTGCGTTTAAATAACATGACTTTGTAATTCCATTTCTCTGTCCCGCCTGTTTGTGTTTAAATAACATGACTTTGTAATTCCATTTCTCTGTCCCGCCTCCTTTGGTGTGGATGTTTTGCAAGAAAGTGGGATCTGTGGTGGGAGCCGTTAGCGCTGCTGGGCTGCCCGCTGCAGCGCTCCCCTGACTGGGCACCCGTCGGCTCTTTTGCAGTGGTCTACCACCACGGCAGCAGTGCAACGGGCGGGCACTACACCACAGACGTCTTCCAGATCGGTCTGAACGGCTGGCTGCGCATCGACGACCAGGCGGTCAAGGTGATCAGCCAGTACCAGGTGGTGAAGCCCGCTGCTGAGCGCACAGCCTACCTCCTGTATTACCGCCGAGTGGACCTGTTGTAATGCCGCGCTGTGTGTGCCCAACGCCCGCCTGTGGAGCACCCACTCTTATGACTTCCTTCCTCTCTTTAGTGGCTCTTTAAAGAGAAACTCTCCCTTTTGCAAAAATGGGCTAGAATGAAAGGAGACGCCTTGGGGTTTGTGCACAAGATACTTTATGTTGACTTCTGACTTCCAAATCAAAATCATTTGGTTGAAACAGACTGTCGCTTGATTTAAGAAAATACACAAAAAAACATATTTCTGAAATAATGCCGATTCCTGAGTAAGGAGAACTTGCATTGATTCCCAGTCTAATTGCATAGTAGAATAAATCCTGCACCAGCAACAATACTTGTAAATTTGTGAAAATGAATTTTATCTTTCCTTAAAAAATGAATTTTTTAATCCATCACACCTTCCTTCCCCACCCTTTAGTTTTTGATAAGTGATAAAAATGAGCCAGTTACCAGAGAAGAAATAGTTCTTAAGAAAAATAAACACAAGAAATAAGTTGCTGGTTCCTAACAGGAAAAATACATTTTAATAATTGTGCGATGAGAGCTGCTTGCGTACACGTTGCAGATCAAATATTTGGAGTTAAGAGGTTAGTCACATAGATGGGTGATTGTAACTTTATTGCCATTAAAAGATTCAAATTACATTCATGCTTCTGTGTACACATAATGAAAAACGGGCAAAATAATGAAGATTGATATTTCCTTAAGTCTGCTCTGTTTAATTCTGCTGTCTGCTCTTCTACAGTGCCGCGTCTCTAACTGTACACAGTTTAGTGATATCTAGGAGTATAAAGTTGTCGCCCATCAATAAAAATCACAAAGTTGGTTTAAAACTGTGTGCGGTGTTTCTTTGACAGCAAACGCTTTTTCCAGTAACCAGAATCCAAGTGAGTACGAGAGGGCTGCTGGATTTCACATACGCCCCTGGACCAAAGCTGAACCAAGAGTCAGGTTCTTCTTGTTTAATATTTCCAAAGTTATCAACTGTCGTGATTTGGATAAGTGGATTTTTTTTTTTAATTTTCAAATAGCAGAAAAGAGGAGGTAAGCTCTCTCTCCTTTGTTTTGTCCCCAGCACTCCTCAGTGTCACAGAAGTGGTAGGTATAGGTCATGGCTGAGCATCTCAGCTACACCTCCGGACACCACCCTCAGGTTTGGAAAGGAAGCCCTTTCAAGATGGAAGAAGCGGAGAGGAGAGACCTCATCCACACAGTCAGGCCCTCCTGGTGGCTCTTGTGCCCTCCCAGAAGGGCCCGTGCAGACGGTTCAAGTAGTGCGCGGAGATTCTGCTCAGAGAAGCGGCTTTACACTGCCCAGCGCTTCTCTCACCATCTGCTGTTCTGATCATAGCCGTGTGCCACTCCAGGTGCAGAGCTGTCTTAAAGCTACAGTACGAACATTGCTCGCTTAGCCTACTTGCCTAGCTGTAACCCTGCTCTGATTTGCTTAGCTACTTACAAAGTTATAATTATCTTCTCATTAAAATATTGTATGATTCTTATGGAACATGTGGAGTTCGGAAGCAGCCCACGCTAGCAGTAGCCAACCACAGATGATTAAAGGCCTGATCCAAAGCAGCGCATTGAGTTCTGGGTTGTGATACTGTGAGCCGGGTCATGTCCGTTCCAGACAAATGGCTTATCTGTCCTGAGTGTCCAGCTACTGACATTGAGTAAAGTTGTTAGTGTCCCGATGAGTCAGATTGCACCCTTTCCAGAACGAGGCCTCTGGGAAACGCCGTTCACAGGAATCCAGAACGAGAGACCAAACAGTGCAGTTATTGGTACACCAGCCTACTTCCAAGTCTTAAAGCACATCCTACGGATTTAGAAGAGAAACATCTCCCTCGAATGTTGCTCCAGGGTTTCTCCATAATCTTTAAATTGCTAAGTTACATATTTTGTCAAGCCCAAACTATGTTGGAAATGACTAAGATATTGAAAACTTCCTTTGAAAGGTCTCAAGTCTCTCGAAAGTGCTTAGAGATGAATTAAGTCCAATCCTGTGTCTTGGTCACCGTGTAACGTGGGGAGATAATGTATTCACTTTTGAAGTTGCTGTCCCCTAGGGTACATCAGTGTTTTGGATTGAGCCATCTGATAGCCAGCAAAGAGTGTGTGTGTGTGTGTGTGTGTGTGTGTGTGTGTGTGTGTGAAACATGAAGGCTAGCTTTGTTTGAAAAAGCATTCACAACTCATACCACCTAACAGCTCCGATCATATTTTTGACAGAGGTACAGCCTCACAGTTCTCTTTTGTTTAAGTGGGATCAGCGGCCCTTCCTGCAGATGAAGAGCAAAACTCAGAAACGGACAGAATTTGTAGCAAAGAGCTGCCAGTCTGGGATTCACAATGACCTGCATCTGGTCTCTGGAGTGACTGACTGGCTCTTGCATAGAGAATCCAATCTTTGTACAAATACAGCAATTTTTAGGGCCTGTCCGTGTTCTTGGGATTTTGAACTCAACGTTTAATATTTTGTGCTTCAGTGTTAAGTATTCTTACAAATGTCATGGACTGCTTCCTTGGTTTTAGGTCATTACAGTTTGACCCATTAACAAGGTGTTGGGGATACAAATTTCGTGATTTTCCTTCAGTAGCATTTAACGTATCTTAAAGGCGACTTTTAAACCACTGTGAATGCTAGGCTGTTGTTAGATGTATGTTACAGGGAGACTTTTCTTCAATATGTGGAATATGGCTAACAGGACTTGGAAGTTCTCTTACAAGAATAATGTAATCAGGTTTATTGATTTATCTGTATGATTTACCCAAAGCCAAGAGGTGCATGTGCCACTTTCAGAAGGAAAGAATGAAAAATGGCTGTGTTTTTATTGTCCTGTTTGTACAGCCTCACTTAGCTGCCCAGAGTCTCAGAGCAGCTGTCCTCCTTTCATTTCTCGGTGTAGTCGATCACGTCATCATGGTCTTGCTCATGGGTCCCACGAATAGTAACTTTGTAATCAGCAAATGTATCATTTTAGGTCTTTTCCTTAGTGGAAATTTCTGGTTCTTGCTCTCATAGGCTGCTTGAACTTCACCTGGCCAACTAGTTAGAAAGCTAAGATGGCAAAGTCTCTTGCTCTGAATTAACCAAGTACACCCGTGAGTTTAATACCGTGCAGCTAACCAGCTAACTTGGAGGAGTCGGTGTCATCCCAGTGTGGTTACATCAGTCTAATGGTTTATTAAGCTTCGTCCATCAGGAGAGATGAAGACTTTGCTATCACTTCTCCTCTCAAGAAGGAAAGATACCTGTTGACTGGCCCCAGTGAGGACAATGCCCATCGCATCCATTTCCTAAGGGTCAGGGGTCTTAGGAAACATTCAACGAAATCTTAGTATTTTAAAAATAGTCCATGTATTAACAGCCTGTTCTACGTGTATGTAATGTGTTTTTTTCTTTAAAATCAATCACAGCAAATTGCCAAGCGGGCATGCTTTTTCCTCACCAAACGTTTTCTCTTGCTTCCTAGTTGGACTGACTATTCCCATCTCATCTATATCTTTTGAAGAGAAATGTTTTTGCTTAAAAAATGAGATTCGCTTTGTAGCTTGGCTTCAAACCAGTGAACATATGCGTGGGCCCTTTTCCCATCTTTCACTCTCTTCTTACCCCCACCCCCACAAGAAAGTCTATTGTCTTGATTAGTGACTTTGGGTTCCTTTAAGGAGATTTAAATTTTGAATTTGTCGGTAGTGGTTCCCTTTTGTTTCACAGACGTGGCCAGGCCTAGCACTGTACACTGGTCATAATCAAGGATGACTTATGCTAAGCGCTGACTTCCTGAACACAGTGGCATTTTGTCAAGTGGTCTTCCCTTGGAAACAGCTGGCAAGTAAGCTTTTAAGTCAGTGGGGTTTTGTTTTTTGTTCTCATTAAGGGAAATGTCCCTGATCCTGGCTGCTGTGCTTTTTAGGAAGTATTTTGTTTTGACTCGAGGACTTCACATCAAGTGGTACCATCCAAGATGTTTTCATTTTTTTGTAAACTATTTTCTCGTAGCCTGCATTTAAGTGCCTGCTCTTCGTCTTACTGACCATTCGTTGGGAAAGTACTTGTTGGTTTTCTAACAAGTAAATATCAATGGACCTCTGTTTATCCTGTGATATCAAACCAATCGGACGTGTGTGTGCATTTGAAGAGTTCCCAGATCCCTTCTTGAGGATCTACCTGTGTTCCTGTGCATGTTTGGGAACTGCGTGAACATCAATCCTGAGTTTTTTGTTTTGTTCTTTTAGAAAATTGCAGTTGGATTTTTGTTTTTCAGACATCTTACCTGACGCAGAGTATTTCAGGTTTCAATCGCTGGGCCATCTGCATGGCTGTGAAGTGTTTGGGGCTGCCCCAGGGTTCGGGGGTGGGGTCTGCCAAACCTGACCTTATGCCCCACCTTTCCTTCAAAGAAAGTACGTCTCACATATTTCCTGAGTGTTTTGGGATTCTTTCCATGATTTAAGAAAAAACTGTCCCGGGGGAGGATATAGCTCAGTGGTACAGTATGTGCTTAGCACGCACAGGGTCCTGGGTTTAATCCCCAGTATCTCAAAGAAAAAACTCGGTTGTTTTTTTTTTTTGTCTGTCTGTTTGTTTTAAAAGAAGATTGAGAGCCTCTTGTGTGAGCATGGATTTCCTTCCAGATTTGAGAATTGGTCCTCATACATCCCCTGTTGTCAGCAGTGGGCCAGACTCTGATACCTGTAGGGCCAGATTTGCTTTCTGCTTATTTTATCACTTGGCAGCTGAAAGCCGTGTACTCCAGTGCTCTGCAGGGTAGCAGTCGGTGCCTCTTGACTTCCCAGCAAATACCCACCTTTCACATACATCCAAGGCCAGCGAGGGCGTCCCGTGGGGTAATGCAGTGACACGACACGTTGTTTTCATAAAGGTGTCGGTTAACTTTGCAGTGAGTAACATCTGCCCTCTAGAAAGTTTTCTCCTGTTTCTTGTGTCTTCAAACGCTCCCTGCTGCACCGGGGCCACCCTTCTCAGTGCGCGAAGGCTCCAGTGGAGCTCTCCGTCAGTTAGGCTCGTGACCTGGAGCAGATCCGAGGGTGACGGACCAGGAGCTCACAGCAGCATCTCTGTGGCCCCCTTGGGGCCCTCCTGATTGCTGTCCTCACTCCCCAGCACCTCCCTTCAACTTCCCTGCCTCCCCTCCCTTCTCCCAATGGCCTCTCTCCTTTGGCACATTTTCCTGAGATGCTTCAGAGCTCTTTACAGGCGCCTGGTCCTCCAACAAGCCCAGGAGTACCTCTGTCTACACTGGGCAGCTAGGGGATTGGCACCAGCCTCAGAGTATGCTCGGAGCCCCTGCCCGGGCTGTGTGCAGGCGCCCACCCACTTCGTCCCCACGTTCTGCCCTGCTTGCTGAGTTCAGCCCTGCCCTTGAGAGTAAGCTAGAATGGTGGACAGAGACCTGTGATGCAGCAGAGAAACAGGGAAATCTGGATGAACCCCCAGTGCTGGTAGGATTAAAACAACAAAGCAGTGATTTGAAAGCACCCAGCCTGTGCTCCAAACTCGCCCTGTACTCACCAGCCTATGACCTGGGGGAGGTGGCCAGTGTTGGAAATGGCTGGGGGTGGCACTGCCACGTGGAATCAGGGACAGGGTTAGGCACGGTGATGGCTGTGATCTGTTAGCACAGCCTGGGGGCTCTGTGAGTCCTGGACACGGAACCCTTCTGATGTCATCATAGGCCATGCTTGCTTTCTGAGAGCTCCCCTTTTGAATTTCCATCTTTTACCTGCCTCGACCTTTGGCTCTGCTTGCTTGTCCCCTCATTTGAGTTCTGCTGTCCTGTCAGTTCTAGATGCTTTTATTGAACCCGTGCAGCTGGGCACTGTCTCCCGCCCGGTTGTGGCCCACCGGAGTAGGGAGACATTTGCTGTGAGCTGAGTTTCCTCTAAAAAATAGGGTATCTGCGTGGTGGGCAGCCTGTCACCCACTGCCCCCGGGAAACGATCCTGAATCGCTTGGTACATAAGCTCCTTCCTCCCCGTCTTTTATTCAGGTGCACGCCACCGGCTGGCTGCACACACACACTCTGGACTTTTCTGTTACTATTCTTTACAGCTCTGATGGTACTTTTTAAGAAAATAAAATTCATCAGTGCACAGAAAAAATAAACCAAAGACCAAGATTTGCATCCAACCTAAGATTTGTTTTCAATGAAATAAAAATGTAAAACTTCAGCTCACCCACATTTACAACTAAGAAGAAAGCATGCCCTTCATTCAGTAAAGATAGCAAACTTGAGACCTGCTTTAATTCTGCATCAAGACCAGTTCAGGATACAGAAAGGGTGAGGCTGTGGGAAGTAAAGGAGATGTGGGGGGAGGAAGGAGACCAGGAGCGATGCAGGCCCAGGGGAGCTCGTGGGTCCAGCCAGTCCTCCCGTCATTGAGATCAGTTTCCTTAACAGTAACTCCCTGACTGGTAACGCCAGTCATCATTTCTCTTCTGGAAACAAGTTTACTCCAGAATCCTGTTGATCTCGTTGTCTTTGGTATAGTTTGCATTCTAGAAGTTCCTTTGGGACATTTGGAGGGGTTGGTCTGCTTGGCCTGTTGGCTGCTCACGGTGGTGGGTTGTCCGTCTTCTCGGGCATTTGGTTGAGTCTGTGGTGCTCGAAGCTGCATTGTGAAGCCCACATTTACCCTGATTTCTGAGTCCTTCTCTCCTGAAACCAAATTTATTTCAGTGTTTTGGTCTTGTTAGTCCTAATGGCAACAGTGTGTAATATGAATCAAAGGGAAAACAATATTCACCACAAAAAAATTAGAATAAGTGGGCGGATGGCTGTTCCAGCTCTCGGGCCAAAGCCTCACTGCTCATTCTTCTGGAGCAGCAGCCACAGTGGGATATCCTTGCAGGGCCTGGCCCGAGCATCCCTCTGCCCATCCTTGCCATGGGCTGGACGAGTGACCTCACAGCTCCCGGCGTGAGTAGAGTCAGCAGTCGGGCTCTGGGAACTGACCTCCTGGCCCACTGAGCAGGTGACCCACTGGGTCTTTGAACACCGCCCGTGCTGGCACTGTGAGCGGGTTTGCGGCTGGTGGAGCAGGAAAGGGTGGACCAGGCCCTGCCCCCCTTTCACGGAAATGACGAGCAATAAAACGGGGCGGGGGAAGGGGGATCGTAAACCCTAGACGCTTGTGCTTTGCTTGCCAGTCGGCAGTGGTTTGGAAAATATTGTGAAAGACAACCAAGTGGCTACCATGAGTCTGCACATTCATATGGTTTGTGTTTGACTTGGAACACCCGAAACCAAACCCTTTAATTTCACTTGAGTATAAGTGGTGCATTGACTGAAATGTCCTGTCCTACTTAAGTGGAGGCAGTGGCAAGGGGGGTGATGTAACACCAGAGGGGTTTGGGGGTGTGATTTACACACAGCCAAGTGGGCCCATCAAGATGGACAGCTCAGTGGGATTTTGCATGTTTACACCCTCCCAGCCCCCCCGGGGCCCCTGAGCTCCCTCCCTGTTGCTGCCCCCATCTTTGAGAGTAACCAGTACCTGATGTCTGTTCAACATCCCTCTCTCACCCTCGGCACCATGGACATCTGGGGCCAAGAATTGTGTGTGGGTGGCAGTCCTGTGCGTTGTAGGATGTTTGCATCATCCTGGCATCACGTGCTGGATACCAGCTGCACTCCCCCTCCACTGGTGACAGCCAGAAACATCAGCATACACTGCTGAATTTCCCCTGGGGGCTCAAACCTCTGCAGAAAGTTTGACTGGTGAGGACTTGATAGGAACAGCGTATGCAATATGTACTCTTCTCTCACCCTGCATCCCTGCAGTGGTTGGTCCCATCGCAGGGTTAACACAATCCCTGTGTGTTGAAATTCGTAGTGGGTGGATTTAAACTCTCAGAATTATATACAGAAGTGTGCCAGCTTTACTCACAGTGTTTCCCCTGGTAAATGATTCTCAAAATGAAAAACTCTCATAGTCTAGAACACAGAAAACCCTTTCCTTCCTGTTTACCATTGATGTAAGACTCACCTGATAATCAGATGCCAGGCTAGACAGGTGACATTGAGTCTGGGCACAGTATCTTCCTAATCCTTGGCAAAATCCTAGGAGGAGGGGGCTACACTAGTCCCGTTTATAAATGAAACAAGCTTAGCTGGTAGTTGTTTGCAAAGTTTCCACGTGTTATACCTCATGTAGTAAGTCACGTCCTTCCACTCAGTTTTCACAGCCTCTGAGATGGGCAGAAGCTGGTATCCATTTTCTGGAGGACGTTTGCATGAGTGACAGGTGCAGCCATGCAGGAATCCAGCTTTCTGGTTCCCAGTCCCGAGCTTTAGCAGAGGGGCTGACAGCTGGTTAATCACATCTCTTTCTATCCTCTCACCCATGCATTTGCCACCTTGAATTACCAATTCCCCAAATCCAGGGCAAAACAAAAACAAAAGACAAAACCCAAAAAACTGAAAGCAAGTACCTTCCTCTAAGCATCACTGGTGCTTGTCTCTGTAAGTCCCCCCCGCCCCCACCCCAGTCTATTCATGTGTTCCAGTTTTTCTACACTGGGCATTTTTTACTTTCTAAATTTAGAAATGCCATTAATGTCTGAGTGTCATCAGCCCAGGTAGCTGCTGGAGCCCCCACTCCTATTCCCCACCCCCAGCTTCTCAAAGACCAAGGCTCCCAGGTTCTCTAAGTTCCAAAGTTCGGCCGTGTTGCAACCCTAGACGTTTATCTCGATTTCAGTCATTGGGGAAACACATCTGACAAATCTGTATCCACTTAAAATTCAAGCACTGGTTTGAGAATTAACGTGAAATCCAGTGTGTACACTAAATTAAATGCAAGCAACTAATTCTACTTTTAAATAAATACAGAGCCCGTGCTATCTGGGCACCACATGCCGTTCTGTTGGGACAAGTTCAGCACAAACAAATCCTGAACCTAAGGGTTAAACTCGTATTTAAATACTTACTGGTTTCCAATTTCTGGGGAAAATATGCCTGGGAAAAATGTCTTTGGGGTTTCATCAAACATTTGGAAAATAATCTGAAAACATTTTTCCAAACCCTAGATGGTTCCAGCCCGAGTCCTAATTGATACTTAATAACTATGTCTGCAGGGGCTTTCTCCTTTTATTGTTAGTCCTTTAAATGCTGAGGAGACCTCCGTGCTAAGAATTCATACTGGTGCCAGTGGCGTCTGGGGATCATGCTATTCTGGCCAGTCTCTTTCCACCATCACAAAACAGCTTCCCTTCCCACAGAAATACTTGGCTAAGCCTACTGTTAACTCTTACGAGAATCAGATCTTGGTCAATTTCAAGTAAATTTATTTATTCATCAAACCATTAGTGAGCACTGACTGCAGTCAGGTTTCCTTCTGATTGCAGGGAGATCCAAAATAGAAGGAGGTGAGAATTTTGACAGCTCCCATCTTGAAGGAGTGACAGCGGGAGAAAGCAAGACCCAGGCAGTGGGGTGGATAAAGTGGTGAGAGCTGGTCACAGAACAGGAGCAGGGGTGGTGGGAGCCCCTCGGGCTGGAAGAAGCCTGGAGGAGGGGTTGCCTGGGCAGTGCGAGTTCAACTTTAGTCTCCTTTTCCAGAATTATTTTATCTATTCTAGGTTCTTTCCACATTGCTTTTAACACCAGCTTGAATCTGTCTACAAAAACTCATGCTGGAATTTTGATTGGAAATGTGTTTAGCCCTAGAGGTCTGTTTGGGGAGAATTTACAAGTGAATTACATTGTCTTCCAACCTCTAAACATGGGATGTCTCTCCATTTATTTTGGTCTTCTTTGATTTCTTTCATGAGCATTTCGATGAAACATATAAATCATGTACACTCTTTGTTACATGCACACCGAAAGTATTTCATTCTGGGGTGCATTTGGAAACAGTATTATTTTAATTTTTTCAGTTATCAATTGTTTATTGCTGGAGAATAGGAATACAATTGATTTTTGTATGTTGACTGTATGCTGAGACCTTGCTAAACTCACATAAGCTGCTTTTGTACGTTCCTTCAGATTTTCTACATGATAATGGTGTATACAAGTAGGGACAGTTGTATTTCTTTCTTTCCAGTCTGTATGCCCATGGTTTCATTTTCTTGCTGTCTTTCCTTGGTCAAGCCTTCCAGTAAAATGAGTCCTAAGAATGGTAAGAATATATATACTTGCCTTGTTTCTGCCCTAAGGGAAGGCAGGTCTTCCACCATTCAATATGCTAGTTGTGTGATTTCTGTAGATGTGTTTTATCAGACTGAGGAAGTTCCTTTCCACTAACAGTTTTTTGAGGGTTTTTTTTTTCTTATCATGAATGGATGTTGAATTTTGTCAAATGTTTTTCTGCACCAGTTAATAAGATTCTGTGTTTTTTTTTCCATTAGTCTATTAGTATGATGGAGTGTCTTTTTGTTTTAATTGAAGTACATTCAATTACAATGTGTCAATTTCTGGTGTATGGCACGATGTCACGGCCCTGCACATACATACGTATATTTGTTTTCATTTTTTTTTCATTAAAGGTTATTAGAAGGTATTGAACATAGTTCCCTGTGCTATACAGAAGAAACTTTTAAAATCTATTTTTATATATAGTGGCTAACATTTGTAAATGTCAAACTCCTGAATTTATCCCTTCCCACCCCCTTTCCCCAGTAACCATAAGATTGTTTACTAAATCTGCAAGTCTTTTTCTGTTTTGTAGATGAGTTCATAGTGTCTTTTTGTTGTTGTTGTTAGATTCCACATGTGAGTGATACCATATGGTAGTTTTCTTTCTCTTTCTAAAGCTTCACTTAGAATGATGATCTCTAGGTCCATTCATGTTGCTGCGAATGGCATTATTTTATTCTTTTTTATGGCAGAATAGTATTCCACTGTATAATTATACCACAACTTCTTTATCCAGTCATCTGTTGATGGACATTTAGGTTGCTTCCATGTGTGATGGAGTGTCTTGACTGATTTTTTTTGATACTCCACCAGCCTGCATTCCTGAAATAAATACCATTTGGTTATGGTGTAAGATATTTCTTATCCATTGCTAGATCTGATTTGCTAATATTTGTTGAGGATCTTTGTGTCTGTGTCCATGACGCACAGTGGTCTGAACACTTTTTTTTGTACTGTCTTCATACAGTTTGGGTGTCAGAATAATACTGGCCTCATAAAATGAGTTGCTAAGTTTTCCTTCCTGTGTAGGACTGGTGCTACTCCTACTATAAACATTGGTAGGTTTCACTAGCAGAACTATTTGGGCCTGAAGATTTTCTTTTTCATAAGGTTTTAAACTACAAGTTCAATTACTTTAATAGATATGGGATCCTTGGACAATCTGTTCCATCTTGGTGCCCTCTCTGCTCCTCCTGGTGCACAATTCCTTTCCAGCGGCCTGTGAGCTAAGGCCAGGACATATCTGAGAAGGTGGAAGCTCACCACCGCCCCAGGATGCTTTGACTTCTGGCTCCTCCCCAGTCTGTCTACCTCCATTTACTTCTCGGGGTCCTCAGAGAGCAGCTTCCCGCAGACCCTAAGGAGTTGCAATTTATTTCAGTGCAAGAGCCAAGAGGGTCAGTGCTGGTCCACCCTGGCGGAACCAAACCTCCATGGTTTTATTTTTAATAACAATAATGTGCAGGAGCCCGAGGCAGCTGAAGCTGTTGAAGAACTTGCACATCCTGGCATCGCAGGGACCCAGAAAGTCAGTCAGACTTCAGCTTAGAAGCCGTTTTCCTTGACAGTAGTGTCGGGTCCACTCTGCATTCAGCTTTTCTGGGCGCATGTGTGCCCTTCATCTCCATCCCACAGTGGGCATGTTGAGCTGAATTTCGTTCTGCTCTTAACTGGATAAGTGGAGAAAATCAGAGTGGACAGTTCTTGGGGGGCTGGCCAAGGCCTGCCATGTCTTACATGGAGAAGCTGAGGCACAGAGCAGATACATGTGGCAGAGTGAGGGTCCCACCTGGTCTCCTGCCTCCCAGGGCCAGGCAGTGGCAGGGATGGAGGGTACTTGGGGTCTCAGTTAGCAGAGTGCAACTCATCTAGGAAGTGAGAGTGCTTGGCTCAAGTCCACACAGCCAGGAGTCTATATTTTAAACACTCCTAGTAACAGCTACCACTATTAAGCACTTAATGCACACTGACCATTATGTACTTATGTTTACTGAGCACATCATAATCCTCTTATTTGTCTTCATGGCAGCCCTGAGAGGTACATCATGTTTACTATCCTCGTTTACAGATGAGAGGAGTGAGGTCCAGAGAAGGCAAGTGACTTTCCCAAGGGCACACAGCAAAGAAATGCTATGCTAAGGATTCAAACCCAGGCCCATGTTTTATGGTGCCTCTTAGTCAGGATAAATTAGAAAATAAAATTCTGAAGACATGTCTTCCAGGTAATCACAGGGGGCTGCCTTATCTTTCAAGGACTGTTACTTTCGGAATTTCAGTCTTTCTGTTGATCACAGCTTTCCTAAAGCAAAACCAGCAGATCACTCCCTGTGTCAGCAAACCCTCTTTGCAGAGACCTCGTAAAGAGACTGAGTTGTTTACCCCTCAGATGACTTTAATATTGGTGGGAAATGTTAGTAGAAGAAGAGTTAGCCTTGAAAAGTTTGTACGTTCATGCTGTTCTGTTTTGATTAAGAATTCTGGAAAGCTGGAGAGGTCTTTTCACGTAGAGAGCTGCCGTTTCCCCGCCAGAGTTGGCTCATTCTGTGGTTGGAGCAAGAGCCATCTCTCACTCATCGAACCTTTGTAACCTTCTCTTCCCTCTGACCTGTCCCTGTCCTGGTCCGCAAGGCTGACTCAGAGCAGTCCAATTCCCCGCCCTTTCCCTAGGGCTTGTGAGGAGTGGAAACAGCAATTTCCCTAACTCCCTGTTGTTTTGATTAATCTCAGAGCCAGGCCCCAAGGGGGGCTGCCCTGGGACCCCATTCAGGCACTCAAAGCCCTTCATCCCCAGTTGTTTGCACACATGCTGGCGTGGATGCAGGAGGTGGATTGGGTTGCTGTTCTCAGTTCATAGAAAAGTGCCTCCCATGCCTCCCTCTGCTCTCAGTCCATAAGGAGGTCAGATCCCTCTGTTGGACAGGTACATGCTTCCTTCTGCTCCAAGTTCTCAGATGCCCTGCTCTTGCCGGTCGCCTGGAAGCCATCATCCTACACTGAACAGTGCCTTCAAGGGTGGGAAAGTGCTCTGCTCTTCTGGACTCCCAGTCACAGTTTTCCTTCCCTCCTTCTGTTCCTCCCTGCTTGTTTTTTTCCTTCCTCTTCCCTCCCTCTTATATTTCTTTCATTTTCCTGTTTTGCACATTTCTCCCTAAAGTAATACATTCTCACTTGAAACATGTTGGTTGGGCATTGAACAGAAGGGAAGAAGGCCCAAAACCTCCGTAATCTCATCATTCATATGTGTGCATGTTTCTTTTTGGCCTTTTAATATTCCTTAGTATAATCCTTAATATATAATAGTAATATAATTTGATAACATTCCTAAATATTTGTATATATGTGTATATATGTATATTTAGGATTGTACCCTTGAGACGATGCTCTTTTCCTGTTTTTGTTTGGTATGTTTTAGAAGCTTTTCCCCAGGCCATGGAAAACCATCATTTGTCATGGTTGTTCTAGGGATTTCGGGGGATTTCGATGTGCGTCTTTAACTGATCACGTCCTGCTTAGAGTTAATTTTGAATTACTCCAGGACAGTGCAGGACCCTTGCAGCAGTATGTTTTCATTCACCCCTCCCCTATACTCAGTGCTATGTAATCATGTATATCATTTCTCTACACATTGTAAACCAGCAACTCAGTGTCATAACACTTGCTTTAAACATTTTAGTTTATCAAGTTGTTCTTTTATGGATTGTGTTTTTGATATTGTATCTAAGAAAATATTGCCTAACCCAAGGTCATAGGGAGTTTCTCCTATGTTTTCTTGTAGAAGTTTTGTAAGTTTGTTTGTTTGTTTGTTTGTTTATTTAGTGGAGGTACTGGAGATTGAATCCAGGACCTCGTGCATGCTAAGCATGCCCTCTACCACTGAGCTATACCCTTCCTCCCATAGAAGTTTTATAATTTTAGGTTTTACATTTAGGTCTCTGATTAGATTGAGTTAATTTTTGTATATGGTGAGATGTATGGATCAAAGTTAATTTTCTATATATGGATATTTAATTCTTTTAGTACCTTTTGTTGAGGAGACTCTCCTTTCTCCATCAGACTTTGCCTTTGCACCTTTGTAAAAAGAAAAATTGATCATATGTGTGTGGGTCTTGCTTACTGGGGTTTTTAAAAATTGAAATACAGTCAGTTTACAATGTTTCAATTTCTGATGTACAGCATAGTGTTTCAGTCATAATATACATATATATATTTGTTTTCATATTCTTTTTCATTATAGGTTATTATAAGATATTGCATATAGTTCCCTATGCTGTACAGTAGGAACTTGGAGTTCATCTTTTTTGTATATAGTAGTTAGTTTCTGCAAATATTGAATATCCAATTTATCCCTTCCCACCCTCTTCCCCCCGTTAACCATACATTTATTTTCTGTCTATGAGTCTGTTTCTGTTTAGTAAACAAGTTCATTTGTGGTGTTTTTTTTTTTTTTAGATTCCACATGTAAGTGATATCGTATGGTATTTTTCTTTCTCTTTGTGGCTTATTTCACTTAGAATGACGATCTCCAGGTCCATCCATGTTGCTGCAAAATGGCATTATTTTATTCTTTTTTATGGCTGAGTAGTGTTCCATTGTAGAAATACACCACAGCTTCTTTATCCAGTCATCTGTCAATGGACATTTAGGTTGTTTTCACATCTTGGCTATTGTAAGTAGTGCTGCTATGAACATTGGGGTGCATGTATCTTTTTGAATTGAAGTTTCCTCAGGATATATGCCCATGAGTGGGATTGCTGGGTCACATGGTAAGTCTATTTTTAGTTTTTTGAGGAATCTCCATACTGTTTTCCATAATGGCTGCACCAAACTACACTCCCACCAGCAGTGTAGGAGGGTTCCCTTTTCTCACACCCTCTCCAACATTTATGTTTCGTGGACTTCCTAACGATGGGCGTTCTGACTGGTGTGATGTGATATCTCATGGTAGTTTTGGTTTGCATTTCTCTGATGATTAGCAGTATTGAGCATTTTTTCATGTGCCTATTGGCCATTTGTGTGTCTTCATTGGAGAAATGTTTATTTAGGTTTTCTGCCTATTTTTGGATTGGGTTGTTTGTTTTTTGGTTATTAAGTTATGTGAGCTATTTATAGCTTACTGTTTTATATGAACAATCTTGAACAGGAATGTTAACCTTCCAGCTTTATTCTTTTCTCAAAGTTGTTGTGACTATTTTATATTCTTTGTGTTTCTACATATATTTTAGGATCTGTTTGTTAACTTCTACCAAAAAAGCCTCCTGGGATTATTATTTTATTCTTACTATAGAAGTGTTAGGTGTACAGCATTATAATTCAGCATCTGTAGACACTACAGAGTGGTCACCACCATGAGTGTAGTTTCCATCCATCCCTGTACAGTTGACCCCCTTCACCCATTTCACCCACCCTCCAACCCTCTCCTCTCTGGTCATTATGAATCTGTTCTCTGTGTCTATGAGTTCTCTGTGTCTAGTGACATAAGCATTATTTTTTAATATACAAATAAATGTTTTAATTTATTTTAAAATCTTTCCTCATCTGCCAGGCTTGACTGTGCCATCTGTTCTGGAGACTTTAAGGTGCTCACCTGTAGGGGAGGGGGAGGGTCATCTGTTCACAGGCTGTGTGATTCCATTTACATGACCTTCTAGAACCAACGGGCAAGGCTGGGGAGGTGGGAAGTGGGTGGGAGGAGAGGGAAGGCTGAGGGCTGACTCGGGAAGGGCAATAGGTGATTGAAACATTCTACATGTGACTGGCCATGTGGTGTGGATGTTGGTGGGAACTCTTTGAGTTGTGTGTACTTTATCGCATGGAAAATCGACCTCCCACAGAGTTGATTTTTAACATGCCTCTGACACCCCCTGCTGGTGAGATGGGGTCAGTGCGGCGCTGCTGGTCTGTGGAAGAGGCTCACATGGATGCATCTTCCTGTCTTGTATTTCCTGGTAGTGACCTTTCCTCTTCTCAGCTGAGGCTCCTGCCTGACTTAGGGGTACCAGGAAAAACTCAAGGGGTTTTCTAAATCCCTTTAGCTCCCATGTATGCATCAAGAGTCAGGCTTCTTACCACCAAAAAGCCTACAAATAATTCATGCTGGAGAGAATGCAGAGAAAAGGGAACCCTCTTACACAGTTGGTGGGAATATAAATTGGTGTATACTGTTCTATGGAGAACAGTGTGGAGATTCCTCAAAAAACTAAAAATAGACCTACCAAATGATCCAGCAATCCCACTTCTGCGTATATATCCAGAGGAAACTCCAATTTGAAAAGATATATGCACTGTGTTCATAGCAGCACTATAGACAATAGCCAAGGCATGAAAACAATCTAAATGTCCACTGACAGATGACTGGATAAAGAAGATGTGGTATATTTCTACAGTGGAATACTACTCAACCATAAAAAGAATGAAATAATACCATTTGCAGTAACATGGATGGACCTAGAGATTATCATACTAAGTGAAGTAAGCCAGACAGAGAAACACAAATATCCTATGATATCACTTGTATATGGAATTTTTTAAAAAATGATACAAATGAACTTATTGACAATACAGAAACAGGCTCACAGACATAGAAAACAAACTTGTAGTTACCAAAGGGGAAAGGGGGGAACGAATAAATTAGGAGTTTGGGATTAGTAGATACAAACTATAATAATTATAAGATAGATAAACAATAAGAACCTATCGTATAGCACAGGGAACTATATTCAATATCTTGTAATAACTTGTAATGAAAAAGAACCTGAAAAAGAATATATATGTGTATATATAAATTTATATGTATAACTGAATCACTGTGCTGTACACCTGAAACTAACACAACTTTGTAAATCAACTTTACTTCAATTTAAAAAAAAGGCATATTGAACTTAGCCTTCAAGCTGATTATCAGTCATAGGAGAATACAATTCAAGGCTTCATGAATGAGGCATCTTTGCAACACAAGAAGGTGAGAAATCCTTCTCTCCCTTCTGCAGCTGGGTGAGGGGAGAGGTAAGAAAGAGATGGGGGAGGGTAACATGTCCTGTGATGCCCCCCTGGGCCCCACCCTGGAGTTGAGGGAAGGGGGTACTTAAGGGGTTAGGTTAAGGGGGAGGCTGAAAGCAGAAGAGCTCAGAGCCCCTCCCACCCTCCATACCCCTCTCTAACACAGGTCGGTGCTGGAGCCCAGGCTGCTGGGGTGGCCTGGTGAGGACAGAAGGGCCAGAGTGAACCCACGCTTGCTGTAGTGGGTTTAAAGGGGGCCACTAAGGAGCTCTGTCCACGTGCCAACCCCCAGAACCGTGAATGTGACCTTGCTTAAAAGAGCCTACAGATGTGATCAAGGAATTAAGTAGCGGATCTCCATACAAGAGCATCCTGGGTTACCCAGGTACACCTTGAATGCAATGACTGGAAGAGAGGAGGCCAGGTGAGGACAGAGGCAGAGATTGGGGCTATGTGGTCACGGGAACGCCTGAGCCATCAGAAGCTGGAAGGGGCAGGAAGGATCTTCCCCAGACCCTTTGAAGGGAGTGTGGCCCTGCTGCCTTGATTTTGGACTTCTGGCTTCCAGAATGTTGAGAAAGTGAATTTGTGTTGTCTTAAGTTCCCTAGTTTGTGATTACTTCCAGCAGCTCCAGGACACTGATCTTGGGTCCTGTGTTCGATAGAAGGATCTGGAGTTGGGGTGGGTTCTCTTCCCCCAGCAAAACCACAAAGACCCTGACTTTCTCCCGTGCCAGGAGGCATCATAGGAAGGGAAAGTTGAGGAAGACACAGCCATGAGAGACTCTGGAGGGTACGCCTCCAACTAGTGACTTGAGACTTTTCAAATGAGCAATCAAGTGAGAGAAACGGATACTGCTTATTGTCAAGTCAAGTACCTCTCCCCACGCCACCCCCACCGCCCTGTTGTAGAAGATAAACACACACCTCTGAGTGGATATGGCGTAAGCGTAGCTGCTTGTCCCACGGAGATGAGAGATGTAGGGAGGAGGAGGAGGACAGCGCGGGGAGACGCCAGGATGCCGAGGCTCTCTGTCTCGGCCACTTTCAAGTCCAGCCTGGTCCGAGCTTCTGCAGGCGTCCCGGGGCCACCCGATGGTGGAAGACAGCTGCTGCCCACCAGCACAGAGGCTGAGACTGGCCCCTGTCCAGTTTTTGCATCTGGAAAGTGTTAGTTGATTGCTAGAAAAATAATCAGGGAGAACCCAGGGCATTTCTGGTAAAGAGACTCTAAGGAAGCACCTCTCGGAGCCAGATGATTCAGGGCCGAGCCGAATGCTGTGTGGTCTGCGAGCTGCACTGCCTGGAAGCTGTTCCCTGTGCTGTGGCTGATTCACAGGGGTTTCCCCCTTGAGGGTGCAGCGCAGGGGCCTGTGGCCCAGCTCGGCAGCCACCCCAATGCCCTCCTGCAGTCACAACTAACCGTGGATCTGTGTTAGTGTCCTAAAGCTGCTGTAGTAAGTGACCACAACCTTCGAGACTTCAAGACAGTAGAAATCAATAATCTACTCTCTTATGGTCCTGGAGGTCAGAAGTCCAAATGCGGTCTCACTGGACTAAAATCAGAGTATCACCCTGGCCTCTTTTGGCTTCTAGAGGCTTCTGTGTCCCTTGGCTCATGGCCCCTTCCTCCATCTTCAACGTGCATCCCTCCAACCTCCTGCTCTGACTCTGACTCTGACTCCCACCTCCCTCTTATAAGGCCCCTTGTGGTCACATTGGACCTACAGGATAATTCATCATAATATCCTCATTTCCAGATCCTTAATTAATCACACCAACAGAGTCCCTTTTACAAGTATAGTGGGTCGACTAGCGTTACCCCCAATCTCAGCTCCACTCAGCCATCCGATTGTGACCTTATTTGGAAACAAGGTCTTTGCAGATGTAATCAAGTTGGGGTCCTACCAGAGTAGGGTTGGGCCCTCATCCAGTCAGCGGTGTCTTTGTAAGAAGAGGGAAATTCACAAGGGGCAAAGTCATCAGGCAGAGGGGTGAGGACAAAGGGAGGTGGAGTCACTTGGAGTCATCACGATAATGATGGACCATGTGGTCATTACTCTCTGAAGAAATGTTTTCAGCTTTGGCTTGGGTTGAAAGCAAGACCCAATGAGCAACAGGCGCCAGTCATCGACTGATGGCACTGATCTGGAATATGAACAGTCAGGGCGAGGTCGTTTTTGCAATTGTCCCAGGTCGGAGCATCCTCTAGGATGTGTACATCTGCAGGTCTCACGAATTAACTTCCTCACCCAGCCACAGCCTGCCAGTGACTCCAGGAGTCTGTCCTCTAGTAGGGCCAATACTGCCTAGTCAGCAGGAACACGAAGCCATCCCATCATTTGGAAATAAAAATTTCAGTTTATCTTGGTTGAGGCAAGAAGGAAGACAGAGCTTGGCATGTCCTATTTAATGGGTCCCTGGGTATTAATAATTCAGTTGTTGCCATTGTCAAGTAGTTTCTTGGCAGTCAGAGACGATCGTGTTACAGTCAGCAAACATTTGCTGCACGCCTGCTTGTGTGCCCAGCATCATACCAGAAAAGCAAGAAACTGACCATTTCTGTTCCTGTTACCTTTTGTGGCGCAAGAAACCACCCCAAAACTTAGTGCCGTAGAACACCACCAGTCATTGATTTTGCTCCCGTCTCAGCTGGGTGTGGAGGACCCATTCCGAGATGGCACAGTCATAACTGCACGTTGGCACTGGCTGCTGGCTCCCCTCCCTGGGGTGGCTTGGGCTTCCTCACAGCATGGTGGTGGGCTTCTAAGAGCAAGTGTCCCATGAGGAGGAATGGAAGCTGCCAGTTTCTTTCTTTCTTTTTAATTAATTAAAGCACAGTCACAGTATGTCAATTTCTGGTGTACAGCACAATGTCCCACTCATGCATATACATATATATATATTCCTTTTTTAAAAAATTGAAGTATAGTTAATTTACAATGTTGTGTTAGTTTCTGGTGTACAGCGTAGTGATTCAGTTGTACATACATATATTCTTTTTCATTATAGGTTATTACCAAACGTAGAATATAGTCCCCTGTGCTATACAATAGGTCCTTGTTTATCTATTTTGTTTATAGTATTTTGTGTCTGCTAATCCCCCAACTCCCAGTTATCCCTCCCCCACCAGAAGCTGCCAGTTTCTTAGGGCCTGGCACAGCATCACTTAACACTATATTCTTGGTCACATAGTTCAGAGTCAAGGGAATAGTGTCCTGCCAAAATTCATGTCACCCAGAACCTCAGAATATGGCCTTATTTGGAGAAAGGTTCTTTGCAGATGTAATGAAATGTAGTCCTACTGGCTTGATGTGGCCCTAACCCCCTATGACTGATGTCCTTAGAAGAGGAGAGGACGTGGCAGCTCAGAAGCTGAGGAAGAGAACAGCGTCCTTCCCTCCAGTCTCCAGAGGGAGCCCAGCCCAGCTGTTACCCAGATCTCAGCCTTTGGCCCTGTGCATTGTGAGAGAACAAATTGCTGTTGTTTTGAGGCACCCAATTTGTGGTCCTTCATCCTGGTGGCCCCGGGACATGAATACACTCATGTGCCCTGCTTTTCAGACTTTGAGCAAAAACTACAATTATTTGATGGTTTTCTGGGGTTGGAGGAGATTAGAGAGGGTGTCCCATAGGTGGTAATGCTTGGCAGGGACAGTATTTATAGAAGGAGGACTGCTGATGAATTGGAGGGTGCAGATGGAAGGGATGAGACTAAGAATTCTCAGCAGTTAACTAGTTTACAACAACAGCGCTATCACATGGGTCTGTTACTGGTCCCATCTCACAGGTGAAGAGACTGAGGGGCAGGGGAGTCAAGGCACTTGTCCAGGGTCTCAAGCCAACAAAAATGGAGCTTGGATTCAAGGTCCAACAGAAGATCTGGAGGCTCAGTGCCCTGAGGAGATGTGTAGGGCCCCACCCCAGCAGGAGGGCTGGAGTGCTGTGATTCCTTTGCTAGGGGTCAGAGGGGAGGCCAGTTTTCATTCTTTTTGTCCCCGTCCCTGGGCTGGCGTGGGGGTTTCCAGGGCACCTAAGGACTCAGCACATGGCCTGGGGGGCAGTGGCGGGGGATGCTGTCCATGGGAGAATGAGCAGCTTGGCTTCCTCCCAGGCTGACTGAAAGGTTTAGAATCTTCCAGAAACACCACACCCTGGGTGTGAAACTCAGAGCCCAGCCTTCTCTGAAAAAGCCTGATTGTCACCCTAGGAGAAAGCAACCACCATGGCAGTGTTTGCCAGAAGAGCTGCATTTCCTGAGGAATCCCCAGTCATGATCTTTGGTGTTCTCCAACATCTCTGCTTGGATATAGGAGAGAAGAAGGGGCAGGAACCCTGATGATGACGGCAACCCAGGAGTGTTTCGGACATGGGTTTGGGCTGTCCTGGTTAGTGGTTTCAAAGCAGCGCGAACAAGGAGTCTCTTATGAAACTGTGAAATGGAATCTCCCCCTTTTTATAAAGATACAATCATGCTGCCATTTTGTCATTTCCCCCCAAGAATGAAGAGGTTCCAGATGGATGATTCAAAAGAGAGAAATCAAAGAAACAGTAACAACAAAAAAATAAATTCTCTTGTTCTAACGTTGGATCTATTATCACTTTAAAACTAAAGGTGTTCTCAGGATTAGCTACGCTGAGATAGAAAGACCACACCCCTCTTTCCCACTTGAAAAGGATAGAAATATATTTCTCTTTTATGTTAAAGAAGTCTCACGTAGGTAGTGGGACTGATAAAGAGATGTGTATCACTCATGGACCCAGGTGTCACTATGTATGGCTTCTGTTCTCAAGGTACCTCATGGTCCAAGGTGGCTGCCGTACTCCAGCCATCATACTCATATTCTGAGCAGGAAGGAAGAATGAGAACAGTGAAGGGAAAACTTCCCTCTTCCTTTAGGGAGACGTCCTGGAAGCCACACAAAACTATTCCACTCACTCTTCTGGATAAAATGTAGTTCTACAGAAAGGAGAGGGCTCAAGGCAGGCTGGGAAGTATTGTCTTTTAGCTGAGTGACAGTGTACTCAGAAATCAAGAATCTTCCAGTTTTTAAGGAAGAAAAGATATAAGCTATCTGGAGGCAACTTGAGCATTTGGTGTCACTGCTAGGGAATTTTGTTGTTAAAGGGATCTAGCACTGAGATGAAGCATTGAGAAGCTGGCTTTATTTTCCTAGGATGGCCACAAACTGTCACCCTGGATGATTTGGCAACCTTATCACTTTTTATAAACTTTTCCTTGGCTGAGGAGGAAGGACTCATGAGTGTTCCAGGATAATTGTTTATACTTTGGAACCATGAAAGCATTCCCATCCCAAATCCTGTAACAAAAAGCTCCCTGGATGTTCCAGTACTTTCTAACCAAAGGATTTAATAGGCTACTCCCACCTCATTGTTTCAACAGGTATCCCTTGCTAGCTGAATGCTCACAATTGGAACTCAGGACCTGAATAGATTCAGGAAGAGAGAGAGAGGGAGGCAGGGAGAGACAGACAGACAGACAGACCTGCATTGGACCTATTAACGATCAATGAACACATCATAGATTTGTTAAAAGCCCAGGTTTTGGAGTCCAGTGGATTCATACCCTCTGTATCTCTTGCTGAGTGATCCTAGGCAACTTATTTATGTGTGTGACCCTCATTTTTTTCTCCATTTCGTGAGAATGCTACAGATCCCCTCTCGCAGCACTGGCATGAGGATGGAATACAGGGTTCATATAAAACACTCAACAGATGATGAGCTTGGGTTCCTAGTTCCCCCCTTTAAGCTCGGGGCTCGCTCACCCAGCACCCAGGCATCCAGAGAGGAGAGGAGCTGTTCTGGGGGCTGGGGCTGACCATCGTCTTTGGTGCCAGGAACTCCCCCCAAGACACCCATTCTAGTTACACTGACCCCAGGCTCTCCTCCCCATGGATGCCCCATGATCTGCCCAAAATGGAAATCTTGCCTTTTGGGGGCTCCTAATTCTCTTCCCCTCAGGTTCAAGCTGGCATTGCTTAGCCGACTCACTCAGGCACCCACTCCCAGCCTTGCCTCCTCTCTGTGGTCCTTGTGTCTCCTGTTCATCCTTCTAGGCCCCTCTGTCTCGGCCATTTCTCTACCCAGTCCCCCTTCCTTGGCACAGCTGTTCCTCCCCAACTCTGGTCACAGGCTCCAGCTGCCCCAGCCACTGGGTGAGCGGGTAAGCAGGTGAGCCAGGCCAGCCCCATCCCAAGGTCCTGTCTCCAGGTCACAGGCTTGTGGCAATGGCGGGATGTCTTAGTTTTGTTCCCCCTAAGCAGACTCTGAGACCAGATGTGAGTGCAAGGACCAGGATGGGGCATGACAGCATCTGCCAAAGTGGACATGTGACCTGAGCTGGACCAATCAAGTCTTTCTCTGGGATTTTACTGCTCAGTTTGCAGCAGGGGGAGGTGCAGCCTGTTGGGACACAGGTTGAATCATAGCTGTCAGTGGCCACCTTCTCTGCCTGATGGAGTGGCTGGAGGAGCCAGGCAGAGTCCAGAGAGAAGTGGGGAGGTTAGAGGAGGGGAGGGAAGGGGGATGGGACCATCTCCTTTGAGGTCCTTGTCCCAGATGTATCTGAAACCAGTCTCTCCCCTGGACCTGCCATTCATAGGAGCTGATACATCATCTTTCTCTTCCTCAGTCTGTCTTGGTTACATTTCTGTAACCTGCATCTGGCCCTGAGTCACATCCATCCGTGAAGCCTCTCCTCACCCTTCAGTCCAGACACCCGCCCCCTCTGGGCTCCTGGGAAACCTCTAGATCCCTGTTGCTGCTTTCAACACAGAGGATGCATTGACTGTTCACCCGGGGTCCCTCCATCAAAAGGTTTGTCTCATGTCTGTCTTATTCATCTCTTTTTTTCCAGAATGCCTGGTCCAAAGAAAGTCCTCAGTAAATATCACCAAATAGAATAAAAAATGAACTCCAGCGTTAATTTATTTTTAAAAATCTATTTACGTTTTCTGCTTGTATTACTTCTTGTGGGGTAACTCGAGTTGGATAAATTTGCTCTTCACTGTTGGATGAAGAATTCCTTTAATTGGCCCTAAACTACCTCTCTCGAACTTTAAGGGGGTGCCCCTTGTATTCTGGGATTTGGTGTTCACTTTTCCTACGCTGAGTCATAGTTTTTATATATAGTTAAATAATACCACAGCTCAGCCTTTGGCTTCCCAGTTTCTTCTTGTAAAAAGCCCTTCTCTCTTTATATGGCTAGACTTTTTCGGTTCATCCCTGTTTTTCTCCTATATTTGTCAGCGCGTTGCTTGGCGTGCAGTAGGTATTCAGCTGGTATTCAGTGGATGGGAGAATGAATACACAGATATCTTCAGAGACTAGAGACTCCTGGGTTCCTCTCCCCCAACTTCAGCGTCCTTGTCTTAGTTTGGGTTCCCAGAAGCAGACCCTAAGCTGAGGATTTGAGGGCAGGCAGCTTATTTGAAATACACAAGGAATATGGGAAAGAAATGTGTTTAGTGATACAGGGAAAGGAAGGAACATGACAAAGTGTACAGCATTAAGCCAGCTACTATGTGACTCACTAGAGAATCTTCCAGGAAACAAATGCTTCTTTTTAAAAATTATTTTTTAATTTAAAAAAATTTTAAATTAAAGTATAGTCAGTTTACAATGTTGTGTCCATTTCTGGTGTACAGCATAATAATTCAGTCATGCATATACATACATATATTCATTTTCACATTCTTTTTCATTATAAGTTACTACAAGATATTGAATATAGTTCCCTGTGCTATACAGTAGAAACTTGTGGTGTATCTATTTTATATATTGTAGTTAGTATCTGCATAACTCGACCTCCCAATTTATCCCTTCCTACCTCTTCCCCTCCCCTCCCTGTAACATGTCTGTTTTCTGTGTATGAGTCTGTTTCTGCTTTGTAAATAAGTTCATTTATCTTTTTCTTTGTCTTAGATTCCATATATGAGTTATATCATGTGGTATTTTTCTCTTTCTGGCTTACTTCACTTAGAATGACAATCTCCAGGTCCATCCATGTTGTTGCAAATGGCATTATTTTACTCATTTTTATGGCTGAGTGGTATTCCATTGTATAAATATACCACAACTTCTTTACCCAATCATCTGTCGATGGACATTTAGGTTGTTTCCATGTCTTGGCTATTGTAAATAGTGCTGCTGTGAACGTTGGGGTGCATGTATCTTTTCTAGTTAGAGTCTCCTCTGGATATATGCTCAGGAATGGGATTGCTGGATCATAGATTAAGTCTATTTTCAGCCTTTTGAGGAATCTCCATACTGTGGGAAACAGCCACTTCTGAATCATCCCAGCTGAGAGCATGGGAGCTGGGGTATTTACACCCCCAGCCCTGTTAGCCATTGTCAGCCAATGTACCAGGGGGTATTAAATTCCAGGCTCTTTGGGGCCACCATGCTCCTGGGTTTAGGGAATCCTGACAGCCCTGGACCTGCCCTCCAACAGACGCAGGTGTGGCTGTAGATGTCAGCTTAGCATGCATGGAAGTGGTAGGGAATCTGGGGGACATGATGGAGCACTGACAGAGCCCCAGAGGTAATTTTTACCCCAAGCTGCTGTCCCCCTGAATCTTGGGCTTTTCTCTGCTTGTAACCACACACTCTTTGCTGTGGATCATCCCCATCAATCTAGCCTTTGGGAATGTGCACCCAGCTCACAGCACCTTGCCATCATGTTTGTGGTACCTGATGATGTCACCTTGGTCTCACTTGATTGACCATGGATGCACATCTGCTCCGTACATGGCCAATTAGATTCTCTCTCTAGGAGTTAGAACTGGGAGATGGTTGGACACATCCTGAGCTGGTCCCTGGAACAAGGGAGATGTGACCCTCCGTGCTGGTGGGATGGTCATGTCCACAGGGAATGGGCAAAGCCTGGCTGCAGAGGGAGATGGAAGGGACCCCTATTCAGAGAGGTGACAAAATACGCAGAAAGTACTGCCAGGGAGTTGACACCCTTCCAGGACCAGTTCTAGTCCATTGAGGGTCTTGGCTGTCCTTGAATTCCACAATAACCCATTATCCTACCAAGAGACCCCCTTCTCTGCTTAAGCTAACTTCAGTGGCTTTCTGTTGCTTGCAACTTCAACTGATCAAGATCTTACCCCAGACTTACCCCTCAAAGAGTTGCCTGCCAATGTAAGGTGTGGAGCTCACCCTTGGACTCTTCCTCTCCCACAAGTCAAGCAAATCCATCCCACTGAGGTCCTGGGGGATCACATGATTGGCACCTGGCAACAGAGAGGTGTCACCATCTTTCCCATCCTTTTGATTCCTCTTTCTAAGCCATGCATGTCATAAGACGGTACCCCCGTATCTCCTGGACTCAGATTGTTCATGGTCTTTGATGCCGAATTGAGGCTCAATGACTTTCTGTAGCTGCTAAAGGGGTGTGGCAGGAACAAGCAAGAAGCCGGAATTCCCCAGCCTTGGCTCATGATGTCCGGCTCAAAAAGCCTCCAGTGAAAACAACTGGTGAGAAGACATTGGTGTGAGTTCAAGACCCATTGGTCCAATGGCAGCCTTGTTGAGATAGGAAGAAAGACCTTGATTTTTGCTTTGAATGATTAAGCGTTCATGACCATCTGGTGTGACCCCACCATTCTGCAAACATGTGTGTGGTCCTCCCGTCAGTCCACTCTGGTTCCAGGAGAGCCAGCAGACAGAGGGATGGAACCTCTCCAGTATGTCCTGACCAGTCCCGAGCGTTCCTTTTTCCAGATTGGGCTTCATTATGACCAGAAGGCTCTTTTCCTTTGTCTCAGACTCTCCATGACTTAACTCCTGCCTGGGTAGCAAACAAGATCCTTTGCTAGGATTTCCAGGGATATAAGTGGCCAGTCCTTTCTCAGGAGGACTCTTGGGTGCATCTTGGTCCTTTCCCATCCAGGACCTCCCAGAAGCCCACGTTGCCCATGACACACCATTTTATTCAAATTTAAATGTGATTTTTTGGAAATTACAGTCTATGATTGCACAATGATGGAAAAATTGATGGAAATCAAACCTCTCTCTTTATACTTTGTTGGCCCTAATAACAATAATATTAACTAATACTTGCTAAGTGCCAGGCCCTGTTCTGACTGTTTCCTGTATATTAACCATTTAATGCCCATGACAGCTCGCAGGGGAAAGAGGCCATTTTCATCACCCCATTTTATAGATGGGGAGCTGAACACGAGGCCAAGCTCAAGACTGGAGGATCTGAACTCAGCCCAACTGGTTCCAGATAATAACACCAACCAGCAAACTACAGACTCAGTCTCAGCCTACCCTTTGGGTAATCCATCCTGGAAGTCAGATGCAGCTCAGAGAGGTCAGGTGACTTGAGCAGAGACACAAAGCTGGTGCATGCTGGAATTCAAACTCATTGGTCTAGATGCTCCTTCCACTGGACTACCTAGTTAGCTACCTAGGGAGGATTGGTGACCTTTTATTGGGCATCTGCTCAAGGCCAGGCACTATCTGTGTTTTCATATATTTTGTCTGTTTTAAAATCTGGAGAGGATTGAGGGGAAGGTTTAGCTCAACTGGTAGAGCACATGCTTAGCATACACAGGGTCCTGGGTTCAATCCCCAGCATCGCCTCTAAAAATAAAATAAGTAAGTAAACCTAATTACCTCCCCCCAACAACAACAACAACAAAATCTGGAGAGGATCTAAAACAGATCTGCAAGTTCTTTGATCTCAGCCTATTGCAGAGTATGATCTGTGCCCTCTCTCCTTGACCCTAGACAAGCTCTGTGGTTTGACCAAGAGGTCATGGATCTTCTGCCTGGTTGTCCTGGGAGGCTTGCTCTGGGGGAAGTAAAAAGACAACCCTGAGACTGCCTTCCTGGAAAGGCTGTGTGGCGCTCTTACCACATGGGTGACCCAGCTTGGATGTCCAGCCTAGTCGAGCCTTCAGATGTCTGCAGCCCCAGCCAGCATCTAACTACAACCATGCAAGAGACCCCTAAGGAAGAACCATCCAACTTGGTCTATCCCAGATTCCTGAACTATAGAACTCTGAGAAAAATAAAATGATTGTTTTAAGCCACTGCATTTTGGGATATGCAACAACAGGAACCATAGCATCCCATTTGAGAAATGCTAGCCCTCCTGGGATGTTAAAGAGAAATGCAGTAGCTCAGAAATGCCCAAGTAGGTTCACACTGCAACAAACCCAGATCCCTGTTCCCCTCAGGCCACCTGGTTTAGGGGCCAAGGACATGGGTGTGAGTGATTGCTGAAAGTCAGCGTGCAATGCTGGGCACAGTCAGATGCCAGGCCATGGAGGCTTTGTGGGGCAAATGAGAAGCAGGGGGACAGATAAGGAGAAGACCATGGAGGAAGAGGAAAGGAGAAACAGGGAGAGGAGGAGGTAGGGCTCTGGAAGTTCCATGGTGTGCAGGGTGCTGGGGCAGCAGCTGCCAGGCTGGACAGGAGTTGATAGCTCGGCTGGGGGTGACATTATAGAGGAATGCCCTCAGGTTGCAGCTCTGCCAACAGTGCCCCTGGGGCACCTAGGCTGGGAATGGTGTCCCCAAAGCTATTTAAGACCAGCGAGGAGCCTGTAGAATTGCCACAAACGGAGACGGAAGCTCCATTTCATTATTGACTGCCCCTGTCCCCACCCCCACCCAAATGCTGGGCTCATAAGAGATCGGATCCTACATAGTTTCCGTTCCTGTCTGCTGGAGCGGGGACCACTTTATCCCACTCCCCTGCACCCAAGGTTTAATGGTACATAGAGGGCAGCAGCTGAGTGGGCAAGAGCATGAGTTCAAATCCTGGCTCCTCCACTAGGGAGCTGTGTGACCTTGGGAAAGCTTCTTACACTCTCTGTTTCCAGTTTCCTGACGATGACAGTAGCAGCCTCAGAGGGCTGTTGGAAGCAGAGGAGTTTGCTTCTGGATGATGTTTATGAGTCATCTGTTGTTAATACATATCTCTTCTCCCCTTGGGTTTGTGCTTTGTCAAACTGAGGACTGTTCTGCAACAGTCTGTTTTGTTCACCACTAAATGCCCCAGTGCTTGGAAAAAGAGCTTGGTACAGAGCAGGTGCTTTAAAAGTATTGGATGAATGAATGTGGAGCTGAGAACGATGCTTCAAAAACTGAAAAAAAGAAAAGTAAAAGACATGAAAAGACATGAGAGGAAAGTTCAAAAAGAAGAGAGAGGAGAACTACTTTCTGTCTGCTTTGAGCTGCACCAAAATTTTCAAGAGCTTCCAGCTTTCCTGGCTGATCACTGAGGTTCTTCCCTCATCTTTGCCTCATCCACTCTCCATCTTTGTCCTCACCTCCATCCCCACGGTGTGCTCCGACCTGTCCAGATGCCTTGGACTCTGAGGTCCCGGGGGGGCTTCTCTGTGCCTGCTCACTGCTGTGTAGCACAAGGGCTGGTGTAGAGTGACTGGATTGGGGTGTGGAGGGGGTTGATGATGAGTGAGCTGATTCCAGTGTCTTCATGCAGGAATAAGCAACATGGTGAGGACAGGCCTCTACCTTGGGGCACCAGCGCCACCTACACACAGTACGTTCACACTATGTGACTGAGTGGGGAGCACAGACGAGTCCTTTAATTCCTGTAGCCTTGGTTTCTTCACCTGTCGACAAGGGCCTTGGCTTTACATCTCTCAAAGGTGATTTCTTCTGGCTCTAAGTTGATTTAAGTGTTTACCTGCACAGGTTATAGATGTTAAATGCCAGTGAGCAAAATGTAGAAAGCAAGGTATGAACGTGTACTGTCTGCTATGGGAATTGGGGGATTCTCTTCTCCAAGCCTTAGTTGTCCAGTCTGTGAAGTGGGATCTTTTTCACCTCACTGAATTCCTGTGAACATGTATGGGGATAATGATGGTAAAGTGTTAGCCTGAACCTCAGCTTTGCTGCCTTCATCCAGTAATGTCTCCAAGTCTTCCTTTCTTAATCCGCACACTGGGAATTTGTGTGTGTGTGTGTGTGTGTGTGTGTCAGGGTGGCAAGAGTGAAGTTTTCTATCCACGTGTAGAGGATGGAAATAAATTTAGCAAGTGTGTATTCTACACCGTAGTTGGTGGAGTCCACGCCCTTCCCGATTTCATTTGCTTCAGTCCTCGGGAGGTCCCCTCCCTATTCCCATTTTCCAGTTGAGCCGCAGAGAAATGGAATTTGGTAAATTTGCAAATCCCCGGTGGAAAAGTGCTTGGCACCGCATCGGGTGCATGGTAAGCGCTCAGTGTAAACAATACTTTTATGGTCACGATGAGGAAACTGAGCATGTCCTCTTCTCAAGCAGAGTTCTTGGGACGCGGGTGATCCTGCCCTCCCGGCAACACCCCTTGCCCGGACCCCAGGCGCCCGCGCCTCCTGGTGTCCTCTGGGCTCTGGGGCGTGGCGAGCCCGGGAGGGGCGGGGTGGGCCAGAGTAGAGGCGGCCTGGGCAGGGCGGGGCCGGAGGGGCAGGGGCGGAGCCACAACGGTGCGGCCCTATCAGCGCCGCCGGCATCTGCGGAGGCGAGGCTTCTGGGCTCCGGACCGTCTACAAGAGGCGGCGCGCTGGGTCCCCCGACCCACTGAATCCCTCGGCGGTTTGGGTGTCCTCTGTCCGGCGACCTGTCCCTGTGCCCGCTGTGCCTGCCCTGCCGCCGCGGCCACTCCACGCAGGAGACGCCGGCGACTTGGTAGTTGGAGCCCCTCGAAGGTAAGTGTGACTTAAAGTCTTCTCTGCAAGGTGCGATCCGCTCCCGCAGTCTCCGAGGAGCTAAAGTAACCAGAGCAGATGCCGTCTCTTAGGGCTTACGTACTGTGTGCAGAGACTAAGCTGAGCGCGCCACCTTCATCTCAGAACCATGCTCAACAACATGATCTTCCATAGATGGAGAAACTGAGGCTCAGAGAGGACAAGTTGCCTGAGACCTCCTATGCAGGAAGTGAGGGAGCTGGGACTCAAAGCCAGTCTGACTGCCAACTCGTGCTCCCTAAGGCTGTGTACTCTTGCCTTCCTTATGCAGTTCTCTAGCATGTGTTGCGTTCCTGTGTCCCAGTGAGCGTAGCGTCAATAAATGGAAAGCTGATGGTGTGGATGTGGCTGGATTCTGAATGTGTTCTACCCTTATATGGAGGGCTGCGGTGATCCTAACGGTGTGAGCATTCTGCTCCGCAGTTTACAGGGCCACGCCCCTTTGTGATTTAGTTTGCAAAAAACCTGCAAAGGTAGTCTTCCTCTTTCTGCATTTCAGATGAAGACACTGAGAGAGAGTTGAAGTGAGTTGTCCAGGCAGAGAAGAAGCTGGAACCCAATTCTGCCTGTCTCCAAAGCTCCATATGGATGTAGATGTATCCAGGTGTGGGGTTATGTCAGAGTTCCAGCAGGTTTGGGAATAGTTCTTAGGTGTCTTCAGCCAGGGTAGATATCTGCATAAACTTCTTGTGGGGGAAGAGTTGTGCTGGGACTATTGTTCTGTGATCTGAAAACTCAGCCCTGGGGTCTAGGGAGATTGGCTGCCCCAGGTGAACCACAGCCAGCTCCTTGTACAGTGCGGACCAAGAGCCTCCCTTGAAAGGGCTGGACTGGTGGACAAGCCAGGAAAGGCTTAGCTGATGCCTGTTCTTCAAAGTCTAATTTAAATCGGATGTCTTTTAGTCAGAAGGTGAGTTGGGGCTCTGGTCAAGAGAAGCAGCTGGGAGCCTGGCAAGTGCCCAGTTCTCACCTTCCAACCAAGGGTAGGCTTGTGAGTTTCTGCCTTGAGACTTTAGGCTCCTTGCCCTGGCAGAATAGGGTAAGCCTGCCTTTCCCAGCGTGGTCAGGGCATCTGAAATTTAGAGCCTGACAGCTGAGAGACCAGGATGTGAAGGACAAGAAGGGCATCCCCCCTACCCCAAATAGACCAAGAGGGGTGTGAAGTCGTTACCCTAGGTCTGTCTGCCTGCACTTCACCTACATACACACTTAATGTCTGGGTCCTGCCTCCTTTAAGACATTTCTCTGCCCAACTGCTAACTCCACCTCTGAACCTGACCTTCAACAAGGAATCATTTTGTGAGAGTGGCTCCAGATAAAACAGCAGTCAGCAGAGTTGAGCCTTAGCCCAAGTCCCTGGCGATGCATCCAGGGAGGAGAATGAAGAGAGTGATTTTGATTTTTACAGTGTCTTAAAAAGTAAGAGTAGGAATAGTAATGATAACTTTGTAATCCTACCAGCAGCTGGCGTTTTCTCTGGCTTTTACTGTGGGCCAGACATGCCCGGAGTTTTACAGGGATGACCCAGCTCACTGACTTCTTTATGAGCTGGGCACTGGATTGTCCTTGTTTTTCACAAGGAGGAAATTGAAGTTCAGAGTGGTTAAGGCACATCCCTGATACAACACAGCCAGGGTCGGGGAGAGCTGCTATTCTGGCTGGGCCCCACCCCAGATCCTAGAAGAAGATGCTGGTCCCAGGGCCACATGGCTGTCAGTGCAGTGCTGGCTGCTGGGCAAGATTTCTCATGCCATGTGGGGTCTGATCCCTAGCCCCAGTTAGAGGGTGGCCCTTGAGAGGGGATGTGCTGACAGGGGGACTTGGGATCCACTCTGCCGACAGGTACCTGTATCACTGTGCAGAGCACCCTGCTGGGGAACCCAGAGCAATGCTAGTTCCCACAGTCCTGCCTCTGGACTAGAAAGGAGAGCAGACTCGATGGGGGAGGGGCTGGAGCCGCAACAGAAGAGCGTGAGGCCACTGAAAGCCCCCACCCTTCATTCCTGCCTCAGAGACCCCATGATGGATATCTGCTTTTTTGATAGGTTGCATTTGAAAACTGGCTTTTAAAGGCAGGACCCCCAAATGCTGACCTCTTTGGCCTTGTGTGAGCTGAAACTTCTTTTCTCTGTCACCAGGGCAATTTACTGTGTATAGGAGGTGCCTCTGTGTCTGCTTGCTCCCGACCTAGGAGGCTTCCCCCCCATTTTTTTTTTTGCAAACTCACTGGTTTTTGATCAATCCCAGATGTGCAAACCCAGCATCACTCAAAGGGGCTGATGGCTTGTCAAGAAAGGAAAGTACAACACAGGCGTCATCTCATCTTTAGTTCATTGAGCTGAATAGAGGCTCAGACCTTCATGGGATGGGACATCTGGAGCCCCTCATAAAGTCCTAAATGGAGCACACTCTGTTCTGGAACAGGGAGGGTCAGGCAGATCTGGATGGTGTCTGGTGGGGCCAGCCATGCTCTTTTTCTTTTTCTTTTTCTTTTTCTTGGGAAAAAATTGTTTATTGTGGTAAAATATCCATAAACTTAAGATTTATCATTTTAAAGTGTACAGTTCAGTGGCACCGCATACATTTGCAGTGTTGTACAACCATCACCACCACCTAATTCCAGAACATCTTCATCATCCCGAAAGGACACCCCATAAGCATTACTAGCAATCACTCCCCATTCTCTCCTCCCCAGCCCCTGGCAACCACTAATCTGCTTTCTATCTCTGGATTTGTTTATTCTGGACATTTCACACACATGGAATCATACAGTGTGTAGCTTTTTGTGTCTGGCTTCTCTCACTGAGCATTTTTCAAGGTTCATTAATGTGGTAGCCTGTGTCAAGGCTCCATCCCTTTTTATGACTAAATACTATTTCAGTGTATAGATAGGCTAGGTTTTGTTTTTTCATTCTTCCGTTGATGGAAGTTTGGGCCATTTCCACCTTTTGGTTATTGCATATAATGCTATTAACATCTGTGTGCACATCTTTGTTTGAATACCGGTTTTCTGTTGTTTTGGGTCTACCCCTAGAAGTGGAATAGCTGGGTCACTTGGTAACTCTGTTTTTACCTTATTAAGGAACACGTATCCTCTTTTCTTGACTTCCCTCTTGAAGAAGCATCAGCTGAGGTCATCTCATTCTGGACTGGGTCAAGGCCCTCTTCCGTGGGTGCAGGGTAATCTGGCATCTGAGTGTTTTGAGGGAGGTATTGACAGGCTCCCTGGGAAAGCCACTGGCAGATAATCCTGTTGGAGACATTGCCCTGGGGGAACCCTGCTTTGTACCCCAGGTTGTGCAGTTGTGGGTACTCATGGACTGATACCCCCTCTCTCCCCAAGGCTATGAGGACAGACAGTTTCTTGTGGTCCAGCCTGAGGGAGATTTATCTTCTCTGATTGTCTCAAATGCTGCGTCAGCTTAGACAAAAACCACAGATTCAGGGGGGTGTCTGAATAAGGATTATGCAATTATTGGACCATCATCTTTAAAAATATTATAAATTATGAAATCCCACATTTTCAATCCAGGCTTCTGAACCTTGTCCCATTGGGAGTAAAGGATAGTAAAATCCCAGAAGGAAAAAGACTCAAGCTTCCATTTCATTTGTGGTCAAGTGGTCCCAGAACTGACCCTGCCCCAGAGTTCTTTTGGATTGGAAAAAATCCTGGATCTCTCTAGAACTGGGAACTGGCATGCAGCTGGCAACCACTGAGACTGACTTGATAAGATCCTAGAAGTCCTTTGAGAGCAGAGGCAGTGCAGTCTGGCAAGGAAAGGGGACAGTGAGTGGGTGGGACATTGGGGAGGATGCACTAAGGAGAGCGACCATGTGTGTTCAAAAGCCTGGAGCTGCAGAGAGGCCTGGCACCCTGAAAATGACAGGAAGTTTGGGGGTGGCTAGAGTCTAAGGGTCAAGCTTGGGCAGCAAGTGTCTGCCCGGCAGTCGGGTGAGCCGTTCTGAATTTGGATTTCCTACTGTGGGCTGCAGGGCACAGGAGAGTCCCTGAGAACAGATCACTGTGGACTGATCAGTGTCCCCCAGAGTGTGGGGAGCTCATCCTTGCTGGTCCCCAAGGAGACTGAGCATGTGTACTGACCCAGTGGCAAAGGCCTCCAGCCCAGGATCTGTTCTCCCACCTCTCTATTACTGGCTGCCTTCTGCCCTAATGTATCCCTCCATTGTGACCTCCCTTTACAACAAAGAAAGAGTGCCCTCTACAACAAAGCCTTTGGCCCTTATCAGCACCCAGCCGGGAGGTCCCAGGTCTGTTCTGATTCCATCATGTATAATTTTCCTCCTGCCTTCCATTCATGGCAGAAGTGATTGGGTTCCCTATACACGATGAGGCTAGAAGGTTCCCTTTCTAAAGTAAATGTCTTTGAACACCCCCGCAAAGCGAGCCAACTTAAATAAAATAAGAAATGTGAACTAGAGCAGATAGATAGTAGGAAGGTGGGCAAAGCTTGGGAAGGGGGTGTGCCAAGGGCTGGGATTTGGGAAACGCTGGATTAAGGTGTGGCATGAGAAGATTTGAGAGGCTGTCAGCATCTAAAGCAGTGGGTGTCAAAGTGGGGTCCCCAGACCAGCAATGGCACCTGGGAACTTGTCAGAATGCTGCCCCAGACATCCTGAAGCTATGAGGATGGGGCCAGCAATCTGCTTTAATGAGGCCTCCAGCACTTTCTGGTGAGGGCTGCAGTGTGAGACCCACTGCCTTAGAAAGGCAGTGAAGAGTTGCCCTGGGCCCTGGCTCCAGAATGGGGTAGGAGGGGGCTGGCTGATGGGGGTGGAAGGTTCTGTTTACAGGACGTGGTGTGGCCAGAAAGAAATCACGTGGCAAGAATGGAGGGAGTGGCTTAGGAGCTGAAATGACCTCTTCTCTCCAGAGTCGAGGACCCTGAGAACAAGTTCTTGGTGTGTTCTTAGACCTTTCTTCCGGAAGAACACATTTTGCTCTGGGGCGTGAGCAAGTGTCCTGAGGGTTCCAGCATCTTCCTTCAGGGTGTGTTTTGTGACCCCTGTGCCCAGAAGCTTAGGAACTATGTCTGTTTGTAACCCCTAGGTGCCCCCTGGAATGAATGGGTTGTTTCCTCCATGGCACTTAAAATCTGTCTGTGTGTACATCGTACATTGTCTGCCTCCTCTCTCTCTCCCGCCCCAAGCTGGCTCCCAACACAGCCAGTCTGTTCTCATCGGGGGAAGCACCAGCTGCTTTAAAAACACTGTTTATTCCCAGGAACCTTCAAGGCTGGGCTTCATGGGGACTGAAGATATTTTCAGCTTTGGCATCGCTGGACAAAGTGCCCTCTCAGACGGGGGATGAACTGGGCCCTGTCTGGGAGAGTAGATGTCTGGCCCAAGTGGGAGGCCCTGGCCGCACAGGGCTCTATCTGAACTTTCAAGTTCACTTTGAAGGGCTGTCGGAGACCAGCCCCAGACTTGTCCCCCTGCTGAGACTCCTGGGGAGAACCCTGGAGGGTTTTCTCTTGCACAGTAGTGTTCTCCTGCTTCTCTGGAGACATTCTTCCAACAAGGCCAGAGCTTTTTAGACTTTGACTTTTTTCTTAAGCTTTTTATTAAAGTTCAACATACTAGAAAGGAAGCACACTCATTTTGTGCACTGGGGGATGACTTTTCTCCAAGTGCACGTGTGCAAACTACAGCCGCAGTGGGAACCTGACCATCCCCTGGGGCCCCTCCCACAGCCCCACCCCCAAGGGTAACCATTTCCGGACTTCTGATGGCATAGGTTGGTTTTGCCTGGTTTTGAACTTTACGTAAATGGAACCATGCATGTTTGATCACTGGAGCCTGGCTTCTTTGGTTCAAAGTTATGTCTTTGAGCTTCGTCTGTAGTGTTGGGTCTGTTAGGCTTTCCAAGCATAAATCAGACCGTATCACCATCGGCTTCATCTCCCCAGCACCCAACACACAGACCATCTTTGCATTTAGAGTGAAATCCAGGCTTCGTGTCCTGGACCTCAAGGCCCCTGGCCACCTGGCCCTTCTGCCTCTATGAACCCATTTCTCCCTGGCCATGCTGGCTCTGCACATGTCCTCGGTCTGGCCAAGACAGTGACCACCGCCGAGCCTTTGTCCCTGCAGTTCCTGCTGCCTGGAGTTCACCCTAGCCAGAGTGGTCTCTGCTCCTACCTCTGCCCAACCTCCCCATTTTCCAGGACTGTCTTCCTCCAGCCTTCTGAATGTCTGTTTGCTGTGATGTCTCCCCTATTCCTGGGGTTCAGTTGTTCAGTTGCGTATTCCAGAAACTCTGTGGCCACCTGACGGTTTGCCCTGGGGATTTTCATTTGCAAAGCTGTGTGACAATTCCATAGCCTGTTGCTGTAGATTCTTGAGCTATGTGTCTTTGAGCTTGATTCAAGGATGTGACTCATGCTCGCAGGTACCATCCAATACCAGTGAATCATGCATTTCAGGTGGGAGGCTGGTCCAGGTGCTCCCAGCCTTGTGGCCTGGAGCGGAGATGATCTGGGATGCCTGAATTCACCCAGGAGGAGGAGGGAAAGAAACAGTCATCAAACACCAGTCAATCCTGGGATTCTGCCTCTGGGCCCTTTAGGACCTCTATTTTCATAATCTTCAAATCCTCTCCCAGGTCTGAGAGAAATTCAAGGCTTCATTTTGCTGGCAAGGAATTGGAGACTCTGAGAGGTTGTGGGACCTTTTGGGCAGCATCCACCTCTACGTTTGGAGTCAGGATTCAAACCTGGGTTGAACCGATGTCCACACTTTTCCACACTGCCTTCTGGGACTCTTTGATTTCTTATCCTTTGGAGGTGGAGATTTCCTGGCATTTATCTAAAGCTTTGCTGGGAGCATTGCTCCCAAGGAAACATCCACACGTCTTCAACAGGGGAGAAAGGGGCCCCAAGAGTTATGTTCAGAGTATTTTAAAAACACATTAATTTATTACCCAGTCACTTTAAGGTGGCTTCTCTCATATAGTATCTTGGTTTGCATTGAACAAACCTAGTTTTTAGTTTCTTTCTTTTTTTTTTTTTGCATAAAGTAGATTAAATAAATGTTTGTTGAGCGAGTGTTCTACTTTTGGTTCAGAATTGTGTATATTCTCAACATAGGATTTAAAAAATCGAGTGGGTTTTGAATATTATGTTTGTTCAGTTGAGTATCCCGACCTATTGTCCTGTGTATACCATAAGGAGGTATCTTTTGCTGCGGGGACAGGAGGAAAGAAAGTATCCATGGGGGTGGTATTTCTGTTAAGCTCGGTGTCTATCCTTGTGGAGTTGGGGGACAGAGCAGTTGGCAAGGGAAGGACCCTGTCTGTTTCTTCCATGGTCCTGCCCTAATCCTGTCAAGAAGAGTTTAAGGAAAACTGACTGGACCCAGTGGAGGAAGGAGGACCTGCCCTGGGTGTCTGGTACCTGCCCTGCCACTCTTCTCTGGAGGCTCTGCTCAGCCCTGGGATCTGCCGGAGATGAGCCGGGTGTCCCTCCCCCCCTCCTCCCAGCCGCCACTTCATTCCTGGAATTTCTGGGTGGTTTGTGGGTCTGCCTTTGCTCTGCCCTTGGCTTCCTCGTTGACATTTTGAGTTCTCCTTTGTGCTTCGGAGGAAGAGCAGAGCCCGGGGTGCCCCTGCCTTTGGGGTGAGCTGTGGGGTCTCTGGCTGAGTCTGGCTGACATGGGGGCGTAGGTCAGAACTGCCTTGAAATTTTGGAGAGTGGGGATGGGTGATAGGTCAGAGTGTGGCAGACTCGTCGGCATTGACTGTGAGCAAGCTGCTCATCTGTGTTGAGCGTCAGTTTTTCCTTTGTAAAATAGGGACCATAATCACCATGGCCCCACCAGTGTGTGGAGAAGATGAAATGCGAGATGCAGGGAGGATCTGCTGCTTTGTCCTCCCTCATTGAGCATTGGCTGGGTTATTGATGACCAGTGTTTGCTGGGCAGTTAATAAGCGCCGAGATATCAAGTTGAACAAGATGCAGTTCCTGCCAGTGGAGTGCTGGACCTGTCTCATGCTGGCTCAAACCGGCTTATACCAGCTTGTGAGAACTAACAGTTAAGTTTTCAGAGAAGTCGTGGTCCAGTTCAACACAGCCATTGTTACATATTAAATTACATAAACTTACAGTGAAATAAGTCTTATTTAAAATGAAGATAATAAATACTCAAAACTTACCACATCCTAATTTTTTACTGCACTTAACTATTCTCTCTCCTCTTAGGATGGTTAGTGTCTCTTCTATGCATATGATGAAATGACTACATCATGGTTTGGTATTATGAAGCTCTTTCCAGAAACTCCATGCTCAGTGATCCCACATTGGTGGCTTAGAATTGCCGTGGTGGGAATATTTACACAAAGGGAATTGGCAGACGCTATAAATCAGGGTGATTATTTTGGGGGTTTTGAGCATTGGTTGTTAAACATTTACCAGGGCATCACTGGTTCCAGCCCTCAAGAAGCGCACAGTCTAGCTGGCAAGGCAGATAGTGTGAGCAGACGTGAGGCAGGCTGGTGGGTCCTAGGACACCCACAGCCAGTTAACTGTCATCAGTGTGAATTTGGTTCCTGGCCAGATGGCCACAATCATGCCACAGACCTGGTTTGTGACATCTCAGAACCCACTTCCCCAGGAAGCTGGGAAAAAGTGACCAAAGTTCCAGGCATGTAGTGAGCTGAAGTGTTTTTCAAATTTAGGGGAGGGTTTTTTCTCCCCATGAGCATTAGACATTTAATAGGATTTAAAAAAATCAGATTTTGTCTCAAGGCAGAGAGGTGGGGCTTTGAATTAATGTGATGAAGAGAGAATAGCCTTTTTTGCTGCATTCCCCATTATTAACCCAACCTTCCCCAAATCCTTCCAAACCAGGCATCTGTGGAGCATTTAGCATCATCTCACCATGATTGTAATAGCAACACTATTAACTGTACACTGTGTAGCGAACTGTAACATTGTTACACCGGTAGGTTCCTGATCTTAATGGCATCCTACAGCTCATTCCTTGACCCCAACCTGCCCCCTCCTCTGCAGGCAGATCAATCTATGCTCATCAGTGAAGACTCAGCAGAAGGGTCACTCCTTTCTGGAAGCCTCCTGGAGCTGAATCACACCTGCAGACCTGTCTCTCTTGTTCACCAAGGAGGCGCCAATAAATATTTACAGAATGAAGGTACAAGTCTCCTCGTCCAAAGGAGATCAGAGTTTGGCGATTCAGCAGTGAACAAGGCTGACGGATCTGGGGCCGTGATTAAGCAGTGACCCTGGAGTTGAGTCTTAACCCTCGAGCAGGAAATCATCTGCTGGGCTGGGGCTGGGGGAGGGCAGGTTGGGGTCATGCGATGAGCTGTGGGAACAGCATGTGCACAAGCAGAGAGCTTGGCACAGCCTCGGGGCTGACGGCTGGCGGGCTCCATCCTGAGATTCATCTTCCTGGCAGACTTTCCTAAACACAGGCAAAGGCAGTTGGGGCGGGATGACACATCAGACGTAAACCACATTCTCTTTCTGTCTCTCCTGTGAGTTGAATTCGGTGGCAGCATCACCCAGGCGATAGCCATCGGGGGAGACCCCTTGCTAGAATGAGAACACGCGGGTCAGCTAATGCCTGAGGTGTCCACAGAGCCTTGGCTTGGGGTGGAGGGGTGATCGCAGAGCTGAAGCTAAAAGTTTCCCTCACTTTCGGAAAGCTGGATTTCAAGTCTGAGTTCCACTTCAAGCCAGCCTCACAACCTCGCTAATACCAGGTAACGTCTCCTGGGTTCAGTTTGTTTTCCAGAAAATGGGATGGAAAACAGCAAGAGTTCAAGTGCATAGGAAAGCTGGGGCAGTGCTGCAGGGATTTGACTTCAGGTTGGGTCTCACCATTGACCCTGGAGCTTGAAATCTTTGTTAGTCCCCTCCCCACCTCTCTGGTATGTTCTCCCGGGATCCTGGCCCTGTTATCTTATTTGTGGTCTCCCAGGCTAGGTTTTGCAACTGAGGCCAGGAAGACAACATCTCCCAGAGAGCATTTCTGTGGAATTGTATAGCTGTCCATGTGGGTGTTTCATGCAGTTGATCAGAGGCCGGGTCAGCAAATTGAGAAGGGCTTCTCCAAATTGAGAAGACCCTATCTCCAAATACAGTCATGGTCTGAGGTCCTGGGGGTTGGGACTTCTGACATAGGAATTTGCAGGGGACACAACTCAGTCCATCAGCCCGTGCTTTTCTTCTTGCGTGCCAGCCCGTGCACCTGAGATGCCGGCCCTGTTACTGTTATGATTCTGCTTAAATCTTCAGTGTTCTCCAGGAGCCCAGACTTGGCAGAAGCCATCCAGATCCCAACCTGGCCCCTCCCCAGTGTGGGCCCCCTGGACCCCTAGCCAGGCCAGACCACTTCCAGACCCAACAGTGCCACCCAGCATGATGCTGTGGATGGCAGGACCTGAGACAAGTTGGCATCTCCAGGCCAGCGATTGTCTCAGGGTGGAGAAGCCACTCAGAGAAATGCCTCTTTTCACTTGTGTTTCTTCTCATGGGACTAAACTCTATGGTTCTCCCAACTCTAAAGTTCCACCCGAAGCTTTATCAATTCTCTCTGGAACCTTGGAAGGAAGGGCCAGTCTGCAGGCTGTGGACTAAGCAAGTCCCTTTAACATTCAGAGTGAAGGTGCCCCACTGAGTCTGTTGGAATGAGGTTGCCCTTGTTCAGGAGAACATGCCTGGAGGATGCCCTTGGGATCAGCTGTGGTTTCACTGTCCTTTCTTGCTTTGGCATTTTGCTTTGTTTTATTGATTAATTTTTTTGTACTTTCTTTTTTTTTTAATTTTGTTTTTTATTGAGTGCAGTTGATTTATAATGTTAGTTTCAGGTATAAAGCAAAGTGGATCAGTTATGCATATACATGCATATACACATTTTTTTCAGATTCTTTTCCATTACATGTTATTACAAGAAACTGAATATAGTTCCCTGTGCTATACTTACTCATTAATATTTAAGAAAATTTAAAAAAGACAAGTCCAAAGGATGGTATGCACTCACCACCAAGGTCTGGCCCCTGGGGATGCCCTCCTGTGGTTACCATGCCAACTCAGCCCACCCACCTAATGTGAACAGAGCTTAACCTTTGCCATATTTGCTTGAGATTTTTAAATAAACCATATATTAAAGATAAAGATGAGTTCCCTCACATTCTCCTTCCCAGCTCCATTTCCCTCACCCTGCAGTCAACCACCACCGTGAACTTGGTCTGATTCAGTCCTGGTTTTACCATACAGACACATGTGCGCACACATATACCATATACATATATGTACCTACACATATACTATACATGTTTATAATATATACACATATGTATATGTATGTACATATACTTGTATCCATAAACTATACAAGGTATGATTTATTTATATGCTTTAAAATGTGCATAAGTACTACTGTTCACATTGTATTCTACAACTTGCTTTTTTAGCCCAAGATCTCACTTGAGCTGTTTGTGCTGACAGTCACATAGCTCCTTTTATCTGTTGTCTAATAGTCCACCCACGATGCCCCACAATTCATTCACCTACCCTACTACCAAGAGTTGTTTGAGTTTTGCTCATTGGTGATTTAAACCAAACCCAGGTTTTGTTCTAGTTGAATTATGTAAGCAGGTCCTGTTGCATGCCTTTGGTGGGGGGGGGGCCTGCCCCTGGGATGCTTACGCATAGGGTAAAGCCAGTCAAGTATTGCCATGACGCCCGAGTGGCCACTCTGTGATGTCAGTCCTACTCCCACTTCATCTCACGTCTTAACCCAGCACCAGTGCGTTCTTGGCGTCCGTTTCAGTCAGGCTTCTGCCGCTGGGAAATGTTCATATATGGTGGTGTGACTAACTGGAGAGAGGTCAGGGGCCCTGAGAGGCTCTGCATCAGTCGTTTGGTTCCCATGGGGCGAGTGAGCACACAGAAGTCCTCCCCGCCATCCCTGGGGCTCAGCCCCAAAGGGAAATCCTCAGGAGGGAGACAACATCTCACCCACTTCAAAGAGAGTCAGGCCTCCCCCTGGATAGTGGTTATTTTTATCTGCCGTGTGGGCTTGGTCAGGACCCTGGAGAGTTTCCAGGGTCGGAGATGGGAACTGCCGCAAGTTCCCATAGCTCCTTGGCTTCATGCGCCGCCTCCTGGGATGTCCGGGTCTTGCTGAGGATGTCCTCATCCAACTGCCATCTTGCAGCCCCAGCCAACTTGATTGGTGAAAACCTGGTTGTTGCTAATGTCCATGAAGACTAGAGGAGCCTCCTGGGTTTCTGGGTAGGTTGGCATCGAGGCCCGGCTGCCTCCCGCCTCATCCTGGCGGGACTCTGGAGTCCCTTTCTCCAGCTTCCTGTGCTGTCTTCAGTCAGGCCTGTTCTGCTTGGAGGGGGCTGTGGGTTTCCTTGCTTATTTTCTCAGCCTAACTGGGAGCTCCTTGAGGCCAGGGACAATGCCCTCTTCATCTTTGTGTCCCAGTGTCCAGCACAAAATAGGTACCCAGTAAAGGTCCTTGGGTGACTGACAGATTCCCCTTGAGTGTGACCCCTGGCCCCAGCGAGAGAGGAACCAGGGTGGCATGACAGAAAATTCTGAACCCTCAGAGGCATCACACCTGGATTTGCATCTCAGCATCTCCACTTACCAATAGGGCACCCTTGGGATCAGCACTTTAAGCCTCAGCTTCTTTGTCTGTAAAATGGGAGCAAAAACAGACTGACCTGCCAGGTCGTGAAGATTAGAAATGATGTAAATGAGATGACTGGTCCCCGGAGATGCTCAGGAAGGGTTCTGAGAAGGAACACAAAGCACAGCGGAAATTCACCTAATAAATTAACTTTAGACTTTGGGCTTTTAAAATTAGTAAGTATATTCCAAGATGAAGACAACTTTTCCTAAGATGTGTGCCAGGGAAGAAAGTTTAGTAAGAGGCATTATTTGGGAAAAGGGCTCATAGCAAGAAAGGAAGTAAGGAAGAGTCATCATGATCTTTGATGGGTCACAAGGTGAGGGAGGTGACTGCAGCTGGCACAGAGGGAATCTCTGAGAGGGGTGAATCCCAACTGATGTGACCAGCAGGCTGTGCACCATGGCTCCTGGCCTGCCAAGTGTCAGGGTTAGGATTCTAGAAACACACCTTGGGAATTGCAGCTTGGAGATGGGCCAAGAAGGTCCAGGAGTCCCAGCCACTGTCTGTCCCCTTGGCCCTGCTGATGGCAGTTGACAGGTACTAATTACCCCCATGAACCACTAACTTAGCAGCAACAAGGTCACCCCCGGCTGTGCCTGTGATGGGCTCACTGTCAGGCAGAAGCTGGCTGAGGGGGACTATGTGCCGGGGTGTGTAGTGGGTTTGCCAGGCAGGGACGGGATGAGAGCGGGATACACAGGCACCCCTTGGAGCTGCTCCTTCTTTCCAAATCAGCCAAGCGTGAGGCTGGGTTCCTGACTGGGTTCTGGGAGACTGTGTCGTGGTCTGTGCCGATGATGTGGGTGGTGCCCCGGGGAAGGGCTGTGCTAAAGAGCCTTGTGCAGTAATGGGTCTGGGGTTGCCTGCAACCACTTTGGTGAACTGAATCTGATTTCATGGGGACTATGAAGTTGGCTACTCACGCTGGTTCATGGTGAAAACTTGGGTGATGTGAAATGACTTTATCCATCTCTTTTGGGGGCAGGAGATGGAGCTCAATTCAGGCCGTAGACCCACTGGAGTCCTGAGTGAGTAGAAATCTGATTCAAGATGAGAAAAGGTGGTGCCAAAAGAAGTTGAGTCCAGGAGAGACTGAGCCAGGATGTCCTAGGTGGAACTGGGCGGCTTGCCTTGCTGGAAACCCTTGGCTTGAATCCCAGCTCCACCACTTCCTGTCTGCGGGACATTGGTTGTGTAGCTTCTGTGAGCCTCAGACTCCACGTCTGGGGAGTGGGGAGAATGATGCCTGCCCTACTCTCTGCCGTAGCCGGTTTAATACTGACTGACTTTTCTCCCGCTGCCCTCTGCTTCCTTTCAGAGCGTTCGAGCACCCCGCTCTGCCTCGGGGGCCCAGGCTGCACTATCACCCCAGCTCTCACTGCTGACGTGAAGCCATGAGCTGTGTCCTGCACAGTGTTGTACCCTGGGTGCTAGTGCTGCTGGTCTGCGGAGCCCAAGGCTTCTTCCTGCCCAACGTCACACACTTAGAGGAGCTGCTCAGGAAATACCAGCAGGACAAGCCCCACTCCCGCGTCCGGAGGGCCATTCCTAGGTCGGACAGAGAGGAGATCCTCATGCTTCACAACCAACTGCGGGGCCAGGTGTCCCCGCCAGCCTCCAACATGGAGTACATGGTGAGCACTGGGCGGGCCCCCCATCCCAAGGGCTGGGAGGCCAGGGGTCCATCCTGTGCTGTCCCCATCAGCTGGGATGTGGCCATCACTTTCTACTTCCAAAATCTTCACTTTCTTCCAGCCTTTCTTCTCCTGCACAGGAGTCTCGAGGGCCCTCTGTGCTTCTTGCTGGCATCCGAGATCTTCTTTCAGGAGCCCTTGTCTGTCTGCATTGCTTGTTTCCCTCCCTTTCCTTTGGCGAGAGAGGTATCTAGATGCTGTGTGTGTCACAGCCTCTGCACACTCCCCGAGAGGGCTGCCCGCCCATCACCTCCTCATCCAAATCCCCACAGCCCTCGTCTTGGGCCTCCTCTCCTTCCTCAGACCCTGCCGCCCCTTTCCGTGTGGCCTTGTGCTCTGACATCGGTCTCCCTGAAGGTCAGACCAGCTGCGGGCCTGCGAGCCCTGCATGGTCGTTGTCTCTGCCCGCATGAGGTGGCCCATCACCAGATGTGGGGCAGATGAGTGGACTGCCTGTATGGGCAGAGCCCTGAGTAAGACTTGGAACAAGTCCTCTGGGGACTTGTTATGAAACCGTTTCTTTTTTCTTTCAAGAAAATGGTCCCAGTATTTATTCCAACTGGGCTGTGCTTATTTTAGGGGGAACAGTGGGCCCCCTTTCAAACTGCTAATGCATGGGATAGCTGTGCAGACCTTTTTTAGGGTTAAAGATGGAGAGAAGCAGGGTAGATTTCTTTGGGGCTTTGGGTGCGGACTCCTCCCTGTACCTTCCCAGGACCTGCTTATTTGGCTTCTGTCCCCGTGGGGAGAGGACACTCTCCCCCTCTTCTAGATCCTTCCTGGACCCTACATCCTGTGCCCCTTCCCACCCTAAGGCCCTGTGTGATGCCCACTAAGGAGTATCTCCCTTGTCCTGAAGCTTGACTGAGCTCCAGGCCCCCAGGATGCTGGCTGTTTCCCGCCCTCTCTGGGAAGCAGGCTTGATTTATGCTGGTCTTTTCTTCATGCACTGTACTGGCCTTGTGGTTGTGTGGGAGATTCCTTGCAGGTGAAAGGAGCTTAGATGTACAGCAAGGCAGGGCAGCCCATGGACAG